>NC_082660.1:61805714-62108744 GCF_028023285.1 Balaenoptera ricei | reverse complement strand
AACAGGGGAGGAGGAGCAAGTTTGGGATGGAAAGAAGATATATGCAGTTTGGGATAAGCTGATTTTATTTATTTATTTTTTTAAAGATTTATTTATTATTTTATTTATTTATTTTTGGTTGCGTCGGGTCTTAGTTACGACACGTGGGATCTTTGTTGAGGCATGCAGGCTCTTCATTGCAGCACGCAGGTTTCTCTCTAGTTGTGGCACACAGGTTTTCTCTCTCTAGTGGCGTGCGGGCTCCAGGGCACGTGGGCTCTGTGGTTGTGGCGTGTGGGTTCCAGAGTGCATGGGCTCTGTAGTTTGCAGCACACAGGCTCTCTAGTTGAGGCACAGGAGCTCAGTAGTTGTGGCGCATGGGTCTAGTTGCCAAGCGGCATGTGGGATGTTAGTTCCCTGACCAGGGACCGAACCCACATCCCCTGCATTGTAAGGCGGATCCTTTACCACTGGACCGCCAGGGAAGTCCCAGATAAGCTGATTTTAAACTGCCTATGGGAACCAAAAGAAATTCCAAAAGAAATTATACTGGAGCTCAGTGGGTATGGAGTAAAAAAAAAAAATGGTATGGACTGCAATCTTGATTTCAAAGTCATTCCCACTTAGATGGTGGTAATTAGAGCCATGATTTTTAAAGAGGTCACGCTGGGAGAATGTATAGAATAACAAGAGAAAAGGGCCAAGAATGGAGACCTAGGGCTTCCCTGGTGGCACAGTGGTTGAGAATCTGCCTGCCAATGCAGGGGACACGGGTTCGAGCCCTGGTCTGGGAAGATCCCACATGCCATTGAGCAACTAGGCCCGTGAGCCACAACTACTGAGCCTGCGCATCTGGAGCCTGCGCTCCGCAACAAGAGAGGCCATGATAATGAGAGGCCCGCGCACTGTGATGAAGAGTAGCCCCCACTTGCCGCAACTAGAGAAAGCCCTCGCACAGAAACGAAGACCCAACACAGCCAAAAAAAATTAATTAATTAATTAATAAAAAATTAAAAAAAAAAAAAGAATGGAGACCTAGGGAATGTCAATATTTTTTAAAGAGATTAGCAGAAAAGAGGATCTTCTAAAAGAACCTGAGAAGGAACAGCCAGAGAGGTAGGAAAACAAACAAGAAAGCCCATTGCCATAGAAACAGAAGAGAGAGTTTAAAGAATAAAAGTCTACAGGACTTCCCTGGTGGTCCACTGCCTAAGACTCCGTGCTCCCAATGCAGAGGGCCAGGGTTTGATCCCTGGCCAGGGAACTAGATCCCACATGCTGCAACTAAGAGTTTGCATGCCACAACTAAAGATCCTGCATGCCACAACTAAAGATCCTGCATGCCACAACTAAAGATCCTGCATGCCGCAACTAAAGATTGCGCATGCTGCAACTAAAGATTCTGCATTCCACAATGAAGACCCAGCACAGCCAATTAAATAAATAAATAAATATTTAAAAAGAAAAAAAGACACAGAGAATGGGAAGGGATATTTGCAAATCACATCTCTGATAAGGGTTCAGTATCTAGAAAACATCAAAAACTCCTACAATTCAACAATAAAAAGACATATAATGCAATTTAGAATGGGCAAAGGATTTGAATAGATATTTCTCCAAAGAAGATATACAAATGACCAATAAGCATATGAAAAGATGCTCAATGTCCTTAGTCTTTAGGGAAATGCAAATCAAAATAACAATTAGATACCACTTCACACCCATTAGGATGGATATAATCAAAAAGACAAGTTTTGGTAAGGATGTAAAGAAATTGGAATTCTCTCTCATACACTGATAATGAGAATGTAAAATGGTTCAGTAACTGTGGAAAACAGTTTGGCAGTTCTGCAAAAAGTTAAACATAAAATTATCATATGACCCAGCAATTTCACTCCTAGGTATATACTCAAAAGAAGTGAAAACAGGTGTTCAAAAAAAACTTGTACACTATTGTTCATAGCAGCATTATTCATTATTATAAGGAATAATTATAATAATTATTCATTATTATAATGAATAATTATAATAATTATTCATTATTATTCCATTTGGTGGAAACGATCTAAATGTCCCTCAGTGGATGACTGGATAAACAAAAGTGGTATGTTGTTATAGTGGACTATTTTTCAGCCATAAAAAGGAATGACGTATCAATACGAGCTACAATAAGGATGAACCTTGAAAATGTTAAGTGAAAGAGGCCAGATACATATGATTCCATTTATATGAACTATCTACAACAGGCAAATCCATAGAGACAGAAACTAGATTAGTGTTTGATAGGGCCCAGGGGGAGGGGGAACTGATAATGAACAGGGCTTCTTTTTGAGGATATGAAAAGATTCTGGAATTAGATAGTGGTAACGGTTGCACAATTCTGTGACTATACTTTAAAACCAATAAATTGTATACTTTAAAAGGGTGAATTTTATGGTATGTGAATTATAACTCAATTACAAAATTTTAAAACAAAACAAACTTTACATTCAATAAATATTCACTGAGGAACATTAATAAATGAAATATCTCTATCTTATCACCAGTAAATTCAAAATGTCAAATGACTTTCTCTGCTTATTATTAAAAATTTTTTTAAATAACAAATAAAAAAGAGAATAAAGGTTTGGACAATATCAAACATGACAAAAAGTGAAACATGATTACAAGAACCCCATTAAATTTTGCAATGTGGAGGTCATTAGTGACCTTAGGAAAAATAGATTCAGTGATGAGGAGGGCACAAAAACCTAACCATAGGAAAATGAAGAATCAATGACTTTTACAATAGCCAGGACATGGAAGCAACCTAAATGTCCATCGACAGATGAATGGGTAAAGAATATGTGGTACATATATACAATGGAATATTACTCAGCCATAAAACGGAACGAAATTGGGTCATTTGTAGAGACAAATGGACATAGAGACTGTCATACAGAGTGAAGTAAGCCAGAAAGAGAAAAACAAATATCGTATATTAACGCATATATATGGAATCTAGAAAAATGGTACAGATGAACCTATTTGCAAAGCAGAAATAGAGACACAGATGTAGAGAACAAACGTCTGGACACCAGGGCAGGAAAGGGGGGGTGGGATGAATTGGGAGATTGGGATTGACATATATACACCATTAGGTATAAAATAGATAACTAATGAGGACCTGCTCTATAGCACAAGAAACTCTACTCGGTGCTCTATGGTGACCTAAATAGGAAGGAAATCCAAAAAGGAGGGGATATGTGTATACACATGGCTGGTTTACTTTGCTGTGCAGCAGGAGCTAGCACAACACTGTAAAGCAACTATACCCCAATTTAAAAAAAAAGAATCAATGACTTGTTAACATGTAGACAGCAAGTTTATTCCATTCCTTTCAGAAGCTTGACTATTAGGAGAAATGAGAAACAGAGTAGTTTTGGGGAGATGTTGGATCAAAAAAAGTTCTTCCCTACCAAGGCGAGATGTGAACATGATTATATACTAAGAAGAAAAAGGCATTTGAGAGAGTTCAAAGATACAGGAGGGAAAGAAAATGACTGATATAGAAAGGACCATTAAAAAAGTGGGAGGGAGAGGACCCAAAGCCTAGGTGAAAGGACTGATCTTGGACCAAAGGAACATACTTTCTCTATGGAGATAGGAAAACAAGAGTGGGTGCAAATGGAGTTCAGCCTGTAGGTATTCCAGTGAGTGAGGGGAATAGAACACCTACAGTTTTGGGGGCTTTGTCAAGGCAGGGAGAACTAGGGACAAGGAGTCAAGAGACTTGAGGGTGATTCCAAGAGGGTGATTGGAGTGATAGGTAAAAGGATCTAGACAGGTAAGATAAAAAGTCAAGCCAGGTCCAAAAGAGAATGTAAGCTGGTTGACCTTACATCATGTGGCCACTGCTCTTCAGTTTTATTGGGGTTATAAAGAAGAAAGACCAGATCCTTTTGGCTTCTTTTGTGGAATACAGGCACTGAGATTTCCCATACCACCAAAACTATCCAATAATGGAGATGGACTACTCCAAAAGGCAACTGCAGTACTATTAAGAAAAGGAAATGGAACCTAAGTAGCCAATAAATAACAAATGAACAATAATTTCATATTATATCGTGGCATACTATCACAAGAACTGTTGTTAGACAATATATAGACCAAATAAGTAAGGTCAACGGGCTCTAAGCTTCTACCCAAACACACCCTCCACTCTACTATCTCTAAGTCTTTGCTCATGCTGTTCCCTCTGCTCACAATGCTCATTTGCAATTTCAGCTTCTCTCTAATGTCAGGGACTTATTTTATCTTTCTATCTCCTACAATGCCATGTAGAGTGTCTGGCATGTCATAAATGCTGATTTGAGGTCAGATGAAATAGAAAAAAAAATCACTAAGGGCTAAGTGATCAGGAAAGGCTTCACAGGAAAGTGTGAAATTTAAGCCTGTCCTTAAAGATGAGGAGTATTCTACCATCAAAAAGAGAATTTTAACAGGAGCGATGACACAAGTGACAATGAAAGTAGGAATATGCAGTAAGAAAACCAATCTATATATAACTGGTGGTTTCTATTATGAATAGTAGATAATGCTGGCAAACCAACATTGATGTGGGTCTTGAATGGCTAGCTAAAGCATTTGGACTATATTTATTATGCCAGTGATTCTCAAGGGGAGGAACAGGGTAAGAAAAAGGGGGAGGGGGAGCAATGGGGATTCAATTTAGCTGCAGTGATAAAATTGCTAGTGTTAGAAGAGATCTTATAGGTCACCAACTTCAATTTCCAACATTCTACAGATAAGGAAATTGATAGCCAGAAAGGTGAAGTGACCTACCTAAGGTGACCCAACTTAACTAGGGAAGAACAACTAGACTCATACCTGGGACCAGAACCCCTGCCTCCCAATTTCCAGTCTAGTTCTCCTTCTACTACATACGGAAAGAAACTATCACATGGCCAGGCTGAAAGAAAGCATTTGCAAATATAAAAAGGAAGTACAAATAAAAGCATGTAACTTGAAGAATGGCAATGCCGTCAACAATTCTTGTGAATTTTTGTCAACAGATGGGGCAACTACATGGAATATATAAGGTAACAATCAGAATAAAAGTTTTACACAATTAAGGAGACAAAAAGATATTTATCAATAAGCCCTCTAAATAATAACTGGACAGTTTTATATTTTTTACATATATTTGTATTTGATCCCCAGAAAAACACTGTGAAGGAGATAGGGAAGGTATTACCTTTCCCATTTTACAAATAAGGACATTGAAATGTGCTAATTGGCTAAATGAAGAGCCAGAATTCATTCCAGTACTCTTTCCACAAGTTCCCGGACAATACAAATCTCCAAAACAAGCATGAGGCAACTCTGGTTTTGAAGGTGGAAACCAGAGTAGAAGGAGAACTAGACTGTTTGTGAATGAGTAGATAAAGGCAGGGGCTGAGGAGAAAATGAGTTAATCGAAAGTGTAAAAGAGTTCTTTATGAAATAGTAGTACTACTTAGTCTTATGTTTTTATCCGTACGAACCGAGTAATTATTTGTTTAATTAAATAATTTAATGGCACAAATTTCAATCTATATACACATTGTCTGTGGTTGGTTATAATGTCATTATCCTCAGGTCACAAACCATACGCTTTGTGAGTCCTGCTAAAAGATGGGAAAAACTCTGAAATTTCTTTTACTGGGATGATGTCAAAAGGCAAAATTATATTACCTACACAGCTGTGATATATAACACAACGTTTCCCAATGAATAGAATTCTAGTGTTTAATAGTTAAATGCATACATACACAAACACAATCAATCTCTCTTGCTCTCTCTCTCTCTCACACACACATACACAAATACACACACATACATACACACACTCACAACAGGTGCACACGCACCTAACCACAACTCTGGCTTTTCCCTAGGCCTTTATTATTGGGAACACTGGCATATTTCATGTTATACAAGATATGGAGAGCCCTTGCCTTAAGTGTTTACCCATATTTACACATTAAATGAGATATTGTTAAAAATACAAACAAGGTCAAGGTTAAGGAACTCTGATATATGATGGAGAAGGGCCTTTGACTTGAAAGGAAACTATGGTATGGAGCCTCCCATGACCTGGCAAATCAGTTAGAATCTGAAGGCCAAGAAATTGAGGTACCTTTACTAGTATGTGGGGGAGATTAATTCCAAAGCCATTGTAAAGGCAAAAACTTGCTGGGTTGAGGAAATCAAGAAGTACATAGCAGGTCAAAGTGGAATATGAATGCCTGCTATATGGAAGGCTTTTAAAGATTTGAAGGAAGGAAAGGAACTGCAGGTGGAGGCTCTAGGGTCCAATATGCCCTCTGTGAGGGTGTTTAACCTTAAGCAGGGCTCTAAAAGAAAAGAAGCCTTAGTGACAGACCCCATTAAAAATCACCCGATCCTTATGGTAGCATGATATTCCCCTCAATAAATGAGTACAACTGTGTTTTAGAGTCCAATATTAGGAAGAATGTTTTAATATGTTAAGATTTACTTTCATATTTAACTAAAGGAGTACAGATCAGTATTGTAGAAGATACAAAGAAGTATAACACTCAGTCTCTGCCTTCGAAAACCTTCCCATCTATTTGAGGGAACAAGATAACCTACAACACAACGTAGTGTCAAATGAGGGGTTTAGAGAAGTGCTGAGATGGGTAGGCAAGGAAGAATTCACTTTAGTGGTAAGGTTTAAGTTGAGCTGTTAAGGACCTGAAGGGATCGGAGAGGCAAGTTGGGAGAAAGGACATTCTACTTTGGGGAATGGGTAAACAAAGGTCAGAATGTGAGAGACCTATGAATGGACCGGTCTGGATGGAACAGGATTCAGATGCTGAGTAGCAAGAAGAGTGGCAGAGCAGCTCAAGCCCGAATACAGAGGGGCTTAGAATGCCAGGTTAAGAAGTTTGAAGAGTGGCAGTATGGAGACACAAAAGATTTCTGAGGAGGGGTTGACATGACAAAGTGGCACTTGAAGAAAAGTAATCTAGCTGAGGTGTGCATATGGAGTAGAGAATAAAGCAACTCTCAACTGGACAACCACTGCAGGAGTGAGGTCATTAGGAACTGAGGCAGAATCACAAATTTTCTTGGTTGGGAGGGACCTTGAAGATCCTCTATGCCAAACACAACCAGAGTAGTTACAGAGTAACTGGAAAGAAAGGGAGTAATCAAGAGATATCATGAACAGTATAAATCAACTCCACAGAGTATGAATCAACTTAGCAATTGATTGCCAAATATGAGTAGCAAGGGAAAGAGGGAAGTGAATAAAAAGCCTCCAAAGTTTCATGCCTGAATGATTGAGAGAATGAAACTGGGGTTTAATTTTGTAAAATTCAGTGTGCTGGGGTTGGGGGTACAGAGAGGGGAAGAATGGAGATAAGCCCAGTTTAACTTGTTGAATTTGAGATGTCAGCTGGAAATCCAAGCAGAAACAAAACTGCACCAAAAGGAATTGTTTACCATCACTAAGAACAACGTAGGTTTGTACTCCTTGGTTGACTCTGTTAGCTAAATCAGCTTTAAGGAAAAGAATCCCCAATAGCAATATGTCTTGTACATAATACGAACTCAGTGAAGGCGTGGTTGAGTCAAGGGAACTCATGAACTCTGCCCCTCTTCTTTCTTCCTCTCAGTCTGACTAACCATGACAAGTGTTAAGAACCTTCTTCCACAAAAACAAACAAACAAACAAAAACACCTTCAGTTTCCCCAGACTAAGCATTTAGACTACACAGCAAAAGTGCTTTAGAAGCATGTAATGCTTCTAGGCACAGAGCCATGTGGATTGATCCAAAACCTTACAAATGTTCAAGCTATTGCTGCCCCTGTAGACCACTGGCATGGCAGGATGAAACGAATAACGACCCACAAACCACAAAATAAAATTCAGAAGTAGTCTTTTGAAAATCAATTTCATTATGGCTGTTTAGTTTCAACCCCTGCTGTATGCCATCACTCCAATAAAAATTACTCTTCATCACTGAAGTGCAGGCCCATTGACAGGTGGACGTGCATGGGGAAGTTTACTCAGCAACCTATAATTTTAAAGTAATTTCAGCAGCGAGCAGCAGGGGAGTCCCCGTGAAGCCATAGGAGACAAGGAACCACCCTCCTCCCTTGGCTATTCCAAGCACACGGGACTATTATCTAGCTAAGGAATTGGCAACTGAGATCCTTCTCTTCCCCCAAAGACACAGAGTTTATGAATTGATTTCCCAAATGGTATTCTACAGAGAGACGTTCATTAAGCATTCACTACCACCCAAGCTCACGGTCCAGTAGTCTTCAAAGGTAGTATCACAGATAAAGACCAAATGATCCATAACAGGGGAGCTGAAGTTAGTCACAGGGAACCAAATGTTATCTCCTTTATACTCTTTCCTTCATTTCTTCCTTTAGAGCCTTAGTTCTCAAATGAAATGAGCATCAGCATCACCTGAGAAGCCTTTTTTCCAAACAGTAAATGCTCATGGTCCCACTCTAAAAATTCTGATGACATATGTCTGAGTGTGGTCAGGGACATGTGCATTTTGAAAAGGTTCCCTAGGTAAGACTAAGATGCACTCTTGGTTAAGAACCACTGCAACAGATGATCTGTATAATATATTTTAACCCTACAATTCTGGAAAAGATTCTTAGTAGGACTTGGGAATAGCTAGCTATTTCAGACAGAATGAGTAAGAGAAAGAGAAACAGAGACAGAGGTCATTCTGTGCCAAGATTCCTGATTACTGTATGCCCACCCTAATGCAAGTAGCCATTGGGCCCATATGCACTCTGGCTTCTAACCATACCAAGTCATGCACAATTCCATGAGTCAAAGATTCTCACCCTAGAGTGCACACCAGAATCACCTATAGAGCTTTTTAAAATTACACATGACCAAATCCCCACCCCTGGAGCTCCTTACCGAGTTGATTCTGGGTTGGGGTCCTGGACACATCGATTAGGGGGAGATAGATCTCAGGGTAATTGGGGTGAACAGTCTTGAACATTCTCTTCCTCTAAAGATAGGTATCAGAAACAACCAATACCTCTTACACATTTATTGACCATATTCTATGTGCCTTACACTTTTTAAAGTAACAGCTTTATTGAGATATAATTCATGTGCCATAGAATTTACCCATTTTAAGTGATTCAGTGATTTTTAGTAACTTTACCAAATTATATAAGCATGCTATCTCTTCCATCGTTTCCTTTCCTTCCAGTTCCACTGCAACCACCCTGACTGTGGTAAATCAGTTTTAGAATATTTTCATCCCTCCAACAAGCTCCCTCAATAAGCTCTCTCATGCCTATATTCACTTAATCCCCATTTTCTCCACCACGTATCCACAAACTTAATTTTTGTCTCTACATATTTGCCTATTCTGGACATGTCACATAAATGGAATCATACATTATGTTTTTTTGTGGTGGCTTCTTTCACTTAGTGTAATATTTTTGAGGTTCATCCATGTTGTAGCATGTATCTGTACTACATTCCTTTTTACGGTTGAATAATATTCCATTGTAGAGAATATTATGCCTCATTTTGTTTACCCATTAGACGTTTGAGTTGATTCACTTTTTGGCTATCATGAATAATGCTGCTACGAACATTTGTGCAGAGGTTTTTGTGTGAACATATGTTTTCAGTTATCTTTGGTATATACCTAGGAGCAGAATTGCTGGGTCATGAGGTAACTCTATGTTCACTTATTGAGGAACTTCCAAACTGTTTTCCAAAACAGCTGCATCATTTTACATTTCCACCAGCAGTGTATAAAGGTTTCCACTTCTCAACACCTCTACTTCTTATCATCTTTTTCATTATAGCCATTCTAGTGAATGTGAAATGGTAACTCCATTGTGGTTTTTAAAAAAATTTTTTAATTGAGTTATAATTGACATACATTATATTAGTTTCAGCTGTACAACATAATGATTTAATATTTGTATATACTGTGAATTGATCACCACAGTAAGTCTAGCTAACATCTGTCACCATACATAGTTACAGAAATTTTTTTCTTGTGATGAGAACTTTTAAGATCTACTCTCTTAGCAACTTTCAAATATGTAACACAGTGTTATGAACTGTAATTGCTATGCTGTACATTACATCCCCCATGACCTATTTATTTTATAACTGGACGATTGTACCTTTTGACTGTCTTCATCCATTTCACCCACACCCACCCCCTGCCTCTGGCACCCACCAATCTGTTCTCAGTATCTTTGAGCTTGTTTTTGTTTGGATTCCACATAGCAGTGAGATCACAACGTACTTATCTTCATTCTGGTTGTTTTTTTTGTTTTTTTTGTTTTTTTTGTTTTCATTCTGGTTTTAATTTGCACTTTCCTGATGGATAATGATGTTGAGTATCTTTTCACGTATTTTTTATTTAGCCATTTGAATATCTCTTGTACTGAAATATTTGTTTCTTTTGCCCATTTTTAAAATTTGGATTACCTTCTTATTATTGTGTTCTAAGAGTCCTTTGTAAATTCTGGATACAAATTCTTTATTGAATATTTGTTTTGCAAACATTTTCTCCTAGTCTGTCACATTTATGTACTAATGTTTCTTTTGAAAAACAGAAGTTTTTATATGTTGATGAGGTCCAGTATATCAATTTCTGTCTTTTTTGGACTGTGTTTTCAGTGTTGTACCTAAGAAATCCTTGTCCAGTCCAAAGTCTAAAAGATTTTCTCCTGTATTTTCCTCTAAAAGTTTTATTGTTTTGGCACTTACCTTTGAGCCTATCATACATTTTGAATTAATTTGGGGGTACAGTGCCTAGTGAGGGTCTAAGATGATCTTTTTGCATGTGGATGTCCAAATGTCCCAGGACCATTTGTTGAACAGAGTATCTTTTCTCCCAGTGAAATCTTTGTACATTTGTCAAAAATCAATTGACCATAAATGTAAGGGTTGTTTCTAAACAAATAATTCTATTCCATTGATCTATATGCCTATCCTTATGCCAGTACCACACTGTCTTGATAACTGTAGCTTTATACAGTTTTGAGTTTTCTGTTCCCTGAATAGGCCATGTTATCTCTCACCTCCAAGTCTTTGCACATGTTAATCCTTCTGCCTAAAACAGTCTTATCATAGACAACTCTTACTTAATTTTTCAGGTCTAAGCTCAGAAAATGCTTTGTCCAGAAATCATTGCTTGATTTCAAAAGTCTGGGTCAGGTACTCCTCCTTCGTGCTCCAGATCTTATGATTAACGTTACCATTGCATTATCATACTGTATTATAATTGCCTGTTCACTTGACTGTAAACTCTATGATAGCAAAAATCCTCTCTAACAAGTTCAACAGTTGCCTCTTCACTGCTTTGTACAGTGCCTGATACATAGGAGATGATCAATACTTATTGAAGGAATGATTAACTGATTCTGCTTCTAGTAATGGAAGACTAAGTAATTCAGACCAAATTTCCTGCTGAAAACAATAAGAAAAAAGGGATAAAATATAAATAATACATATATTTAAAGGCATCCACATTCTAACAAAGCAATGAAGTATTATGGAGCCAAGATTCAGGATAAAAGGAAAACTCAGAGAGGCTGTTTTTCTCCTCAGATCACTGGCTCATCACAGAAGAGTCAGCTTAGAGACAGCAGAGCTTTTGATAGGCTCATGGAGCTAAAATGGCAAAAATAGGAATTCAGGGCCCATCATGAGGGGGAACCATAGAAAAATCCTCAGATGTTCGGTTCCAACTGAGAAAGGAAAGATACTTAAAGGAAGTCTAAAATAAAGGACAGCTTCAAATTATCTCAGTCTCAAATTGGATTAAGGTGATATGGGATTGTTACTACCCATAACCACCTGCCAGAGGTGAGCATAAATCCTTTCTGGATAAAAATTAAAACAACTGAGGCCTCAAACCATCTCTACTATAGTTTTTCATATAAAGTGTCTGCCACTCAACCAAAACTAACCAGGCATTTGAGGAAACAAGGAAAAGTATAGACCATCAAGAGAAACAATAGACAACAGAAATATACCTTAAGGGATTGAGATAATAGAGTTGCCAATGATGAATTTCAAATTCTTATGCTTAATAAGTTCAAAAAAAGAAAAGACTAAATTATAAATTATGGCAAAGAAATGAACAGTATTTTTAAAAAGAACCAAATGGAAATTCTAGAAATAAAAAATATATGTGAGAAGTGAAATTAAGAACTCAGTGGGTGAGTTTAATAGGAGATTAGACAAAGCTAATGAATCAATGAATTGGAAGGTAAGTCAGAAGAAAATATGCAGAATGAAATACAGAGAAAAGAAAGGATGGAATTTAGAAAAAAATTGTTTAAGAGACATCAGAGATACAGAGAAAATTTCTTAAAGAGATTGTAACTGAATCTTAAAAAGAGTAAAAAGAGAATAAGGCAGGAACAACATCTGAAGAGATAATAACTGAGAATGTTTCAAACTGACAAAAAACAAGCCACAGGTCCAAGTTCTTTGAACCCCAATGAAGATAAATATAAAGAAAATCACACTATAAAATTTTCAGCTGATTTCCCAGCAGAAATAATAGCAGCCAGTAAGAAATGACAGGGTATCTTCAAAATTTTGAAAGAAAAATAACTGCTAACCTAGAATTCTATACCCAGTAAAAATGTCATTCAAAAATGAAGGTGAAATAAAGACATACTTTCAAACAAACAAAAACAAAAAAATTATCAACAGCAGAAACACATAAAAAAGAATGTTAAAGGGTGTTATTAGGCAGAAGGAAATTATCCCAGACAGAAGCTTGGGAAGAAAAGAAGGAATGAAGAGTAAGGAAAAGGGTAGACATGGGGGAATCTAAATGAATATTGACTATAAAACAATAACAACAATGTTATGTGCAGTTTAAATTATATAGATAATTAAATTACAAAACAACAATAGCATATAGTTAGCAGGGGGTAAATAAGGCCTTTTCACTGTACAGGAAGAGGTCAAAGAACTAATTTATATCAGAGTATAATAAGTCAAGAATGCATGCTGTAATCATTACTAAGCCAATAGTAAAAGAATGTATATCTACAAAGTTAACAAAAGATTTTTAAAAGTGAGTAAAAAAATCCAAAAGAATGCAGTAAGGAGAGAAAAGGTTCATAGAACAGGCAGGATAAATAGAATGCAAACAGTATGTGGCATATTTAAAGACAATATATAATTAATTCTACTAAATGAAAATTAATTAAATGTGCCAGTTAAAAGAGACAGACTGAATTAAAAAAGGAAATTATGTCTGTTTACAAGAGATGCATTTAAAATATACATAAAGGTTAAATATTTTAAAGATGGAAGATATATCATGCAAACGGTACCCAAAAGAAAGAAGCAATATTAATATCAAACAATGTAGACTTTAAGGTAATATGCATTACTAGAGATAAACAGGGACATTTATAATAATAAAAGGTTCAATTCAACAAGAAGATATAACAGTACTAAATTTGTATGCACCTAATAACATGATCTCTAAATATATGAAACAAAAATTACCAGAACTAAAAGAAGACATGGATAAATACATAATTATCATGAGAGATTTTTATTTCATGTATTTGGTTTAATGGATTAAAATAGAAAAGCATCAGGAAAACATATCAGCTGAACCTGATTAAATTTTTTTAAATCTCAGAAAATTCTCTTCCATCTACTCTTATGAGTTTTCTCAACTTTTATATCATGAGAGATTTTTAACACAAATATCTCAGCAACTGATAGAACAGGTAGACAAATGTTTGATACATTTTGATACATGTTTGATACTACAGGACATACATTCTTTCAACTACACACAGAGAATTTATAAAAATTGACGATATACTGGGCCATGAAGTTCCCATGAATAGCAAATACTTTAAATCATACAGAGGTGTCCTCTAACCACAGTGGAATTAAGCTGAAAATCAATAACAAAAAGATTTCCAGGGGCTTCCCTGGTGGCGCAGTAGTTGAGAATCTGCCTGCTAGTGCAGGGGACACGGGTTCGAGCCCTGGTCTGGGAAGATCCCACATGCCGCAGAGCAACTAGGCCCGTGAGCCACAACTACTGAGCCTGCGCGTCTGGAGCTTGTGCTCCACAACAAGAGAGGCCGCGATAGTGAGAGGCCCGCGCACCGTGATGAAGAGTGGCCCCCGCTTGCCACAACTAGAGAAAGCCCTCACACAGAAACGAAGACCCAACACAGCCAAAAATAAATTAATTAATTAATTAATTAATTTAAAAAAAAAGATTTCCATGTTTGGAAATCAATATATAAACTTAAAAAGACTAAAGAAGAAACCACAATGGAAATCAGAAAATACTTTTGGTACTGAATAATGAAAATACAGTATATCAAAACTTATATGACATGCTAAAACTGTGCTTAGAGAAATTTATATTCTAAAATGCATATATTAGAAAAGAAGAATGATGTAGGCATCTTCTCAAGAAATTAGAGTTTTTTAAACCAGCAAATTAAAGCCAAAGAAAGTAGAAATAAGAAAATTTAAAAGATAATAGCAGAAATTAATGAAATAGAAATCAAGCAATCCATAGTGTGAATCAACTAATAAAACAATAAATTCCTGGAAGACTAACCAAGAAAAAAGAGAGCATACACTAATAATCAATATCAGGAATGAAAAGGGGAAAACACTACAGATCATACAGATTAGAAGTTAATGATTTAAACACACTATAGTACACAAACTGCCAATACACATATCAACTTGCATGGATCTCAAGGGCATTATACTGAGTGAAAAAAAGCCAACCTCAAAATGTTAACATACTGTATGATTCCATTTATATAATATTCTCAAAATGACAAAATTATAGAGATGGAGAAGAGATTAGTTGTCAGGGGTTAGAAATAATAGGGAGTGGGAGATGTGAATAGAAAGGACAGCACAAGGGATATCTCTGCAGTGCTGAAACAGTTCTGTATTTGGCAACGATGGCTACAAAAATCTATATGTGATAAAATGATAGAACTATACACATACTTTATATCTACATAAATTTCCTGGTTTTTATACTGTACTATAGTTACATTAGATGTAACCAAAGGGGGAAACTGGCTAAAGGATCCACATGATCTCTTTGTAACACCACTGTAAGAATCCTCTGAATCTATAATTATTTTAAAACAAAGTTTTTAAAACAGGTAATGATAACCACAATGAGAAAAGACTTCACACCTATTAGGATAGTTATTTTCAAAAATATAAAAAATAACAAGTGTTGGTGAGGATGTGGAGAAATTGGAACACATGTTGATAGGGTATGGAATAAACTGTGCATTGCTTGTGGGAATATAAAATAGTGCAGCCACTGTGGAAAACAATTTGGCGATTCTTCAAAAAAATTAAATGGAATTACCATATGATCCACCAATTTCACACAAAAGAACTAAAAGCAGGGACACATATACTTGAACAGCAATATTCATAGCAATATTATTCACAAATGCCAAAAGATACAAACAACCAAAATGTCCATCAACAAATGAACAGATAAACAAAATATGGTGTACACACACACACACACACACACACACACACACACACACACAGTGGAATATTATTCAGCCATTAAAAAAGAATAAAATTCTGATACATACCACAACATTGATGAAATAACACAGACACAAAAGGAGAAATATTGTATGATTCCACTTATATGAGGTACCTAAGATGGGCAAAGTCAAAGAGACAGAAAGTAGAATAGAGGCTACCAGTGGCCACAGGTAGGGGGAAATAGGGATTTACTGTTTAATGGGTATGGATTTTCTGTTTGGGAGGATTGAAAGAGTTCTGAAAATAGATAGTGATGATGGGTACACAACATTATGAATGTACTCTATACCATTGAACTGTATAGTTAAAAATGGTTATAATGGTAAGTTTCATGTTATGTATATTTTACCACAATTAAACAAAAGATAGTGAGGATATCATGAAACTCTTTATGTGAATAAATTTAAAATTTTTGCTAAATAAATTTCTAGAACACAAAACTTACCAAAACTGAATAAAACCAGAAAATCTGAAAATCTTATGTCTATTAAGATAGCAAGTCCAGAGTTTAAAATCTCCCCTTCCTCCACCCAAAAAATTCCAGGCCCAGATGCTTCACTACATTTGAGGAAGAAATATTACTAATATTACATAAACTCGTACAGACAAAACATAAAAAAGAAACACTTTCAACTAATTTTACAAGAACATTTTGACCTTGTCCAAACCTGATGAGGAAGGAAAATTACATGTTAATCTCAATCATGTATATAGATGCAAAGATCCTAAATGAAATTTTAGCAAACTAACTCAGCAATATATAAAATAAATAATACATTATATTTAGGACAACTGAAGAAAAGCTGGGAAAAAGAAAAACAAGCAAACTTGAACACTGAGGCAATCTCAAGCATCTCTTTATGTTGATGATATAGTTTTATAAGGAAAATAAATATTCAGATGATCAGAAATGTATACAACTAAATGAAATCAAGAAAAAGAAATAACAGTATGCATTTCAAACAGAATTATGAAATTATATATCAATGCTTAGAATGGAGCTAAGGTAAGTGCTGAATGTAGCAAAAGATAGGACATAATGTAGACTGTCACCCACTGTAAATGTTTGCAAATGGATATTCTTTAAACAAACAGGATTATTACAGATGATTCTATATGAATGTCAAAGCCTTAATTTCTAAGCTTTGCATTTTGTATATGAGAAGAAATATGACGACCTGAGTTAATTATAAAATAAACTGAAAGTCCTAAATAAATAAAATATCAAGACTAAGTATGTTTTATCCCACAAGTGCAAAGTTGGTTTAACACCACATTAAAAGAATAAAGGGAAAAAAATCATATAATTAACTCAATAGATGCAGGAAAACCATCTGATATAATGCTATATCCATTTATGATTAAAACAAAACTCCCAGTAAACCAGGACTAAAAAAGAACTTTTAAATTGATAAAGAACTAGAAAAAACTTAAACAAAAAACTACAGCAAACATTATACCTAAAGGTGAAATGTTAAACACTTTTCCCTCTTCGATTGGGAATGGGACAAAGATGCCTGCTATTGTTATTTCTATTCAACATAGTTCTGAAGGTTCAAGACAGTGCAATAAGGTAAGAAAAACATGTTTAAGTATACATATTGGAAAGGAAAAAATAAAAAAAACTTGTCATTTTTCACAGTGGGATAGTGTATGTAGAAAATCCACAAGACCTACAGATAATTTATTGGGATTAATAAATGAGTTCAGCACAATGCTGCATACAAAGTCAATATATAAATATAAACTATATTTCTAAGCATCAGCCAGAAGCAATTTAAAAATGAGATTTTAAAATGATATGGTCCCAGGTTGGTTTTCCTGTGAAGCAGACTGGGAGACATAGATTATCAAGCACTACTTTTATTAGGAAGTGCTTTTGGGATCAACATATGTGTAAGAGGAAAAAAGCAATCCCCAAAAGACCCTAGCCAAATTCATACATAGCTCTGGAGCTGGTATGGCCCTTCAAAAGTTTCTGGATTTGGGGAGGAAGGGGCAAGCCTTTATACTTCCTCATTAATCAGGCACTGACTGGATGTGGGATGACCTGGAAGGAAGCATCTCCTTGGGTGAGACAATTTTCTTCAACCAAGACATGGATTGAGGAAATGGATCACAGCATCGACTGCAGATAACATTTTAAATGGCTTCAAAAATTTCAAATACCTTGGAATAAATCTAATGAAAGGTGTACAAGAGTTCTACATACAAAACTATAAAATATTACCAAGAAAAATTAAAGATCTAAATGAATGGAGATATATACCATATTCACAGATTGGAAGATTCAATACTATAAAGATATAAGTTCTCCCTAAACTGATTTTTAGATTCAATCCAATCAAAACAAAAATCCCAGGAGGGTTTTTTCCCTTAATTTTATTTTACTGTGGTTAGAACACTTAACAGGCAACCTACCCCCTTAACAAAATTTTAAGTGTACAATACATTATTGTTGACTATATATATGTTCTTCAGCAGATCTCTAGAACCTATATTGCTTAAGTGAAATTTAATGCCTGTTGATTAGCAACTCCACATTTTCTCTCCCCACCCCCAGCTCTAGGAAACCACCATTCCATTCTTTGATTCTATAAACTTGACTACTTTAGATACCTCATATAAGTGGAATCATGCAGTATTTGCCTTTCTGTTTCTGGCTTATTTCACTTAGCATAACATCCTCAAGGTTCATCCATGTTGTCACATGTGGCAGAATTTCCTTCATTTTTAATGCTGAATAGTATTCTATTGTATGTATATACCACATTTTCTATATCCATTTATGTATCAGTGGACATTTCTATTGTTTTCACATCTTAGCTATTGTGAATAATGCTGTAATGTACATGGAAGTGCAAATATCATTTTGAGATACTGATTTCAAAGCTTTTGAATAAGCATCCAGAATTAAGATTTCTGAATTGCATGGTAGTTCTGTTTTTAATTTTTTGAGGAACCTCCATACTGTTTTACACAGTGGCTGCACCACTTTACATGCCCCACAATAGTATACAAGGGTTACAATTTTTCCATATGCTTACCAACACTTGATGTCTTTTGTTTTTGTTTTTGTTTTTTGATAATTGTCATCCTGACAGGTGTAAGGTAATATCTCAGTGTGGTTTTGATATGCATTTTCCTGATGATAAGTGATGCTGAGCATTTTTTCATATATGTGTTGAACATTTATATGTCTTCTTTGGAGAAATAATCTATTTAAGTCTTTATCCCATCTTTCAATCAAGTTATTGAGACTTGTTTTTTGCTATTGAGTTGTAGGAGTTCCTTATATATTTCGGAGATTAACCCCTTCTCAGATATATGGTTTACAAATATTTTCTCCCATTCTATAGGTTGCCTTTTCCCTCTGTGGATTGTTTCCTTTGCTGTACATAAGCTTTGTAGCTTGATGTAGTCCCACTTGTTTATGTATGCTTTTGTCACCTGTGCTTTTGGTGTTATACCCATGAAATCATTGCCAAGATCAATCTTATGAAGCTTTCCCTGATGTTTTCTTCTAGGAGTCTTACAGCTTCAGGTCTTATGTTTAAGTTTTTAATTCAGTTTGAGTTGATTTTTGTGAATAAGGTTCCAATTTCATTCTTTTGCATGTGAATATCCAGTTTTTCCAACACTATTTGTTGAAGAGACTATTCCCCACTGTATTCTTGGCACGCTTTTCAAAGATCAGTTGACTGTATATGTATGGATTTATTTCTAGGCTCCCTGTTCTGTTCAATTGGTCTATATGCCTGTCTTTATGCCAGCACCATACTGTTTTGATTATCATAGCTTTGTAATATAGTTTGATATCAGGAGTGGGATGCCTCCAGCTTTGTTCCTCTTTCTCAAGATTGCTTCAGATATTTGGGGTCTTTTGTGGTTCCATACAAATTTTAGAATTGTTTGTTCTATTTCTTTGAAAAATGGCATTGGAACTTTGATAGGGATTTCACTGAATATGTACATTGCTTTGGGTAATATGGACATTTGAACTATATTAATTCTTCCAGTTGATGAACATGGAATGTCTTTCCATTTGTTTGTATCTTCTTTAATTTCTTTCATCAATGTTTTGTAGTTTTCAATATATGTCTTTTGCCTCCTTAGTTAAGTTTATTCCTACGCATGATATTCTTCTTCATGCTATTATAAATGGGATTGTTTTCCTAATTCCTTTTCAGATAGTTTATTGTTAGTATATAGAAATGCAACTGATTTTTGTACGTTGATTTCATATCCTGCAACCTTACTGGATTTGTTTATCAGTCCGTGTCATCTGCAAACAGGGACAATTTAACTTCTTCCTTTCTGATTTGGATGCCTTTTACTTTTTCTTGCTTAATTGCTCAAGCAACAACTTCTATGATATCTGTTCTATATCAGTGAATAGAACAGATGAGAGTGGCATCCTTGCTTTGTTCCTCATCTTAGAAAAAGAGCTTTCAGTTTTTCACCATTGAGTATGATGTTACCTGTGGGCTTTTCATATATAGCCTTTATTATGTTGAGGTACTTTCTTATTATTTCTGGTTTGTTGAGAGTTTTTATCATGAAAGAGTGTTGAATTTTGTCAAATGCTTTTTCTGCATCTATTCAGTTAATGTAGTTTATCACATCAATTGACTTTCACATGTCGAACCAGCCTTACATCCAGGAATAAATCCCATTTGGTCATAGTATATGATCCTTTTAATATATTGTTGTATTCAGTTTGTTAGTATTTTGTTGAGGATTTCTACAGCTATATTCATCAGGGATATTGGCCTGGATATTGGTAGCTTTCTTTTCTTTTGGTGTGTTTGTTTGTCTTACTTTGGTATCAGGGTAATGCAGGTCTCATAAAGTGAGTTTGGAGGTGCTCCTCCTCTTCAATTTTTTTGGAGGAGTTTGAGAAATGTTGGTGCTATTTCTTCTTTATATGTTTGGTAGAATTCACCAGTGGAGCCATCTGGCCCTGTGATTTTCTTTGTTGGGAGCTTTTTGATTACTAATTCAATCTCCATACTAGTTATAGGTGTGTTCAGACTTTCTAATTCTTCCTGATTTAGTCTTGGTAGGTTGTATGTTTCCAGAAATTTGTTGACATACAATTAATTGTTCACAGTAGTCTCTTATAATCCTTCTTATATCTTTGCCATCAGTCTTAATGTCTTTTCTTTCATTACTGATTTTGAGTCCTCTTTTTTTGTATTTAATCTAGCTAAGGGTTTATCAGTTTTGTTTATCTTCTCAAAAATCCAACTCTTAGTTTTGTTGATTTTTCTATCTTCTATTTTGTTTATTTCTGCTCTAATCTTTGTCATTTCCTTCCTTCTTCTAACTTTGGACATTGTTCTTCTTTTCCTAGCTCCTTGAAGTATAAAGTTAGGTTGTTTATATGAGATTGTTCTTCTTTTTAAATGTAGACATTTATGGCTATTAACTTCCCTCTTGGTACTGCTTTTGCTACATCCCATAAGTTTTGGTATATTGTATTTTTGTTTTTGTTTGTCTCAAGGTATTTTCTAATTTTCTTTTTGATTTCTTCTTTGACCCAATGGCTGTTAAAGAGTGTAGTGTTTAATTTCCACATATTTGTGAATTTTCCAGTTTTCCTTTGGCTATTGATTTCTAGTTTCATTCCACTGTGTTCAGAAAAGATACCTGGTGTGATTTTAATCTTTCTAAATTTGTGAAGACCTGTTTTGTGATCTAACATGTTATCTTTCCTGGAGAAAGATATGTATGCTTGCAAAGGATGTGCATTGTGCTGCTGTTGGATGGAATGTTCTGTATATTTTTGTTAGGTCCATTCATTCTATACTGTTGTTGAAGTACTCTGTTTCCTTATTGTTCTTCTGTGTAGATGGTCTATCCATTACTGAAAGTGGGGTATTGAAGTCTCCCATATAATTGTATTACTGTCTATTTCTCCCTTTGATTCTGTCAACGTTTGTTTTATATATTTAGGTTCTTTGATGTTGGTGCATTATATATTTATATTGTTATATCTTCCTGTTGGATTGACCCTTTTATGATTATATAATGTCCTTCTTTGTCTCGTCTGAGTTTTTGGCTTAAAGTCTATTTTGTGTGATATAAGTATAGCCACCCCTGCTCTCTTTTGGTTACCATTTGCATAGACTATCATTTTCCATTCTTTCACTTTCAGCCTATCTGTGTCCTTAAATCTAAAGTGAGTTTCTTGTAGAAAGTATATAGTTGGGTCTTGCTTTTATCTTTTTAGCCACTCTATGTCTTTGACTGAGGGAGTTTTATCTATTTACATTTAAAGTAATTATTGATAGGGAAGGATTTACTATTGCCATTTTGTTGTTTCCTGTTAGTCTTGAGAGTCTTTTGATTGTATTTCCTCTCTTGCTGTCTTTCTTTGTGTTTTGTTGATTTTTTTGTGTGTTTATAAGCTTTGATTCTTTTCTTTTTCTTTTTTGTAACTTCTACATGTATTTTTTGTGGTTACCTTGGGATTTAAAATATCTTTTAACAGTCTATTTTAATCTGATAAGAACTCAAGTTAAATTGCATACAAAAACTCTACATTCTAGCTTCTTCCCCATACACACTGTGTTATTTTTCCCACATTTTACATCTATTTATATTGTGTCTTTTAACATATTCTTATAGTTACTTTTAATACTTTTGTCATTTAACTTTTATGCTAGAAATAAAAGTGACTTATCCACTACCATTACAGTAATATAGTATTCTGTATGTGTCTATATATTTATCTTTACCAACAAGTTTCATACTTTCTTATACTATCATGTAGCTGTTTAATATCCTTTCATCTCAAGTTGATATACTCCCTTTAGCATTTCATGTAAGGCAGGTCTAGTGGTGATGAACTTCCTCAACTTTTATTTGTCTAGGAATGTCTTTATCTGTCTTTACTTTTGACAGGTATAGTATTCTTGGTTGGCAGGGTTTTTTTTTTCCCATCAGCACTTTGATATATCATCCCACTCCCTTCTGGCCTGCAAGGTTTCTACTGAAAAATTTGCTCATAGTCTTTTGGGGGTTCCCTTGTATATGAAAAGTTCCTTTTCTCTGGCTAGTTTCAGATTTTCTCTTTGTCTTTAACTTTTGACAATTTAATTATAATATGTCTTAGTGTGGACTTCTCTGTGTTTATTTATTTAGCAGTGTCCTTTAGGCTTCTTGAATCTGGTTGTCCATTTCCTTCCCAAGATTTGGATTGTTTTCAGCCATTAATTTTTTTGAATAAGCTTTCTAGTTTTCCCTCTCTTCTCCTTTTGAGATTCCCCTACTGCCCCTATTGGTCCACTTGATGGTATTCCTTAAGCTTTTTCACTCTTTTTCATTCTTTTTTCTTTTTGTTCCTCTGACTGAATTATTTCCAGTGACATTAGTTCACTGATACTTTGTCTTGCTTTGTCTAGTCTGCTGCTGTATCCCTCTCATGAGTTTTTCAGTTCGATTACTGTGTTCTTTAGCTCCATGATTTCTGTTTGGCAGTTTTCAAATATTTTCTATATCTTTGTTGAAATTCTCACTTTGTTCATGCATTGTTCTCTTGATCTTGGTGAGCATCTTTATAACACTTATTTTGAATTCTCTGTCAGATAAATCTCATAACTGTTTCATTAGGGTCAGTTTCTGGAGACTTAATGTGTTCCTTTATTTGGAACTTCTTTGCTGATTCTTCATCTTCCTTTACTCTCTATGTTGGTGTCTGCATATTACACAAAGCAAGTACCTCTCCCAGTCTTCATGGACTGACTAGCCTTGCACTGGAGAAGATCTCCACCAGTTAGCCTAGTCAGAGATTCTGAGGGCCTCTAACAACTCTTTCCCTCCCCAGGGAGAAGCAAGAAGCTTTGGTTTCTTTCTACTCAATCTGTGCTGAGGGGGAGGAGCTACGGCATTTACCAGTCCAAAATGCCATTTCCATTCTCTTCCACATGGCTGGACTGTGCTGGACGCATCAGAGCTCCAAGCCTGGCAAGAGAGATGTCAGTTCTTTGGGCAGTCCCAGAGAAATTTTGGCACTGAATGCACAGATCTACTCTTCCATCTCCAGGAATAAGCTGAAAGCTGGAATGTTTCGTCCACTCACTCTTTACTGAGCAGGGGGGAGGATATATGGTATCTACCAGTCCCAACCATTGTCTTGTTCTCCCCCAGGAGGCTAGAATGTGCTAGATCTCTTAAAGCTCCTAGCGTGGCAAGTCAGATGCCAGTTCTCTGGGCAGCCCGGGAGAAGTTGAAGCACTAGATGCACAGATAAACTCTTTCCTTCCCCAGCAGAATGTTGAGAGCTAGGATTTTTTTGTCTTCTTGCTCTGTGCTCAGCAGGAGGAAAGATCTATGGTGTCTATCAGCCCAAGTCACCATCTCTGTTCTCCCCTAGGGAGATCCATCAGAGTTCTAAGACTGGCAGGACAGAAACCATTCCTCAGAAAACTTGGGGTGCTAGATGTGTGAATCAATCCCTTCCCTCCCTAGGAGAAGCTGGAAGCTAGGGGCTCTCTTCCTTATCATATGGTGCTGTGGTGGTGGCAGGGACTCTGGTGAGAGGCTGTCTCAAATCTCCCTACTGGTTTCAGTGTGTCTGGATTCATGTTTGCCCTGGGTACAGGAGCCTTTCAGTTAGTTCCTGGGTTTCTCACAAAGGGAATTTGTCCATGAATTGTTGCTGAATTGGTGTGTTTGTGGGGGAAAGGATGGTCCAGGACTTCCTAATCCACCATCTTGCTGATGTTATTCTCTTAAGAATTACTTTTTTTTTTTTTGGTCAGATGTGACTAGCTGATTCTAAAACAGATACAGAAAGGCAAAGGGCCAAGAACATCCAAGATACTTTTAAAGAAGAGGAACAAGGTAGAAGGATATCAAGAGCTTATTATAAAGTCCAATAATTAAGACTATGGTATTTGTGCAATGACAAATAAACTAATTGGGGACTTCCCTGGTGGCACAGTGGTTAAGAATCCGCCTACCAATGCAGGGGACACGGATTTGATCCCTGGTCTGGGAAGATTCCACATACTGTGGAGCAACTAACCCCATGCGCCACAACTACTAAGCCTTCACTCTAGAGCTCGTGAGCCACAACTACTGAGCCCGCATTCCACAACTACTAAAGCCTGTGCGCCTAGAGCCTGTGCTCCTCAACAAGAGAAGCCACCACAATGAGAAGCACACTTGCCGCAACTACAGAAAGCCCACATGCAGCAACAAAGACCCAAACACAGCCAAAAATAAATAAATAAATTTATTTTTAAAATAGACTAATAGAACAGAACAAACAATTCAGAAACAATCTGACACATATGTAGACACTTGGTTTATGACAAAGGTGACACAATAGAGAAATGGGGAGGAAAAGACATTCCCTATAATAAATGGCACTGGGTCAGTTGAATATCTATATGGAAAAGACAAAACTTGGCCCCTGTATCTCACCATACACAAAAATCAATTTCAGGTGGACTGCAAATCTAAATGTGAATGGCAAAAGCATAGAGCTTCTAGATGATAATATGGGAGAATATCTAAATGCTCTCAAGGTAGGAAAATACTTCTTAAATGGAATACAAAAAACCCTAGCCATAAAGGAAAATACTGAAAAACTAGACACATTAAAATTTAAAACTTCTGTTCATCAATGGATACTATAAAGAGATTTGGGAAGAGTGTGCAACAAAAAAATTCAAAAGTGGTTCGTAGCCAGAGTACATAAAAAATTCCTACAAATCTATAAGAAAAGAATAAACAACCCAATAAAATGTGCAAAAGACTTGTATAGGCACTTCACAAAAGAAGATAACCAAATAGATAATAAACATATGAAAAGAAGTACAACTGCATTAGTCTTCTGAGAAATGCCAGTTAAAATCACAATGTGATATTACTACAAACCCACCCACCAGAATGGCTATAATTTAATGAGTGATAATAACAAGTATTATCAAGGATGTAGAACAACTAGAATTCTCATACATTGCCAGTGGGAATGTAAATTGGTTCAATCACTGAGAAAAGCTGTCATTATCCATAAATTTGAAAATATGCATTCCCTATGACCCAGAAATTCCAATCCTAGGTATATACCCAACAGAAATTCAAGTACATATAACCAAAAGACATGTATAATAATATTCATAGTACTGTTATTTATAATAACCCCAAACAATAAACAATCCAAATATTCATTATCAGTAGAATAAATAAACTGTGGTATATTCAAACAAGTGAATAATATACAAAAATACAAATAAAAAACTACAGCTGCATGCAACATCATGGATATCAAAAAACATAACATCGAGCCAAAAAAAAAAGCTCCCCCCCAAAATACATACTATTTGATTTCATTTATATCAAGTTCAAAATGGGCAAAACTAATCTATGATGTTAGACATCAGGACAGTCATTCACTTTGGAGGAGGATGGTATAGTGATAAGGTGGGGGTTTTGAGATGCTATTTCTATTTCTTGACCTGAGTTCTGGTAACATTAGTGTATTCACTTTACAGTAATTCATCCAGTTGTACAATTATGATTTGTGACCTTTTCTGTATGTATGTTACACTTCAATAGAAAAGTGAGGGAAAAAGAAATGAAGAGCTAAGTGATGGGTATTTATAGACTAGTCAGATAAAACTGGTCCTCTATGAGGGCCACCCTGCAGGCAACGCAAGTGGTTTCTTTTGGTCATGTTCTTGGGGATTAAATGGCTTCAGAAATTCTCTAGTATAAAGAGATCTTCTCTATAACGTAGTCACAGATAAATTACAAGTTATTTTTCACAAGATCTAAGAGAGAAAGAAAGATGAGACCTACATGCAAATAAAACAAAACATCAAATAATACATTACAGAAAACTTTTTGCACCATCATAGAGGTAATGTAGTTAGGGCTCTTCTCCATTTTACTATCTAATGATTCTAGAAACCAGTGAAACATTGCCAGTGGAACTATTTACTCACCTAAGCACAGTTGACAATTCACAGGCTTAGCAAGGCCTGAGGAAAATAGGCCTGTTACAAATGCCTTTGCTTTACATGAACATCTCTAAAGGCCCCAAATAATATTCAAGCCAACAAGTGTTTACGTACCCTAACTATAATCAGCACTGTGTACAAAGTATGGTGGAAAAAGACAAAAAGGAAGGCAGATTTCCGAGGAGCTCTAATATAAAGACACAAGTTTTATTAAACACAATAACAGCAATAACTGGAGAATGATTCCAAGACAGGATATGGTAGGTGGGTTGCAGGAGTAGAATTGGTAAGAGAGAAAATGGGATAGGTGTAATGCAGCCAGTTGATCAAAAGCCTTGCATGTCACACTGAAAAATCTAGATTTAAACCTATAGAAAATGATCTTATCTGGATCCCACTCCCCTAAAAAATTCTTGGATTTAGTGATTCCTAGTCATTTTCTTGATCAACGGGCCTTAATAATTAACATCAAATCTAGATATACTAATGTCCTATCTAGTTAAACCAGAGATGTTTTGTGCAAAGTTAAGGTTGACTTCTATGACATCACCTCAAATAATTAGGGACATATTCCAAATATTGCTAACAGTCCCCAATAAACCCTTATAAGTCTACACAAACATATTTTTCTAAACACTTAAACCTTAGAGTTTCAGTTAGAGCTTCTCTTGGGGAAATCATCTGAATGAGACACTACCTTTATTTGCCTCCCCCACAAAATAATCTTTCAACTATTAAAAGATATCTAATACCTAATATAGTGGCTGACTCATAGCAGGCTTTCTATTTATTGAACTAGATTGTTAAATTACACCAGTATATTAACCTTACTCATCTCTCTCATGGTTTAGTAGACTTTGATCATAACCCTCTCTCAACCTCTCTCTCCAGACTGAAAAAACAACTAGAAAGTCCCTCCAACTTTTTTTTTTTTTTTAATTTTTGGCTGTGTTGGGCCTTCGTTTCTGTGCGAGGGCTTTCTCTAGTTGCGGCAAGCGGGGGCCACTCTTCATCGCGGTGCACGGGCCTCTCACTATATCAGCCTCTCTTGTTGCGGAGCATAGGCTCCAGACGCGCAGGCTCAGTACTTGTGGCTCACAGGCCTAGCTGCTCCACGGCATGTGGGATCTTCCCAGACCAGGGCCCGAACCCGTGTCCCTTGCATTAGCAGGCAGATTCTCAACCACTGTGACACCAGGGAAGCCCCCTCCACCCTTTTGATCAATTTAATTTGTTTTCTGGGGATTTGTATCAGCTGTTAAGTTTTTCTTGATGGGCAGCCACCAGAATTACCTATATGATTGTGAATGCAAATCCACTTTTGGTCTTTTACATGGAAAAGATAAGAGTTTTGTTTCATCATTGTTTTCAACACCCTTCCTGGTAATGCCCACCATATTCTCGGCTTTGAGGACCACAATCACAACCGGGCCAACTTCTTCATAGACAGATAAACAGTGATTTTTATTTTAATCTTTTTTACTCTAACAATAATATTGTGTATTGTCTAACTCAGAGACTGATGAGATGTATTTAGCCCCTGAGACCATCTCCAGTGAGTATCCAGATAAACCTACAGATACTCAGCTACTCCAGCTGAAGGAGACAGGTATGATTCCAGAAGGTCCAAAGTGACCCTTTCATTTTTTATCATGAGCAACTGTGCCCCCACTGGGAAGGCTTTTCTAATAAGTCCCTAGGAGAACTTTGCTGATCTCTCTGCTATGTATCCTGACTGCCCTAATTTCCTTCTGTATTCTGTTTTTAAAGTTTTTAAATTGAGGGATGACATACATACATCTTCAGTGACTTCTAGATCCCTTTCTTGAGTCATAACTGAGCCCATCATCTCATAAGCATGAATAGGTTTGCATGACCTTATACAATGAAGTGCCTCTGACTATTCTGCCCACTTGGTCTCATGAGATCTTCCTGCAATTTATTCTCATCAGTTTGCCTTCACTCCTTGCAGATAAACTGGTGAGAAACCTGAAATGTTCTGCTCATTGAAGGGTGTATATTTTTATCTTTTTTCCTCTCCATCTAAGAGCTGCTGTAACAGCAGCTGTTTGTGTTGAAAACTAAAATATAAAAATATGACCTACGTGGCCAAATCCCACAAGGCTGTTTACTTCCTTATTTATGAATCAGATTCTGTCAGCACAACTTAGAATCTTGACTGTCAGCAATACTGCAATTAAATGTCTTTGCAAAGCCAGCAGAGGGTGCACCAGGGCACTGGAAATTTTACCCAAGATGTAGCCGTATTAATTTAATAGCCAATCAATGTTTCCTTTTTTTTAAAATTTTCTTGGTATACTAAAACTAACACCCTCAAGAAAAACTTATGTTGAATCTGGGCTAAAATTCCTTCAAAGTATACTCTAATTCTCCTGAAAGTGAAGTTCAGGAAGAATAAGGAATACATGGTTAAACTTAGTCTGGCCAAAATGTAGGTAGAGTAGAAGAAAATGATGCAGATCGGAGCCCTCTCCTTTGCAAAAATTCCATAGCTCTACCCAGCTACCAGACAAAAGGCTCCAGGAAGTAGTATATTATAGGGGAACGGGCACTGAACTAGGAGTAAAGAGACCAACTTCCATTCTAATTTTGATCAGAGTTGTATGACCTTGGACAAGTCATTTCCCCCATAGGAACTATGTGTTCTCCAAGGGGAATGATCAAATGGATTCATGGCCCCTCATAACTCTAAAAAACTCTGACTCCAATTGATGTCAGCAAATGTAAAAAGCCAGTATGCTTGTTATTACTTCTCGAAAAGATTAAAACGGAAAAAATAAAGGACAGAAGATAGGGCACTGTATTTAAACCTAGACAGAGCTATTTGAAGCACCACGCAAAGGCAACTAAATGCCATTACAGACCCTATGAGAATCCCACACCATCACAGAAGCCCCAGAATACAGCTGTTCTACTAATCCTCAGCCTACAAACAGGGGTCTGTCCATTCTGAATGCCAAAAGGCCTTGCCACCATTTGACTAAGGAAGTTCAATTCCTTCATCTTTTCACAGAAAACCAATGTTCAGCTGCTAAGTATTTCTACTGGGCATAGTCGCGGGGTGGGGGGGTGGGGTGGGGGGTGGGGGGGTTGTTGGGAGGTGGATAGATAAAGGGAACCAGAATCCTAGTTAATTATCATTTAGCTACTGTGTTTAAAGTTTCAAGTATGAGAAGCATGTCTACTGATTATCTTCTTTGATAAGCTGTTATATAAGTTGAAGTGTGCTAGCAAAACATTTTAAGGCTCAGGACAACCTTCCAACGCAAAATGTAGAAACTGTGTCGGCCCTAATATTAAAGCATTATCATGAATGTGACACCAGCTTTGGATGGGTGGTCAAAGTAGCACGAATAATGTTTACAGAGTATGACAATGACTCTGGATGTGGTAGTAAATATAGAAGGCCTGGGTCACTCACCTCAAGGAACTTATTTGCACAACTTGCCCTCTTCCCCAAGAGGAACAAATTGACTGTTATTCTTTAACCACCTCAAAAGGATCCTTGGCTGCTTCTCTTAAGTTTTACATGAGACAAAATATGGCAAACAGAGAATACTTACTTTAAGTGCACTAAATTTCCTTAAATAAAGAGCTAGAAAAAAGTAGAAAACAAGCACTAAAGCTAACAGTTTGCTAACCAGGGCACAAACACCATAAAGATTGTATTAAAAAACAAGTCAAAACAAACCAAAAAAACTGCTCTTGGGAGACTACTCTTGAGTCATTATTCCATCAGTAAATTCCTGCTCTCAAGCAAGCAGGAGTGAAGACACTTCACACCAACCCTCCCCACACCACTCCCCCAAAAAGAGTCAGAACCGGCATGCAAAGGGTGAGTTTTATTCCAAAGATTTTTTAAATTGCTGTTTCAGAAGTTGTCTAGCAAGACGGCATATTTCTACCAGAATTCCTCAGGGGCGCTGATCCTCACTAGAACACCGAGGACAATCCGTCTCAAGTTGCAGGTAAGTGTGAACAAGCCCACGATCTGGTCAGTGCACCAGCACCCCGGCGCCGAAAACACGGTTCAAAGTTGTTTCAACAGGCGTGGAGCAGTTATTACAGCTGTTTACAGCTCCAACTCCAAACGAGAGCCTGCTGCTAGTGCTGGCATCAGCTCTGGACACGAAAAAACAAGCACCGCGGGCGGAGAATCTCACCGGGAGCAGAAGGGCCAGGCTGCTGCCGTTAGTCAGCCGGGGGGCAGCGCCCGCACCTTCGCGCAGCGGCCCGGCCGGGAGCGCCGCCAACTTTTCCCGAGGCAGCCGGAGCCGGGGGCGGCGGGCGCCGGCCAGAGTTCCCAAGTCCGGGGGTCCTGAGAGAGTCAGGGTGAGCTGGGCCAGGGACCGAGGACAACCTGTCCCGGGGCGACCGCTCCCCAGCTCGCCCGCCCCCTCCCCGATCCCGCCGTCGAACTCGGCTCGAGGTGGCAAAGTCCTCCCCGGGCCCCCGCCCTGCGCACATGGAGAGGGGGCCCTGCCCCTCCAGAGTGACTCACCTGGTGCCCGTCCTGGGCGTCTGGGGGGAGCGTAGCTTCTCCCCGTTCCAGCAGCTGCTGCTGCGGGGATGGCTGCCCGAAGTGGCGGGTGATGGGACCGTCGGGGTCAAGGCCACCGGGGCTGCTCAGGGTGCCCGAGGTGCCGAGGTTACCGGGACCGCCGAGGCGGGACTCGGCTCCCCGCTCCCGCCGCAACTCGGAGCGCAACTCTAGGTAGCAGCACAACGTCAGCAGGTGGAGGGCCAGCGAGAGGCCAAAAAAACCCAGGAAGAGCCGGCAGCTGTTCCCTTCGCCAGCCCGGGCAGGGGCCCCGCGACAGCCGCAGCCCTGGCTCCCGCGCTCCCGCGGCGCTGCCGCGGGCTGGAGTTCCCTGCGCTCCACCTCGGGGTAGCCCATGGCCTCCGGAGACACCCACTCTCTGAGGCCCGGGAGCCGCCGCGTCTGCCTCAGCCCTTCGCGACCCCTGACAGGCGGCTACTGTCCTGCCATCGGCTGGGGGCTGCAGGGACCCGTTCCTGCGCGACGGAGGCTGGGTGGGACCGAGCAGGGAGCAGCCGCAAGTGCAGCTCCACTCCGAGGGGTGGAAAAGGGAGGAGGAGGGGCGGGAGAGACGGGCGACTCGGCCCCGCGGAGGGAATGAGGGAGGAGGCCCCGGCCGACCCCGCCCCGTGCCTCAAGCGGCTGCCGGGACGCCCAACCACCGAGCCCGCCAAGCCTTGGCGCCCCGCCCCATGCCATTCCACCCGGGGCCTCCAGCTGCGGGGCGGGGTCTGGGGGCGTGTGGGTTCGCCTCTGCCCCGTGGCCCCACCCAGCTCTTCTCGCTCGCCCCGTTCCAGTTGGTGACTGCGGCTGTCGTTCATCCCTGGACTCCGCCCCAATTTAACCCTTGAGCGCCAGTAAGGGGTGGGGGGGGAGGGGGGATGAGGAGGGAAGGAGGGGGAGGCTGAGAAGAATTGGGGAAACTGGGAAGGAAACTAGAGCAAAGAAAAGGAGGCGGAAACTAGTATTAATAGAATGTTTGCAATTAAATGCAGTTGTTAATAACATCATCCAGTACTTATCTGTTGCTTTCAATCTTCAAAGAGTTTAACAGACGTTAAACTAATGAAAACAGTTTTGGGTTTGGAATGAAACCATGCCTGCTGGGTTTGCAATCCAATGGCGCGCCAAAAGAAAAGGAGACCCAGTAGCCTGAGAGCCAAAGGGAGTGAGAATGAGGTGGGACTGAGACAGTCCCACTCCTGGAATGAGTCTGGGGCCTCAGTCTAAGTGACGAAGAAGTCCATCTGTGCCAGGTGGAACTGAAGTGATGCTGCCTCACGCAGGATAAAACAGTCCCCTAGGATTTCTTGGTATATTAATTAATTCAAAGTATTGATCCTTTTACATGTAGAAAGTGCTGTACGAGAGAATCTACAGCCAGTGTAGTTTTCTTCTTCCACCGCAGCAGGAGTTTTGAGTGGAGAACAAGTGCCTTCAATGAGCAAATGGGGAAACTGAGGGCCAGAATAAGGTGGATTTTTACAAGGGTGGTCCACAGAATGGCCAGACAGTATTGGCATCTCTATTTGCAGGCAACTGTTCTGGCCTCTCCACCCCTCTCCTCCTCTCCCTGGAGTAGTCCCTGGGGGAAGTTCAACAAGTCAGCCAAATGTTCCAGATGTACACTGCTGCAACTGCAGCATCTTCAACCCTCTGAAAAGGGTTCAGAGCAAAAAAACAACCAAAAAAAAGTGGCAAATGTCAGAACACTAGACCCTGAAATGAAAGATGGAAAGGATTAGTTGAGTCGAAATTGACAAGAGTTACTAGTCCGAGATTATAGAGAGCTAAATGGCCATAGCAGGGGAAATAGGTATGCTTGTTGGTCACTATGCACTTCCATTCCCATGTTATGAATAATTAGCAGTTTTATTGACTTGAAAAGGGTAGGCCTAAGACCTAGGCTGGTGAAAAAGAAGAAAAATAGGGGGAAATAGAAAAAAAGACAGAAGAAGAGAAACAACAAAACAAAAGCAAAGCATATGGTGGGGAGGTCAGTCCAAAGATTACAGAGGTCATAAACCTTAAATATATTAGCCACAGCCAATTTTTCTTTCAGACACTTTGGGAATAGCCTCAGTGCTTCAGAAGCATCTTTGTGTCTCCCCATTAGCCCTTACGTATGAAATATAAAGTTTGCAAAGAATATCATCATCATGCAAATAAGAAAATAAAAAGGGGCACTTAGCTAATCTCAAGTTCTGCTTATTCAGTCAAGGAATTCTAGATGCTGGTTGGAGGAACTGCCAGGCTGATTTAACTTAATTATCACAGCCCAGGATTATTAGAAAGAATGCTAGACTAGGAGTCAGTAGACCTGACCCTGCCACTGGTTTGCTGGGTCATTCTGAGCAAGTCACTGCTTTTGAGGACCTTAGTTTCTCCAACTGCAAAATGAGGAGTTTGAACTTAAACAGCTATAATATTGTGTTTTATCTGTGCTATCACTGACTATTTTGACTTGGTTGCATAAAGGGTTCAAAGAGGCTGCCTCTTCTTCCCCTAAAGTGAAAAGGGAACAAATAACAACCACTCTTGGGAGTGGTGGTGGTGCTCAGGGGCCTTACTAGTCTCAGCTTACCATGTTCTACCAGGCTTTTCACAGCTTGACTGAAGACCCTGGGTTGCACCATTGCCTTCAGAAGTCCTGCAACTTGCATTTGATCTGGGACCTCACTTTGGTTCCCAAAAGGAAGAACATATGGCTTAATATGAAGTAGAAATATTGGAATGGGGTAATCCAGTGAGGAATGTACATGGTTAGTTTTAAAAAGTATTTTGAAGTGTTAATTCAGTTAGCTTCTATGCTTCCATAAGTACCCCATCCCCTACAGCACAGTTCTCAAAATGACAATCTGCAGGTTACATCCAGCCAACAGTTGTGTTGTGTTTGGTGCAGTGTTGGCTAAAATTTTGGATAAAAAAAATAATTGCCAGGATCCAGGAATCAGGAGATTTCACATAAAAAATCCCTATTTCTTTAAAGCATGCTAACACTTGATCCACATTCCCATATGGCTACAGTCAGCTAGAATTGCCCCCTTGAGACAAGCATGAGCAATCAAGTTCTACACAGTCATCCCCGCCTCCTTTCTTTAGTCTCCATTACTGTCCTTGTCACCCATTTCCCTTACCTGTCTGGCCCCACGTACTCTAGGAGACAAGATATCAGCTCCTTAGCATGACCTATAAACTGCCCTTCCAACCTCATCTTCCGCCACCCTACAAGGAACCCATACTCCCACAGTCCTAAAGTCACTGCCACTTCTCACACTTATGTGTCTTTGCACAAGCTGGTTTCTTTGCCAGGAATGCCCCCACCTTGGAAAACTGATAAATTCTTCAAGAATCAAATCACGTGTTCCCGCTGGTATGGCCCAACTCCTTCCAAACAGATTTCCCTTTTTGCTTTCACTGCACCCTGAACATATCTCAATGATATCTCTGACCACATTGTATTTGTATTTTTTTGCAGGCTTTTTTACCACTAACCTGTGAACAACGTGATGGTAAAAATCATGTCCTTTCCATTTTGGTAGTCCCAGTACAAAGCATAGCATCTACCACATAGTAGATACCAGTATTGTTTGTCAAATGAATGGGGCATGACATCTGCTATGGTAACCCGGACTGCCTAGAATTCCAAAAACGGTACTGAGCCAAAGGATGCCTGTCAGTACCACTTATGAAGCACCTACTGTGTGCAGAGCTGTATAACACACTATAGAAAGATATAAAGGAAATAGAACCAGTTGTGCAATTATCCTCTTATTTGTGCCACTGTTGGAGTTGTGGATAGTCCAGAAATTCAAATATAATTGGCTTGTAATGTCTCACTGGCTTTCTGTGCCACCAAATTTCCCTTCCTAATTTTATTTGCCTGGTCCTAATATTAAAAAAATATTAGTTGACAATATATGAAGAATAAATGTTCAAAATAAGTTGACAGCCTCTGAACATCCACCAATTGGGCAGAAGATGCTAAGGAGTTGGGCAGGGACTGGTTCTTAAATACCTCTTAGCTCTGGTTAATCCACAGAACAAATCACTGACATAGAGATCACAGAGTTGACTCTCTGACCCACTTAGTGACAAGCAGATATTTGGGAGGAACATGGGCTTAGGATTTAAGATCCTGGTTTGAATCCCAGTATATTCACTTACCAGCTGTGTGACTTAGGACAAGTGATTTTTGCCTGTCTTACAGAGCCTCAGTTTTCTCATCTGTAAAATGGAGATGACAACATGTTTTGTAAGATAACTGTGCTGAAATGGGATGCTATATGTCAAAGTGTCTGGCACATAATAAATGCACAGTAAACATTAGTCTCTGCTAAGAGACTTCCATCAAAAAGAGATGAGAGGAAAAACATATAACAGTTCTCAAGAATATGGCAGAAATGCAGAAGAGCATCTACATACTTTGCCCTTGCCAAATGCCTGCCCCCATTTTGTATTCTTAAAGTTTGAGATAGACCCCTTATGGAAGTTCCCACCACCCTCTTACCAACTCTTCTCTCCGACTTGTATCCAACTTCCTCCTCTCCGTTTCCACTTGATGTCTAGTAGATATCTTAAACTCAATATGACCAAAACCAAAGTTCTTCCCCAAATGTGTTTATCCCTTGGTCTTCTGTGTCTCAGCAAATGGCAACTTCATCTTCTCATTGCTCAAGACAAAAACTTTAAAGTCATCCTTGAATCCTCTCTTTTTCGAATACCCCACATCCAATCTGTCAGTGAATCCTGTCAGTTCTGCCTTTAAAATACACCCAGAACCTGACCACTTCTTACCACCACCTAGTCACCACCCTAGTCCAAGCACCCATGCTCTCTCACTGGATTACTACTTTAGTCTTCTCCATGCTTTTTTACTTTTGTCCTTGCCACTCTGCAGTCTATTCCCTACCCTACCCTAGTCAGAGGCTTTCTGTTAAAATGTCAAGTCAGATCCTATCACTCTGCCCCAAATCCTCCAATGGCTCCCTTTTTCTCTCACAGTCTTTACCTTGGCCTACAAGGCCCTACATGATCTGATTGCTGGCCACTTCCTGGGCTCCTCTCCTACTACTATTCTCCTTGCCCTCTACTCCAGACACATTGACCCCTTTGCTGTTCCTTGAACTTGAAAAGCATGCCCCCCACTTAAGAGTCTTTTAACCTACATTTCCTTTTGCCTGGAATGCTATTCTCCCAGCTAACTGCTTGGCTTCTCCCTCACTTCTTCCGGGTCTCTTCTTAGATGTCACCTTATCAGAGAACCTTTCCCTGGCCAATTTCCCATCACTCTCTATCCCCCCCTTGGTTGTGTTTTTCTTCTTAGCACTTATCATCGTCTGATGTATTATCTATGTGTTTGTTTATTGTGTGTCTTCCCTGCAACCACAATTAGAATATCAGTTCCAGGAGGGCAGAGATTTTTGTCTGTTTTTGTTCACTGTTTTATCTACCAGATGAAGAGCAATACCTGGCACACAATAGACTCTCAATAAATATTTGTTGATGGAATGGTTGAATTCCTCCCCTGGTAGAGTAAGAGGAAGGAGAAAGGAGGACTGGTGAGATGGGTTAGTGGATAGGTAAGGACTTTTCTTCCAGCATAGTAAAGCAGGAAGGAACAGCTCTTTCATTTTACATGAGGCAACTCCCCCAGAGAAAGAGACACAAAGGGCCACACAGCTAATTAAAGGAGGGGATCAGGAAGGAAAGGAACATTGGTTGAACATCTATCTCCTACACACCAGCCTTTCTCATTAACTTCTGTGTGAAGTTACTATTATGAACATTTCACAGATGAGGAAATGGAGGCATTTAACAGACAGGTCAAATGACTAGCTCAAATTCGCATAGCAACTAAGTGGCAGAGTCTGAATTTGAATCCAGGTTTGAATGCTCAAAAATTCCATACTCCATTCTAAGCCTTACCTCCCACCGCCTACTGGCAGATAGATTCAAAATTCAGCTTTATAGAGCTAGACACACAGAGACCCTGAGATTCTTGGGGTGGCAGAGTTATAAACCAGATGGAAGTCAGAGTTTCTTCTCCCACCAGGCTGGCTGCGCAACCACCACCCTTTTGCTCCAACTCAAAGGCCACTGTGCGTACTGATTAGATGAATGTGCTTAAATCTGGTTCCCAATCAGGTAACCTTTCTGTACAGTAAGCCTTAATAACTTCCCATGGACTATAGAATAGTAACATAACTCCTTAGCCCGACATCCAAAGCCCTTCAGTTTGGACCTAAACTACCATTCCAGCTGTGCTGTTGCTACGCCTTGACAAAATTCTGTCTGCATTACTGTGTCTCTCATTGTCCGGGACAAACTCTACACTCCTGCCTCTTTGCCTTTTGCTGACATTACTCCCCTTCCTCCTTCCAATATCCTGTCCCTTCCCCTTTGCCTATTTAAAATCAGCACATTCTTCAAGGCCCAGCTCAAGTTCCCCTCCCCCACCCACCCCTGCCTGCCCACAGTGCTCTCCACCGGGACATTCTGTCTATACAACTCCTCTGGCATTTAGAATATGCCACTCACAATTGCTAATTCTTCCCCCATTCTGTGTGAGGGTCTCATTTCCCCCAGATTACAGCCGATGCTCTTCAAAGGGTGAGACCTTGTCTCAAACCCCTGCAGGGCTTACCTTGAGCAAGTGCTTACCCAATCTTTGTTAATGGATTAAAGATTCTGCAGAGATGAATTTTAAGCAGAGTTTTGAAGGCAGAAGCGGTCTGAGTTTGATGGAGACAACTGTTCTAGATGGAAAGCAAAGTAAAATAAAATGCTGAGCACATTTAATATTTAGAAAAAAAATGTAAAACACACACTGAAGAAGGGAAAGAGCAGCAGACCTCTAACGTGATGGAGGAAATGACTGTAGCCATGACTGGCATAGAAATGTTTGCAGAAATCCATGAAGCAATGATAAGGTGATAAACATTCCTCTTGCTGTAAGGGAGCAAGATGGCACAACATTAACATGGAGTATTCATTTTTGCAATAAAGTCTTTGGCTACTCACAGGGTGGCTGAGCATAGGGGGAGGCTCTCACTTCACGAGAGGAATTTTTCATTCAAAAATAGAAGATCTTCTTGCTGGCAAAATGTCATTTGCATCTATGTCCCCTGCAATTTGTGTCAGTCCCACCATTCAGACCACCAAGAAGCCTAGAAACAAACTGCATATTCCACAGAGCCATTGATACATGGCACATCAGGACCACTGTGAGATCACAGATTCAGTTTTTGGCAGAGTAGGGCTTTAAGAGAATCTTTGGGGGCTTCCCTGGTGGCGCAGTGGTTGAGAATCCGCCTGCCAATGCAGGGGACACGGGTTCGAGCCCTGGTCTGGGAAGATCCCACATGCCGCGGAACAATTAGGCCCGTGAGCCAGAACTACTGAGCCTGCGCGTCTGGAGCCTGTGCTCCGCAACAGGAGAGGCCGCAACAGTGAGAGGCCCGCGCACCGCGATGAAGAGTGGCCCCCCACTTGCCGCAACTAGAGAAAGCCCTTGCACAGAAACCAAGACCCAACACAGCCAAAAATAAATAAATAAATAAATAAATAAATAAATAAATAATTTAAAAAAAAAAAAAAAAAAAAAAAAGAGAATCTTTGGCAGTGTCTTTACATGTTCTCACATCCTCCAAACAACTATTTGTGGTTGATAGAGTGGCCATTTGCCTTCATTTAAGAGGGGAGGAAACTGAAGCCCATAGAGATAGAATGACTTTTCCAAGGTAATACAGTCAGGGTACCTGACTTTTAGCCTAGGGTTCCTTTTCTTACTAAACAACTTTCATATTTGTTCATCACACTTATGTTTGCCTGGTTTATCTGGCCAAAGAGTTTATTGACTCTGCCCATAATATACATTTCCTGAGAATGAGAGTTAGGGAATTCAGATCCTTAAATCTGATCTGGGCTTAGACCCAGAGAGTCAGGCATTTTGGGGATCGGATCTTGGCTCTGTGATAAGCAATCTGTGACAGGACTTGGAAGACTCTGGAGCTATAATAACTTTCCCAAACTTGCCCCAGCTCCCCCCACCCCACCCTCCCACCCACTAGATTATATTGAGGGAATACTGTTGGCTTTCAGTGGCTGAACTATCATATCCATTCAACAAATACAAATACTCAGAGAGTGTCTACTATGTGCCAGGCACCGTTCTAAGTGCTGGGAATACACCAGTGGAAAAAACAATTAATACAATCTGCAGTTAATACAATCTACTATCGACTGAAAAAAAAGCCACAACCTAAAAGTTGTGAGTTATGTTTTATTTTGGGACCTTACTGAACACTATAGAGAGCCTCTCAGAGAGCTCTGAGGAATTTTCCAAAGAGGTAAAGGAGGAGCCAGGATATATAGGTGTTTTTGACTAGAAAAAAAAAAAAACATGTAGTGGAACATCAAAAGATGACTGCTAATCACACAAAACAAGACATCTCAAGTTAATGATTTTAGTGATTTTCTATGTATGGGAAGATGTAAGAGCCTGGGCTCGTTGAAATTATTCCTTTGATATGCATCTTAACTATCTAGGGCCAGTCTCCTGTTTTTCTCCATCTTGAATTCCCCTCAGGGTACACCCTCAGGGGCGACTGCAGTGGCTGATGGCCTGATGGCAGGCAACATTCGTTGTTTACTGAAATGGCAGGCATCATTTTTTGTCTGCCTTACAATTATTGTTTTGAAAAATAAGAACTTGGTCTTTCACAAATACAGTTTAACAGCAAAGTGCCTTTAAATGGCCTTATCCTTCCTCCCACTATACTTCTGAGCTAGGCCAGACTCACAGGAACACTCCTAGATTTTGGGAAGGGCCGTGTCCTAAGAGTTTCAGGGTCTGCAAAAGTTAAACAAATGTACAGATTACCGCAATTCAAAGGCTTTCCTCTAAATAACTCAGGAAAACTAGCAAATGTGGCCCTGAGCTAAGAAATGCTAAGGAAATGGCCTATTGTTAGAATTTAAGCACCCCTCTTACCTGCTTAGCACTTACTGAATAAAAGTCCAGGAATCTATGGGTAATAGTCTGGCTCCTGGAAGGACAGGAAGCATGGAAGCTTATGTCCAAGGTGAAGAGTCAGGGCCTGAAGATATGCTCTGGTTCAACTTGAGTCTTAGGGCATCAATGTCTGATAGATATTTGTGTGTGTGTCTCTGTGTGTGTGTGTGTGTGCTTGTGTGTGTGTGTGTGTGTATTTTATATATATGAAAAGAGTAAGAGAAGGTATGGCAGAATGCTTTGTAAAATGGAATGTGCTACGCAAATATAAGATATTAAGATAATAGCTACCTTGTATTGAGTACCTACCATGTACCAGGCACTAAGCTAGGCAAAGTTAGATATATTTATCTCGCTTAATCTTCAGGAACTGTTACCAAACCAAATTCAAGTCCCCTCGCCCATGCACAGTAAAGCCTATCTATTGATACCACATTGTGGTGAAGGAAAGTGCAGTGTTTATTTCAGGGCACAAAACAAGGAGTCCAGGGCAGCTTATGCTCAAAACACCCAAACTCCCCATGGGTTTCAGCAAAACATTTTTAAAGGCAAGGTGGGGGAGGGGCATCCCAGGGTGTGTGATCAGCTCATGCACAATTCTCTAATTGGTTGATTGTGAGGTAACCGGGCTATGTCACAGGGGTTAACATTATCAATCCTTCGGCTCCAGTAGGCCTGGGGGCCATGTGCTTATGGTCATCAAGTAGTTAACAGCTTCCATTTGGTGGAGATTTTAACATTTGTAAAACAACTCAGGAAATGAGCATCAGATACTATTATCTAGGTACTTCAGAGAGGAGCTAAAGCAGAGGATACAGGGGAGGGGTCTGTCCCAGGAAGGCCCCATAGGGTCCTGCTTAATTACAGAACAACTTTTTGAGGTAAATTGCTCATTTTTCTACAGGTTAAAAAAAAAAACAGTCCCCCCAAAAAGTGAAGTAACGTGCCTAACACCCCCCAGCTAGTAAATTGGTAGTGCTAAGATTCAAATCCGGTCTGTCCTAATTGAAAAGCCCACACTCTATCCATTATGCCATGATGAACAACTTATTTTGCACACACAGGAACGCAAGAAATAAGGAGTTTTCTGTAATTTTCAAGCTGAAATCTATTAGATGTTAGATGGTGGTACTCTTTCTTTACCCCAATATGATCTTACAGTCTAATGGGAAGGTATAATACCAAAGCCAAATCAAATTAGATCTTGAAAATAACAAAACCAAATAAGAAAATTCTAGCAGTAGAAAATATAGACCCAGGAGATTATATGAGATAGAGCCAAGGAGAAATGGTGGTATGTCTGGTGGCAGAGGGGATCTTCAAAGTGTTATTGCAAAAGAATAATCTCAGCAAAAACTTCCCAGAAGGCAATGTATTGATTCTTTCATTTGTCCATTTGTAACTTCATTCATTTATCCCTCCACTTTTCAAAGAGTTATTGAGCACTGGCTGTAGGCACACATAGATCACAGAACTTCCATGAACTGTGGGAACTAAGGAATGAATACTCAGGAGGCCGAATCCAGCAGGCTACAGGCCTGTGGCAGTCATGACCACCAACTTAACACTTCTTTTCATACACGTTCAATTCAATTAATGTAGGAATTTCATTTTTCTTGTAGGACCCTATCTCCAATTAACTCTAGGAGTACAGGTTTTGCTTCCATCAACTTACTCCTTTGTGAGGAGTCTGGAAGCTAAGCTTTACCTGGCAATAGAAAGTGGGATCCATAGAAAATGGAGTTGAGACCAAGCCTGTGCTTAAAAGAAAGGAGCTGCCCTTAGGAATGTGTCAAATTGCTTGGGAAAGAAGACTGATATCTGAGGGGGAAGGAGGTGGCAGCCCAGAGAAGTGGCCTAAGTGTCACTACTGCTCACCAGAACTTACGCACTTGGGCCTGTTACCGAACTGAACTTGGGTCTGCTCAGCCACCACACAGCAAAGCCAATTTTCTGACACCGGGTTGTGGTGAAGCAAAGTACCCCATTTATTACGTTTATTTGCAGGGAACCAAGCAAGGAGTATGGGTGGCTCATGTTCAAAAGACCTGAACTCCCCAATGGACTTCGGCAAAGAGTTTTTAAAGGCAACATCTGGGGTAAGGACTGCAGGGTTCATGATTGGTTGGTGGTGAGGTAACAGGATGATGTTTCAGGAATCTTAATCATCTGGGCTGCCTGTGGTCAGCATGTAGCGGAAACTGTGCAACTCAGATTGGGACTTGAACCCATGGTCTTTTAGTTGAGATCACACACCTGGTCTCACAACTTAATAAAGCTCAAGTTCTTGATGTCTCATCACAGAAAGAATTCAGTGAGAGACAAAGTGGTAGGTGAGAAGTGGATTTCTTTAGAGAGAAACACACTCCACAGACAGAGTGTGGGCCATCTCAGAAGGTGAGAGGCCCCGAAATATGGCGTGGTTAGTTTTTATGGGCTGGGTGATTTCATAGGCTAATGAGTGGGGGGATTATTCCAACTATTTCGGGGAAGGGGTGGGGATTTCCAGGAATTGGCCCACTGCCCACTTTTTGTCCTTTTATGGTTAGCCTCAGAACTGTCATGGTGCTGGTGGGTGTGTCATTTAGATGTTAATATATTGCAATTAATGTATAATGAGGCTCAAGTTCCACTGGAAGTCGAGAATCTTTCACCATCTTGGACCTAGTTGATTCTAACCAGTTTTTGTCATGTCCTATGGCTATGTCATTCTTTTAAAGGTTTTGCCCTGCCCCCTTCTATCCTGTTTCGTAGTCACCCTCCTTCATCTGGGTGGGGAGGGTCTTAGTTTCTGCATAACAACTCAAAGATATGTGTAAAATTGTTATGTATTTCCCTTGAGCAGGAACTAGGATTCTGTTTTATCACTGAACTATTATTATTACTTTTCTTGCTTAACTGCTTTTCCTTTGTTTCTGCATTACCTCACTTCCCTAATTAATAACTGCATGTGCCTGCTCTTTGGAACTCAGGGAAGGCCTAGGAAACTAAAGCCTTTCTCTACAAACAAGAAACGTGGGACATGGAGGGCCTTTTGTACTCGAGAAGGCCCTGCAGGGTCCTTTTTGGTTTCAATCTCCTCTTTTCTTTGATACTTCTCAATCTTGAGGGGAACAGGTGAGGGACAAGAAAGGGAATAAAGTTTTGGATAGAGAGGTTAATCATAAACTCAGCAGGGGAACTTGGTTTTAGGGGGGACTTGGTTTCAGGCCCAAGGGCCTTAGCCTTGCAAAAACAGGTGGGACACCGTTAGTTTAGCAGAGCTCCACTTTGTTTAACCCCCAGAGTTTCTAAAGTCACAGCCATTTTCTTTCTTAGCCTCTACAGCTGACTTAAAGAGGTCAGAACTAGAAGGCCCTTTGGAGACCACCTAGTCCAACCCATCCATTTTTCAGAAGAAACTGAGGCCCAGAAAGGCCAAAAATCATGCCCATCAGGTTAATGAATTAACTAGACTAGAACCAATTGCCCCTCCCTCCTTTCTCCCCCAAGCCACTAGTTTATGTATCCATACCTGACCATCTTAAGGCATTTTCAAAGCACATGAATTACTTCCATTTTACCTCTTCTGAGCCAAAAGCATGAGACAGGAAATTGACTAGATATCACTGGCCTTGCTTCTGACTCTTAGTCTTATTCCCTACGAACACCCAATAATTTTCCTGGTTTGTACTTTGCCTTGAGGTATTCCTCCATTTTCTCATTCCTGTATTCAACCAACTGAGTGCAAATACTAATCTTACCTTGACTGTCTCAGAATCCCACCACCAAAAAAGGCTCTGTGCAACTACCTTTATTATTTAATTAGTAACATTTTTTTTTTGAAGAAGCAGCTGCCAAGCTGTGCTTAAATACACTCTTAAAATTTTGAAATTTGAGGGAGAAATGAGAAGTTTCTAGTATAAATGGTTTCTACACAAAACTGCCCTTTTGGAAAGGTCGAAACCCACTGACAAAGTACCACTTGACTTATGAGAAGCCCCAACATCTGAGGGGGTGATCAGACCTATTCTGGACAAGCCAGGGAGCTTCTTTCTGCAGGTTCTGATGGGGCCAAAAACTTACTGTCAAAGTAAATTGCTTCTTCCAAAAATGTCTTTTGGGGAAGCTGGAGAACAGAATTCTGAGAAAAGCTGGCTGGAGTTAGCATTGGTTAAAGTTACAACTAATATAGTTGCTGTTTTGATTTTCTTTTTAAAGTTAATTTTATTTATTTTTTTATACGGCAGGTTCTTATTAGTTATCTATTTTATACATATTAGTGTATATATGTCAATTCTTCTCCTTAAAAAGAAGTTAAATTGAAAATATTATGGTGAACAGAGCTGAATGCATTCAGTTCAGAGAAAACGACCCATTTGGTCCTGTAAGCCCCTGTGGAAAGGCAAGCTACGATAACTTTTTAAAGGTAAAATCATGACTCTCATGCAAATATAAAAGGAACACATGTCAAAATTGTAGTTAATTCATTAATTAATGAGGGAAGTGGTAAGATGTTAGAACCAGTTCAAAGGAGAATTCAAAGGACATAGATTCCCATAGGCAATTAGGAATGCTGCAGTGAATTTTCAAATAGATGCAAAACTGGTCAATATCCATGGGACAGTAACCAAGTGCATTACACCAGGCAAAATTCATTTGCATTTCTATGAATAAGAATATTTTGCACTATCCTTAGTTTTCCACAATTTATAGAGTAGTTAAATAGCTCAAAGCCAATGAAAGGCACGTAACACAGAAGAGTGCACAAGTCAGGGCATCCAATAATCTTTTTTGCCCATTCAAAGTCTCACAAATTTCCTTGACACTAGAAAGAACTGTTGCAATCAGACTGCTTTAAGGTCAGCAAGCTCCATAACCCTTGGGGGCCCAGGTCAGGAGGCAGCCAGGGGGATGGCCTAAGAAAACCCTTGGACTTGTAACTTGACACTTAAAAGAAAATTAGCAATGCCCAAGGTGGATTAGAGAAACCCATGGTGGCTTTTCCAAAGCCTTAGGAGCTAGAAAATCTGACAAGTAGAGAGATCCACCCATGAGACTGAAAGCAGCTGGTGATGGCCTGAGAAGGTCTGTGTAAAGGAAAACACATGTCTCCCTTTGCTACTCTATCTTGCAGAGCCCAACTCAGGACATCTGGTTGAAATACAACACCTTGATTCTTGCCTGGCAACAAAGTACAAGTAAATACAATCCCCATGAGCAGGCCCACTGGGAAACTTCAGGAACACATTAGGGAGGATTGTCAAGAATTCTGCCAATTTTTCTAGCACTTCACGTATTGTGTAACTGATTTTCTATTAAGTGCCTGTACACCTTTGGGTTTTATGTATGCCTGAAAATGAGTAGAGGTCCAGAAATCAAAAGCAAGCCAGAGTCTTTTCATTGGTGCTTTTCTCCATTCTTCAACAGTACTCACCAACTTGCCTTTTTCCTCATCCCTTCATTGACCAGCTTGGAGATAACATCCCTTATGTTGTGTGGAAGAGCAATGGCATGGGATAACCTGAATGCTTTTATAGTTGCCCCTTTCCCCTTCATCCCTCTCCAGCAACAACCCACACCATTAGGCAGCTGGAAAAGGCATGAAACAGGCAATTCATACACACACAAAAATAGAGGGGAAATAAAAGCACTGGACTAGGATTCAAGAGCCACCCACATCTAATCCTCGATCTAAGATTCCTTCTGGATCTTAGATGGCGTGATTTAACACATTCAACCATGCTGGTACTAAAGAACAATAACCATTTTATACATATTAAAGTTGCAAATATTATCAAATGCAATGTTGGTTTGGCTTGGAGGGAGAGGATGGAAAGATATCCTCAACACTGTTTCAGCAGCAGGATAAATTAGGACAATTTTTTTGAAAGGCAATTTGGCAATACATATCAGAAGTCGTAAAAAATATTCATGTTCTTTCACATAGTAATTCCACTCGTGGCAATTTGTCGTTAAGGTAATCATTCAAAAGCAGGAAATAACTATATATGCAAATACATTTTACATGCCATTATGCATAATCTCAAAAAAACTGGTAATAGCTAAATGTCCAACAAAATCAGAGTAGTTAAGTGATTTAAGACACATAAAAAAAAAGACACATAGATTGAATGGAATATTATGTGGGCAATAAACATCATAATTCTGAGGACTGCAATAAACATAGAAAAGCCTAAATACAATAACATTAAGAGGTTGAGGCAAAAATAGAACACATAATTGTATAGACATTTTCATTGTAACTCTATAAAAATGTATCTCCAGAAATAATTGTTTAATGATGGGATTACAGATGAAAATAATATCTTTTTTCCTTTTATAAAGCACAGTTTCTAAAATAAGTTCAAAATAATGTTAAAGCAAATAAATAAATGAAACAAGTGCTGGCCTAACACCTAGGAGCCTAATATTAGAATCTCTTCTCTCCCTGAGCTGCCCTTTGAGATCTACCAGCCATCTGCTTCTAATGCTGCAGGAGGAAAAGGGAGAAAAAAGGGGTGTCACTAAAGGAGAGGTACCCAAGAAAATGTGCCTGAGACAGCCAGAAGATTTATTGCTGCTGAATGCCTCTGCTTACTGTGCTGAAGAAGTTGAGCATTTCAATAGATTAGGTTTCTCAGTGTCTCCATTTAAACTTGTTTAACAATAGAAAACATTTATTTTCAGCAACTATGAAAATAAATATTTCTTTTCCAGAGGACTTACTAGTTACTTTTTATTTATTCAGTGTTTATCTGAATAGATGTTATAACAAAAATAAAGGACATTTAAAAGTCATAACATTTCCATCATGTGAACAGTTTCCCTTTCTGAATATTACCTTCAGTGAGCATTAATGACTTTTACATATTGCAATTATGGAGTACATGCCATTTTGAATTCTATGTTTTCTCTTACCATTGAACTGCAAGCATGTTTTCATTTCTATAGTCTTCACACTTATTTTAATGACGGCATAGTATTCCTTATTGATCATTTGTTAATCCTTGTCCCTAGTGTTGATCATTCTAGGTTGTTTTCAAATTTTTGCTAGTCTCCATTCCATTCTGATGGAAAGGAAAGAAGCTCTTTTGAAGAGGATTGTCTAATTGATGAAGCTAAAAGCCTTCCAACCCTTTTTTGAAAGCCTGTACTTGGCTTTCCAACATTCTAGACCAGGGATTGTCCACGAAGATGACTCTCAGAGAGTGGGTAGCCAACATGCAGATTTGGGAAAGTGCTGGCAGCTGGAACAAAGTTGCTGCTGGTTTTGCCCTGTTCTGTCTCTGGCTAAATATGGGAAATTCCCTCCCATGGGATAGATCAGAAGGAAAGCATTAAGCTTGTTTTCCTGGGCTGGACAGGCGTTTAGGTAGACCTAGATTCACATGCTAGATCTAGCTCTTACCAGCTGTGTAATTGGCACACCTCTTTTTTTTTTCTGCTGCACCACGTGGCTTGTGGGATCTTAGTTCTCCCACCAGGGACTGAACCTGGGTCCTTGGCAGTGAGAGCATGGAGTCCTAACCACTGGACCACCAGGGAGTCCCTGGCACACCTCTCTTAAACTGGGCCTCAACCCCTCATGTGTAAATGAGGAACTGGTCTCAGTGATATTGGAGGTCCTGCCTAATTCTGATATGCTATGACTAGTTATCCATTGGTCTGCTCTGCAATCTTGTTGACTTCCTGTTTAACCAATTCAAACATTATTCATTTCCCAAAGCCCCTGATCCAGTTTTGTCTCCCTCACTCTCAGGCAATAACCTTGACCCCACCTTCTACTTGACTGAGACTCTCTAGTCATCTTCCAGCATGAGCTATTTCAACTTCTTCCCTTACCCAGTCTCTTCTCTCCAATGTTAGACAAAGAAATTTTTCTCATTCCCTGCTTTTAATCCCAACCCCTCCTACTTCTATAGAGACTGTGCTCCATTAATTATATCCTGTCAACAACATTTTAAATTTCTCCCTCTCTTCTGCTTCCTTCCTCTGTCTATAACCATTCTCAGATATTTCTCTAAATACCCTCCCTGGAGCCAGTCACCACTTCAAAATTTTGTCCTTCCCCTATCCCTTTGCCACCAAAGTAAAAACTGGTCATTCATACACACGTTTGTATTTCCTCTTCAGGGTCACCAATAACAGTCTAATGGCACTTATTCCCTTAAATTATTCTCCTCTGCTAACTACTACTTCTCTTGGCTTTGCTGGAAACTCTTCTCCCACTTCCAATAGTAGGTTATTTTGAAACATACTGTTAAGTGAGGAAGTAGGATATAAGATTAAATGCATACTAGTTAAAAGATGTACATGAATGCTTAGGAGGAAGAAATACTTACAAATGATAAAATGGTTGATTTAGGTGGTTAGATTTCTTCTTTTCTACTTTCAAAATGTCCTGTAGTATGGTTGTATTACTTTTATAACTAAAAGTAGTTTTTAACAGAAAAATAAAATAAATATGTGTGCTATCCTCAATTCTACCCTTGGTCTTCTCTGTTCTTTCTTGCCTCTCTTTCTCCCTTGGTGATGTCATCTATTCCTATGCATTCAATCATACCCTCAATGACAGTAAGTCCCATATCTATATCTTTAGTCCCTGCTGATCTCTTGGATTTCTAGCCACCTGCTGGAAAGTACCATCTGGAGGGACTTGTTACAATTTTACATTCAAAACCATCTCTTCTATCTGAGACGTTAGTAAGAAACCTTAACATATCCATAACATAGGCCATCTCTTCACTCTCCAAAGATAACAGGTAGGTCCTTTTCACCCTAAGCTAAGCCACCATTCTTTAACTGTATAACTGCAACTTCTACTTGGTCTTTCCACTTTCTTCCTCATTCTGTTCATATACCTGCGTGTATGATCTGCTTAAAATATGGAGCAGATTATGGTACTCCCTTCCATAAAACTCTCTAATGATTTCCATCTCAATCAGAATAAAATCCAAAGTCTTTACCATTGTCTATAGGGCACTACATAATCTTGACCTTAGCTGCATCTCTGAGCTCATCTCCTCCTGGTGATGTCCTCTGCTTGAACTGTCTTCTTTCTGTACCCCTTCCTCCCAACCTCCTACAGCTTCTCGCTTGCTTAGAGGCTGACACATGCTGTTCCCTCTGCCTTGACTGCCATTTAGTCTCCCTCAACCCTCCACTCCCATCTTTCTACATGAGAGAATATAGCTTCTTCCTTCTTATCCTTCAGCTCTCAGCCTCAAATTGTCTCCTATAGAGTCCTCCCCAGATCACTCTGTCAAAAGGAGGCCCATCCATGTTATTCTGTATTACAACACCCTTTTTCCTTCAGAGCACTTCTCAAAATTTGTAATTTCAATGATTTTTTGCGTTTTGGTTTACTGTCTGTCTCCTTCTCTGGACTATAAGTTCTATGAGGGTGGAGACCATTTTTATTTTGTCCATTGCTATATAACCCAGAGCCTGGAACAGTGCTTGACATGTAGTAGACCCTCAATAAATATATGTTAAATAATTGAATGAATGACGTTATGATCATGATTTTTTTCCTGAATGTTTGTTAAGTACATAAAATGTGCCAGACACTTTTACATAAATTATATCATTGAATTCTTTTGGAGGTGTTTTAAGCAGAGGTGCTTAATTTTTTTTATTTTTATAAATTTAATTAATTAATTAATTAATTAATTTATTGGCTGCACTGGGTCTTCATTGCTGTGCACAGGCTTTATTTAGTTGTGATGAGTGGGGGTTACTCTTCGTTGCAGTGTGTGGGCTTCTCATTGTGGTGGCTTCTCTTGTTGCAGAGCATGGGCTCTAGACACGCGGGGTTCAGTAGCTGCAGCACGTGGGCTCAGTAGTTGTGGCGCAAAGGCTTAGTTGCTTCATGGCATGTGGGATCTTCACGGAACAGGGATTGAACTCGTGTCTCCTGCATTGGCAGGCGGATTCTTAACCATTGGACCACCAGGGAAGTCCAAGCAGAGGTGTTTTAAAATTAAACTTTTAATTTTGAGACAATCATAGATTCACATGCACTTGTAAAAATAATAGAGATCCCATTTACCCTTCGCCCAGTTTCCGCCAATGGCAACGTCCTGCAAACCTATAGTACACTATCGCAACCTTGATATTGACATTGATACAATCCCCCAAATTTATACAGATATCCCAGTTTTACGTGGACTCAGTTGTGTGTGTGCATGCCTATTTACTTCTATGCAATTTCATCACATGTTTAGGTTCTTGTATCTATCACCAAAGTCAAGGTACAGAACAGTTCCGTCATTACATCCATCTTTCATGTCAGCCCTTTAAAACCATACGTACCATCCTGCCACACCCACCCTCCTGCAACCCATCTCAAACCCCTGGCAACCACAAATCTGTTCTCTACCTCTATAGTTTTGTCATTTCAAGAATATTATAGAAAAGGAATAAGACAGCGTATACCTTTGTGGGGTTAGCTTTTCATTCAGGATAATTACACAGAGATTTATCCAAGTTGTTGTCTGTATCAATAGCTCATTCTTTTTTTTATTGCTGAGTAGTATTCCATGATATAGATTACCAGCTTGTTTAATCATTCACATGAATGCTCTCTGGGTTGTAGAAGGCTATCTGGGTTGTTTCCAGATTTTTTCTGTTAGGAATAAAGCTGCTATGAGCCCTGTTTGAACATGTATACAGGGTTTTTTTAAATTGAGATATAACTGACATGTAACATGTATAGTTTTAGGTGTATAACATAATGATTTGATATATGTATATATTGCAAAATTATACCACAGCAAATAAGCGAATTTCAGAAGCCTGGGAAGTCCAAGATCAAGGTGTCAACAGATTTGGTGTCTGGACTGACTTTGAAACTGTATGAGGAGCCACCAGATTCTGTCATCACTTGGACAATGCCTTATAAACAGTTCTCAACTGACCAACAAAGAGCTCCTTGCTTTATGGATGGCAGTTGTAAGCAGGACTTCTCAAACTTTCATGTTTATATGAATAACCCGAATCACCAGGGGATCTTGTTAAAATGCAAATTGTGATCTGATGGTAGAATAGAAGGACGTGTTCTCACTCCCTCTTGCGAGAACACTGGAATCACAACTAACTGCTGAACAATCATCAACAGGAAGACACTGGAACTTACCAAAAAAGATACCCCACATCCAAATACAAAGGAGAAGCCATGATGAGATGGTAGGAGGGGTGCAATCACAATAAAATCAAATCCCATAACTGTTGGGTGGGTGGCTCACAAACTGGAGAACACTTATACCACAGAAGTCCACCCACTGGAGTGAAGGTTCTGAGCCCCACATGAGCCTTCCGAACCTTGGAGTCCAGCAATGAGAGGATAAATATGTAGAGAATCAGACTTTGAAGGCTAGTGTGATTTGATTGCAGGACTTTGACAGGACTGGGGGAAACAGAGACTCCACTCTTGGAGGACACACACAAAGTAGAGTGAGCATCGGGAACTAGGGGAAGGAACAGTGACCCCATAGGAGACTGAACCAGACCTACATGCTAGTGTTGGAGGGTCTCTTGCAGAGGCAGGGGGTGGCTCTGTCTCACCGTGAGGACAAGGACACTGGCAGTAGAAGTTCTGGGAAGTACTCCTTGGCATGAGCCCTCCCAGAGTCTGTCATTAGCCCCACCAAAGAGCCCAGGTAGGCTCCAGGGTTGGGTTGGCTCAGGTCAAACAACCAACAGGGAGGGAACCCAGCCCCACCCACCAGCAGACAAGCTGATTAAAGGTTTACTGAGCTCTGCCCACCAGACCAACAGTCAGCTCTACCCTCCACCAGTCCCTCTCATCAGGAAACTTCCACAAGTCTATTAGATAGCCTCACCCACCAGAGGGCAGACAGCAGAAGCAAGAAGAACTACAATCCTGCAGCCTGTGGAACAAAAACCACATTCACAGAAAGATGGACAAGATGAAAAGGCAGAGGACTATGTACCAGATGAAGGAACAAGATAAAACCCCAGAAAAACAACTAAATGGAGAAGAGATAAGCAACCTTCCAGAAAAAGAATTCAGAATAATGATAGTGAAGATGACCCAGGACCTCAGAAAAAGAATGGAGGCAAAGATCGAGAAGATGCAAGAAATGTTTAACAAAGAGCTAAAAGAACTAAAGAACAAAGAAACAGAGATGAACATTACAATAACTGAAATGAAAACTACACTAGAAGGAATCAATAGCAGAATAACTGAGGCAGAAGAATGGATAAGTGACCTGGAAGACAGAATGATGGAATTCACTGCTGCAAAACAGATTAAAAAAAAAAACAATGAAAAGAAATGAAGACAGCCTAAGAGACCTCTGGGACAACATTAAACACAACAACATTCGCATTATCGGGGTCCCAGAAGATGAAGAGAGAGAGAAAGGACCTGAGAAAATATTTGAAGAGATTATAGTCGAAAACTTCCCTCACATGGGAAAGGAAATAGCCACCCAAGTCGAGGAAGTGCAGAGAGTCCCATACAGGATAAACCCAAGGAGAAACATGCTGAGACCCATAGTAATCAAATTGACAAAAATTAAAGACAAAGAAAAATTATTGAAAGCAGCAAGGGAAAAATGACAAATAACATACAAGGGAACTCCCATAAGGTTAACAGCTGATTTCTCAGCAGAAACTCTACAAGCCAGAAGGGAGAGGCATGATATACTTAAGGTGATGAGAGGGAAGAACCTACAACCAAGATTACTCTACCCCGCAAGAATCTCATTCAGACTAGATGGAGAAATCAAAAGCTTTACAGACAAGCAAAAGCTAAGAGAATTCAGCACCACCAAACCAGCTCTACAACAAATGCTAAAGGAACTTCTCTAAGTGGGAAACACAAGAGAAGAAAAGGACCTACAAAAACAAACCCAAAACAATTAAGAAAATGGTCATAGGAACATACATATCGATAATTACCTTAAACGTGAATGGATTAAATGCTCCAACCAAAAGACACAGTCTTGCTGAACGGATACAAAAACAAGACCCATATATATGCTGTCTACAACAGACCCACTTCAGACCTAGGGACACATAGAGACTGCAAGTGAGGGGATGGAAAAAGATATTCCATGCAAATGGAAATAAAAACAAAGCTTGAGTAGCAATACTCATATCAGATAAAATAGACTTTAAAATAAAGAATGTTACAAGAGACAAGGAAGGACACTACATAATGATCAAGGGATCAATCCAAGAAGAAAATATAACAATTATAAATATATATGCACCCAACATAGGAGCACCTCAATACATAAGGCCACTGCTAACAGCTATAAAAGAAGAAATCGACAGTAGCACAATAATAGTGGGAGAATTTAACACCCCACTTACACCAATGGACAGATCATCAAAACAGAAAATTAATAAGGAAACACAAGCTTTAAATGACATACTAGATCAGATAGATTTAATTGATATTTATAGGTCATTCTATCCAAAACCAGCAGATTACATTTTCTTCTCAAGTGCACACAGAACATTCTCCAGGATAGATCACATCTTGGGTCACAAATCAAGACTCAGTAAATTTAAGAAAACTGAAATAATGTCAAGCATCTTTTCTGACCACAACGCTATGAGATTAGAAATGAATTACAGGGAAAAAAACGTAAAAAAGAGAAACACATGGAAGCTAAACAATACGCTACTAAATAACCAAGAGATCACTGAAGAAATCAAAGAGAAAGTCAAAAATTACCTACAGACAAATGACAATGAAAACACGACAATCCAAAACCTATGGGATGCAGCAAAAGCAGTTCTAAGAGGGAAGTTTACAGCTATACAAGCCTACCTCAAGAAACAAGAAAAATCTCAAATAAACAATCTAACCTTACACCTAAAGGAACTAGGGAAAGAAGAACAAACAAAACCCAAAGTTAGCAGAAGGAAAGGAATCATGAAGATCAGAGCAGAAATAAATGAAATAGAAACAAAGAAAACAATAGCAAAGATCAATAAAACTAAAAGTTGGTTCTTTGAGAAGATAAACAAAATTGATAAACCATTAGCCAGACTCATCAAGAAACAGAGGGAGAGGACTCAAATCAATAAAATTAGAAATGAAAAAGGAGAAGTTTAACATACACTGCAGAAATACAAATCATCCTAAGAGACTACTGCAAGCAACTCTATGCCAAAAAAATGGACAACCTGGAAAAAATGGACAAATTCTTAGAAAGGTATAACCTTCTGAGACTGAACCAGGAAGAAACAGAAAATATGAACAGACCAATCGCAAGTAATGAATTGAGACCTTGATTAAAAATCTTCCAACAAACAAAAGTCCAGGACCAGACAGCTTCACAGGTGAATTCTATCAAACATTTAGAGAAGAGCTAACACCCATCCTTCTCAAAGTCTTCCAAAAAATTGCAGAGGAAGGAACACTCCCAAACTCATTCTATGAGGCCACCATCACCCTGATACCAAAACCAGACAAAGATACTACAAAAAAAGAAAATTACTGATGAATATGACTGATGAATATAGATGCAAAAATCCTCAACAAAATACTAGCAAACAGAATCCAACAACACATTAAAAGGATCATACACCATGATCAAGTGGGATTTATCCCAGGGATGCAAGCATTCTTCAATATATGCAAATCAATCAATGTGATACACCATATTAACAAATTGAAGGAGAAATCCATATGATCATCTCAATAGATGCAGAAAAAGCTTTTGACAAAACTCAACACCCATTTATGATAAAAACTCTCCAGAAAGTGTGCATAGAGGGAACCTACCTCAACATAATAAAGGCCATATACGACAAACCCACAGCAAACATCATTCTCAATGGTGAAAAACTGAAAGCATTTCCTCTAAGATGAGGAACGAGACAAGGATGTCCACTCTCACCACTATTATTCAACATAGTTTGGGAAGTCCTAGCCACGGCAGTCAGAGAAGAAAAAGAAATAAAAGGAATACAAATTGGAAAAGGAGAAGTAAAACTGTCACTCTTTGCAGATGACATGATACTCTACATAGAGAATCCTAAAGATGCCTCCAGAAAACTACTAAAGCTAATCAATGAATTTGGTAAAGTTGAGGATAAAAATTAATGCGCAGAAATCTCTTTCATTCCCATACACTATTGATGAAAAATCTGAAAGAGAAATTAAGGAAACACTCCCATTTACAATTGCAACAAAAAGAATAAAATACCTAGGAATAAACCTACCTAGGGAGACAAAAGACCTGTATGCAGAAAACTATAAGACACAGATGAAAGAAATTAAAGATGATACCAACAGATGGAGAGATATACCATGTTCCTGGATGGGAAGAACCAGTATTGTGAAAATGACTATACTACCCAAAGCAATCTACAGATTCAATGCAATCCCTATCAAATTACTAATGACATTTTTTACAGAGCTAGAACAAAAGATCTTAAAATTTGTATGGAGACACAAAAAAACCCCGAATAGCCAAAGCAGTCTTGAGGGAAAAAAACGGAGCTGGAGGAATCAGACTCCCTGACTTCAAACTATACTACAAAATTACAATAATCAAGACAATATGGTACTGACACAAAAACAGATATATAGATCAATGGAACAAGATAGAAAGCCCAGAGATAAATCCAGGTAACTATGGTCAACTAATCCATGACAAAGGAGGCAAGGATATACAAAGGAGAAAAGACAGTCTCTTCAATAAGTGGCGTTGGGAAAACTGGACAGCTACATGTAAAAGAATGAAATTAGAACACTCCCTAACACCATACACAAAAATAAACTCAAAATGGGTTAGATACCTAATTGCAAGACCGGACACTATAAAACTGTTAGAGGAAAACAGAGGAAGAACACTCTTTGACATAAATCACAGCAAGATCTTTTTTGATCCACCTCTTAGAGTAATGGAAATAAAAACAAAAATAAACAAATGGGACCTAATGAAACTTAAAAGCTTTTGCACAGCAAATGAAAAGATAAACAAGATGAAAAGACAAACCTCAGAATGGGAGAAAATATTTGCAAACGAATCAACGGACAAAGGATTAATCTCCAAAATATTTAAACAACTCATGCAGCTCAATATTAAAAAAACAAACAACCCAATCCAAAAATGGGCAGACGACCTAAGTAGACATTTCTCCAAAGACGACATAGAAATTGCCAACAAACACATGAAAAGATGCTCAGCATCACTAATTATTAGAGAAATGCAAATCAAAACTACAGTGAGGTATCACCTCACACCAGTTAGAATGGGCATCATCAGAAAATCTACAAACAACAAATGCTTGAGAGGGTGTGGAGAAAAGAGAACCCTCTTGCACTGTTTGTGGGAATGTAAATTGATACAGCCAATATGGAGAACAGTATAGAGGTTCCTTCAAAACTAAAAATAGAACTGCCATATGACCCTGCAATCCCACTACTGGGCATATACCCAGAGAAAACCATAATTCAAAAAGACACAAGCACCCCAATGTTCAAGGCAGCTCTATTTACAATAGCCAGGTCATGGAAGCAACCTAAATGCCCATTGACAGACGAATGGATAAAGAAAGAGTGGTACATATATACAATGGAATATTACTCAGCCATAAAAAGGAACGAAATTGGGTCATTTTTAGAGACGTGGATGGATGTAGAGACTCTCATACAGAGTGAAGTAAGTCAGAAAGAGAAAAACAAATATCGTATATTAACACATATATGTGGAACCTAGAAAAGTGGTACAGATGAATTGGTTTGCAGGGCAGAAATTGAGACACAGATGTAGAGAACAAACGTATGGACACCAAGGGGGGAAAGCGGCTGGCTTGGTGGTGGTGGTGTGATGAATTGGGTGATTGGGATTGACATGTATACACTGATGTGTATAAAATGGATGACTAATAGGAACCTGCTGTATAAAAATATAAATAAAATAAACTTCAAAAATTCAAAAAACAAACGAAGAAACAAAAAATTATACCACAGTAAGTTTAGTTACCACCCATCACCTCACATAGTTACCTTTTTCTTCTTGTGATGAGAACTTTTAAGATGTACTCTCTTAGCAACTTTTAAATATACAATACAATATTGTTAAGCATAGTCATAATATCATTTACAGGTTTTGGTGTGAATATAAATTTTCATTTCTCTGGGAGAGAAAGTGCCCAGGAGTGCAATTGCTGGGTCATATGGTAGTTACATGTTTAGTTTTATAAGAAAGTGCCAAACTGTTTTCCAGAGTGGCTGTACCGTTTTACATTCCCACTAGCAATGTATGAGTGATCCAGTTTCTCTGTATCCTCACCAGTTCTTGGTTTTGTCACTATTTTTTTTTAAATTTTAGCCATTGTGATAGGTATGTAGTGATGTCTTTTGCCCACAACCTAGAGCAAAATTGCTCTAATAGCTAGTGATATTGACATATTTTCATGAGTTTTTTGCCATCTGTATATCTTCTTGGTGTCTTTTACCCATTTTCTAATTAGATTTTTTTTTCACTAAGTTTTGAGAGTTCTTTATATATTCTAGATACAAGTCCTTTTTTCAAGTATGTGGTTTGCAAATATTTTCTCCCAGTTTGTAGCTTGTCTTTTCATTCTCTTAACATAATCTTTCACAGAGCAAAAGTTTTTTTAACCTTGATAAAGTCCAATTTATCAAAAATTTTTTTATGGATGATGCGTCCAGTGTAAAGGTTAAGAACTCTGACTAGTTCTATATCCTGGAGGTTTTCTCTGTTCTTTTGTTCTGAACTTTTTATAGGTTTACTTTTTACACTTAAGTCTGTGATCCATCTTGAGTTAATTTTGTATAAGGTATGAGGTTTAGATAGAGGTTCATTTTCCTGTCTATGGATGTTCATTTACTCCAGCACCATTTGTTGAAAAGTCTGTGCTTTCTAAATTGAATTGATTTTCCACCTTTGTCAAAAATCAATGTGGTTCTATTTCTAGGTTCTCTATTCTGTTCTATCAATCTATGTGTCTATCCTTCTTCCAACATGACACTATTTTGATTACCACAGCTATATGGTATACCTTAATATTGGGTAGAGTGATTCCCCCCACTTTATTCTTCTTTTTCAATGTTGCTTTAGTTAATCTAGGTCCGGTGTCTTTCCATTTAAATTTTAGATTAAGCTTGTCTAAGTCTGCAAAAAAGCTTTCTGGGATCATCTAATTTAACAGCTATATTGAGATATAATTGACATATAATAAAATTGCACATATTAAAAGTATTTGGGGCTTCCCTGGTGGCGCAGTGGTTGAGAATCTGCCTGCCAATGCAGGGGACACGGGTTCGAGGCCTGGTCTGGGAAGATCCCACATGCCGCGGAGCAACTAGGCCCGTGAGCCACAACCTCTGAGCCTGCGCATCTGGAGCCTGTGCTCCGCAACAAGAGAGGCCGCGACAATGAGAGGCCCGCGCACCGCGATGAAGAGTGGCCCCCACTTGCCGCAACTAGAGAAAGCCCACGCACAGAAACGAAGACCCAACACAGTCATAAATAAATAAATAAATAAATAAATTTTTAAAAAAGTATTTGACATATATACACACCACCACAATTAAGATATTGAACATATGTATCACCCTCCAAACCTTCCTCATGCTCCTTTGTAAATCCCTCCACCTTCGGCCTTGTCTAAAGGCAACTGATCTGATTTCTGTCATTATACATTAGTTTGCATGTCTTAGAGTTTTATATAAAAGTAATCACATGGAATAGTTTATTCCTTTTTAATGCTGAATGGTGTCCTATTGTATGGACATACCACAGTGTGTTTAACCATACCCTAATTGAGGGATATTTGAGTTGTTTCCAGTTTTTCACCAATACAAATAAAGCTGCTATGAACATTCATGTTCAAGTATTTATTTTGACACATGCTTTAATTTCTCATGGGTAAAAACCTAAGAGTAGTATGGCTAGATCATATGGCAAATGTATTTTTAACTATTTAAGAACCTGCTAAACTGTTTTCCAAAATAGTTGTACCATGTACATTCCCATCAGCAATGTATGAGAGTTCCAGTTCCTCCACATCCTTGTCAACTTTTGGTATGGTCAAAATTTAAATTTTAGCCAATCTGATAGTGTATATCTCATTGCAGTTTTATTTATATTTCCCCCAATGACTAATGATGTTGAGCATCTTCTCATGTACTTATTTGTCATCTATGTATCTTTTTTGGTGAAATGTCTGTTCATACCTTTTGCCCATTTTTAAATTGGGTTGTTTGTGTTCTTGGTGATAAGTTTCAACAGTTCTTTATATATTCTGGTACAAGTCTTTTATCAGATATATGCTTTGCACATATATTCTCTCATTCTATGGGTTATCTACCCATTTTCTTTACTGTGTCTTTGAAGAACACAAATTTTTCATTTTTATGAAGTCCAATTTATCTATTTTTTATGGATTATGATTTTGGTGTCATGTCTAAGAAATTTGTTACCTAACCCAAGTTCACAAACTTTTTCCTGTTTTCTCCTAGAAGTTTTATATTTAGGTCTATGATATTCTATCTAAAAGTATTACATTTAGGTCTATGATCCATTTTGAGTTAATTTTTTTACAGGTGCAAGGTATGGATGGAAGTTCTTTTTTCACATACAGATATCCATCCAATTTTTCTAACATCATTTATTGAGAAGATAATTATATCTCCATTGAACTGCCTATTTGCCTTTGTTAAAAAGCAATTGTCCATATACTTGTTAAGTCTGAACTCTATATTTCATTCATTGATCTATTTATCTGTTTTGCATCAATATCATGATGTCTATATTACTGTAACTTTAAAAGAAATCTTGAAATCAGGTAATATTAGCCCTCTAATGTTGTTCTCCTTCAAAGTTGTTTTTAGCTATTCTTTGTCCTTTGCATTTCTATATGAAGTTTAGAATCAACTTGTCAATTTCTATAAAAGATCCTGCAGGGATTTTGGTTGGGATTGCATTTGAATCTATAGATCAATTTAGGGAGAGTTGACACAATAATAATGTTAAGTCTTCTGTTGCATAAACATGATATAACTCCCCAGTTATTCTGGGTCTTCTTCAGTTTCTCACAGCAATGTTCTGTAGTTTTCAATGTTCAAATCTTTCACAACTTTTGTCAGATTCATACCTAAATATTTTGGATTAGTTATTGGATTAGTTATCACTAAGTATTTTATTGCTATTTTAAATGATATTGCTTTCTTAATTTTGATTATCAATTTTTTCTCATTGCTGGTATGTAGAAACACAATTTTTATATATCAATCTTGTAGCCTGCAATCTTGATATACACACTTAATGGTTCAAGGAGATTTTCTGAAAATCCCATCAGGTTGTCTACTTAGGTGATTATGTCTGTGAATAAGGACAGTTTTACTCCTTTTCCAATTTGATGTCTTTTATTTCTTTGTCTTGTCTGATTGCACTGACTAGATGTCCAATACAATGTTGAATAGAAGGGTAAAAGTAGACATTCCTTTCCCTAATCCTCATCTTTCATCAATAAGTATGATACTAACTGTAGGCTTTTTGTGGTAGCTTTTCATCAAGTTGAGGGAGGTTCCCTTACCTTCCTACTTTGCTGAAAATTTGTTATCAGAAATGGACATTGAATTTTGTCAAGTGTTTTTCTGCATTTATTAAGATGATTGTATGGTTTTCCCTTTTTAGTTTGTTAATGTAGTGAATTACATTGACTGATTTTCCAATGTTAAACCATCTCTGCATTCCTGGGATAATCCCCACTCATCTTGGTGTTTTACTATCCTTTTATATATTGCTGGATTCAATGTGCTGAAATTTTGTTAAGAAAATTTTGTATCAAGGTAATGCTGACCTCATAGAAAATATTTTGTTATCAGTTGTTATGAGTTGGGAAATAGTCCCTCCTCTTCATTCTTTAGGAAGAGTTAGTATAGAGTTGGTATTGCTTCTTCCTGAAATTTTTGGTAGAATTAATTCATCAGTGAAGTCATTTGGGGCTTGACATTTTTTGTGGGAAGGTTTTTTTTTTTTTTCTGAAGAATCTTTTCTTCTTTTTAAATAAGTTTTCTTTGTAAAAAATTTTTCTTCTTTCCTGAGAAAACTTTTTGGTTTTGTTTTATTTCAAAATGGTTTATTTTTCATGTGTTTTACTAATGTCATTAAAATACTATATAGTCCATTTATTTATTTTTAATTGAAATATACTTGAGACAATATTATGTTAGTTTCTAAATAATGATGCATACTACATAGTGATGTGACATTTGCATACATTATGAAATGTCACCACTATAAGTCTAATAACCATATTTTCCCATACAAAGTTATTACAATATTATTGACATACTCCTTATGCTGTATATTATGACCCCATGGCTTATTTTTTTTATAACTGAATGTTTATACCTCTGAATCCCCATCACCAATTTTGCCACCAGAATGAACTTTTTGGCCAGCCCGATATATACTGCAGTGTATTTATCCATTCATCTGTTTTTGTTTTTTAAATATTTACTTATTTATTTTTGGCTTCATCTGGTTGTGGCTCACAGGATCTTTCGTTGCAGTGTGTGGGCTTCTCTCTAGTTGTGGCAGATGGGCTCCACAGCATGTGGGCTCTGTAATTGTGGCATGCGGGCTCAGTAGTTGTGGTGCACAGGCTTAGTTGCTCTGAGGCATGTGGGATCTTAGTTCCCCGACCAGGGATCAAACCCACGCCCCCTGCATTGGAAGGCAGATTCTCAACCACTGGACCACCAGGGAAGTCCCTCCATTCATCTGTTGATGGACACTAAAGTTCCTTCCAAATTTTGGCTATTGTAAATAATGCTGCAATGAATATTGGAGTGCATATATCTTTTCAACTTAGTGTCTTTGTTTTCTTCAGTTCAATACCCAGAAGTCAAATTCCTGGATCATACGGTAATTCTATTTTTAATTTTTTTAAGAACTTCATATTGTTTTCCTTAGTGGCTACATCAATTTACATTCCCACGAATGGTGCCTGAGCATTCTCTTTTCTCCAGTTCCTCACCAACACTTGTTATTTTTTGTCCTTTTATGATAGCCTTCTGAAAGATGTGAGGTGGTACCTCACTGTGGTTTTGATTTGCATTTCCCTGATGATTAGTTATGTTGAACATGTTTTCATGTGTCTGTTAGCCATCTATAGGTCTTCTTTGGCAAAATGTCTATTCAAGTCCTCTATTTTTTAATTGGGTTTTTGTTTTTCTGATGTTGAGTTGTATGTGCTCTTTTTACATTTTGGATATTAACCCTTTACCAGATATATCATTTGCAAATATATTCTCTCGTTCAGCAGATGGCCTTTTTGTTTTATGGGTGGTTTTCTTTGCTGTACAAAAGCTTTTTAGTTTGATGTAGTCCCATCTGCTTATTTTTGCTCTTGCTTCCTGCCTGAAGAGACATAGCCAAAAATATATTGCTAAGACCAATGTCAAAGGGTGTACTGCCTACATTTTCTTCCAGGAATTTTATGGTTTCAGGTCTTACATTTTAGTGTTTAATCCATTTTGAATTTATTTTTGTATATATGGTATGACAAAGTAGTCCACTTTGATTATTTTGCATGTAGCTGTCCAGTTTTCCCAACACCATTTATCAAAGAGGCTGTCTTCCCCCCAGTATATTCTTCCTTCCTTTGTCATTGATTAATTGGCCATGTAAGTGTGGGTTTATTTCTGGGCTCTCTATTCTGTTCCATTGATCTATGTATCTGTTTATGTGCCAGTACCATACTGTTCTGATTATTGTAACTTTGTAGTATAGTTTGAAATCAGGGCGTGTGGTGCCTTCAGCTTTGTTCTTCTTTCTCAAAATTGCTTTGACTATTCGGGGTCTTTGTGGCTCCATACAAATTTTGGAATTATTCAAATTCTGTGAAAAATGCCTTTGGTATTTTGATAGGGATTGATTACTGTAGATTGCCTTGAGGAGTATGGTCATTTTAAAAATACTAATTCTTCCAATTCTTGAGCATAGTATATCTCTCCATTTACTTGTATCATCTTCAATTTCTTTCATCAAAATCTTATAGTTTTCAAAGTATGTCTTTACTTCTTTGGTTAGATTTATTCTGAGGTATTTTAGTATTTTTGATGTAATTGTAATGGGATTGTTTTCTTAATTTCTCTTTCTGAAAGTTCCTTATTAATGTGTACAAATGTAACAGATTTCTGTAAATTAATTTTGTATCATGCAACTTTACTGAATACATTGATTAGTTCTAATAGTTTTTTTTGGTAGCATCTTTCAATATATAGTATCATGTCATCTGCAAGCAGTGACAGTTTTAAATCTTTTCAAATTTGGATTCCTTTTATTTCTTTTTCTTCTCTGATTGCTGTGGCTGGGATTTCCAATATGATGTTGAATAAAAGTGACAAGAGTGGGCATCCTTGTCTTGTTCCTGATTTAGAGAAAATCTTTTCATGTTTTCACTTTGTAGTATAATATTGGATCCAAGTTTGTCATATTTGTCATTTGTTATGTTAAGGTAAGTTCTCTCTATACCAGCTTTGTTGAGAGATTTTTAAAATCATAAATACATGTTGAATTTTGTCAAAAGCTTTTTCTGCATCTATGGAAATGATAATATAATTTTTATTTTTCAATATATTAATGTGGTGTATCACATTGATTGATTGGTGGATATTGAAACATCCTTGCATCCATGGGATAACCCTACTTGATCATGGTGTACAATCCTTTTAACATATTGTTGAATTCAGTTTGCTAATATTTTGTTGAGGATTTTTGGATGTATGTTCATTGGTGATAATGGTCTGTAATTTTCTTTTCTTGTGGCGTCTTTGACTGGTTTTTGTATCAGGGAGATGCTGGCCTTGTAGAATGATTTCAAAAGTGTTCCTTCCTCTTCAATTCTTTGGAATAGTTTAAGAAGAATAGGTGATAACTTTTTAAAAAATGTTTGGTAGAATTCACCTGTGGAGCCATCTGGTCCTGTAGTTTGTTTGTTGGGAGTTCTTTTTATTACTGATTCAATTTCATTACTGGTAATTGTTCTGTTAATATTTTGTTTCTTCCTGAGTCAGACTTGGGAGATTGTACTTTTCTAGGAATTTGTCCATTTCTTCTAGGTTGCCCATTTTATTGATGTATAATTCTTCATAGTAATCTCTTATGATGCTTTGTATTTCTGTCATATCTGTTGTCACTTCTCTTTCATTTCTGATTTTATTTATTTGGGTCCTTTTTCTATTTTTCTTGATGAGTCTGGCTAAAGGTTTATCAATTTTTTTTATCTTCTCAAAGAATCAGCTCTGTTTTATTGATATTTTCTATTTTTTTGTCTCTATTTCTTTTATTTCCACTTGATCATTATTTTTTTTCTTCTACTAACTTAGGTTTTGTTTGTTCTTCTTTTTATTGTTCCTTTAGGTGTGATATTAGATTGTTTGAGATTTTTCTTGTTTCCCGAGGTAGGCTTGCATCCCTATGAACTTCCCTCTTAGAATTGTTTTTGCTGTGTCCTATAGGTTTTGAACCATTGTGTTTCTAGTTTCACTTGTCTCCATGTATTTTTTAATTCCCTCTTTGCATTCTTCAGTGATCCATTGACTGTTGAGTAGCATGTTGTTCAGACTCCACGTGTTTGTGTTTCTTGCAGTTTTTTTTCCTGTAGTTGATTTCTAGCCTTATATCTTTATGGCCATAAAACATGCTTCATATGATTTCGATCTTCAAATTTATTGAGACTTGTTTTGTAGCCTAGCGTGTTATCTATCCTGGAGAATGTTCCAGGTGCACTTAAAAAGAATGTGTATTCTACTACTGTTGGGTGTAATGTTCTATGTATATATCTATTAAGTCTATCTAGTCTAATGTGTCCTTGAAGGCCAGGGTTTCCTTGGTAATTTTCTGTTTGGGTGATATGCGTATTGATGTAAGTGTGGTGTTAAAGTTCCCTTCTGTTATTTTGTTACAGTCAGTTTCTCCCTTTATGTTTGTTAATATTTGCTTTATGTAATAGGTGCTCATGTTGGGTGCATATATGTTTACAATTGTTATATCTTCTTGTTGGATTGGTCCCTTTAGCATCATGTAAGCTCCTTCTTTGTCGCATGTTAGTCTTTGTTTTAAAGTCTATTTTGTCTGATATAAGTATTGCTGTCCTGGCTTTCTTTTCATTTCCATTTGCATGGAATACCTATTTCCATCTCTTCACTCTGTGTGTGTCTTTAGATTGGAAATGAGTATCTTGTAGGCAGCATACATATGGGTCTTTTTTTTATCCACTCAGCCACATATTTTAAGGTGATGATCTCTTAAGTTCAAACACATTCTAACAACCCTACAGTTTTACTCCTCCCCTCCATGTTTAATGTTTTTGACATCATATTTTACAACTTTCTGTTTTGTGTATCACTTAACTATGTATTATGGATATAGATAATTTTACTACATTTGTCTTTTAATTTTCCTACTAGTTTTATATGTGGTTGATCTACTACCAGTACTGTATGTTTGCCTTCACCAGTGAGGTTTTTCCTTTCATAATTTTCATATTTCTATTTGTGGCCTTTTCTTTTCTGTTTAACATTTAATGTTAACATTTAATATTTTCTTTTCTTAACATTTCTTATAAAGCTGGTTTAGTGATGCTGAACCCATTTATGTCTTGCTTTTCTGTAAAAATCTCTATCTGTCTTTCAAATCTGAATGATAGCTTTTCCAGGTAGAATATTCTTGGTTGTAGGTTTTTTCCTTTCATCATTTTGAATATATTGTGCCACTTTCTTCAGGCCTGCAAAGTTTCTCCTAAAAAGTAAACTGTTAGTTTTATGGGAGTTCTTGAATGTAGTTACAAGTTGCTTTTCTCTTGCTGCTTTTTAGATTGTCTCTTTATCTTTTACCATTTTAATTGTAATGTATCTTGGTATGGACCCCTTTGAGTTCATCTTGTTTAGAATTCTCTGTGCTTCCTAAACTTGGATATCTGTTTCCTCCCAAAGGTTAGGGAAGTTTTCAGCTATTATTTCTTCAAATAAGCCTCTGTCCCTTTTTCTCTCTCTTCTCCTTCTGCAACCTCTATGATGCAAATATTAGTATGTGTGATGATGTCTCAGAGGTCTCTTAAACTATTCTTTTAAAAATTCTTTTATTTTTTGTCTGCTTAGTTTGGGTGATTTCCACTACTTTGTCTTCTGGTTCACTGATTTGTTTCTGTTGAAACAGAATCAAGGAGTCAATCTACTGTTGATTCCTTCTAGTGTATTTTTTATTTTAGTTATTGTGTTCTTCAGCTATGTTTGGTTCTTCTTTATATTTTCTAACTCTTTGTTGAAATTCTCACTGTGTTCATCCAATCTTCTCCTGAGTTTAGTGTGTATCTTTATGATCATTACCTTGAACTCTTTATGAGTAGATTTCTTACCTCTACTTCATTTACTCCTGTTTCCGTGGTTTTGTTTTGTTCCTTCGTTTGGAACATATTCCTCTGTCTCCTCATTTTGCCATTTTTTTTTTGGTATTTTTGTCTATGTATTATGTAGGTCAGTGACATTTCCTGATTTTGGAGAAGTGGCCTTATGTCAAAGATGTCCTATGAGGTCCAGCAACATGTTCCCTTCTTACCACCAGAACTATATGCTCTAGGTGTGCCCCCATGTGGGCTGTGTGAGCCTTTCTTTTATGGTGGTGTTGACTACCATGGGTATGCTGGTGGGTAGTGCTGGACCTCAGCCTGGTTGGCTGTGAGCCCTTGGCTTTTGCAGTGGCTGTGGCCCCACTGGAGTGTGAGGTAGGCTTCCAATGTGGTTTGCCACATGGCCTGTGGAGGCATAGGACTGGTGTTGGCCTGCTGGAGGCTGGGTCCAGGTCCCTGTGCAACTGTCTGCATGGCCTGGGTTCTTGTTGTTGGTGCCAGCCTGCTGGTGAGCAGGCAGTATCCTAGCACTGATAGGCTAGAGGGAAGATTCCAAAATGGTGTTTGCTAGTGCTGGTGTTATCATGGTAGAACACTCTCCAAAATGACTGCCACCAGTGATTTTGTCACCAGGGGAAGTCCCAATTGCCTCCTGCCTCTCTGAGAGGCTCTCCAAGATCAGTAAGTGGGTCTGATCCAGGCTCCTTTCAAACTACTGCCTCTGCACTGGGACTAGGAGCATGCGAGATTTTGTATACGCCCTTTAAGAGCAGAGTCTCTGTTTTCTAGAGCCCTCGTCCTCTCCCAAACCTAAGCCCTGCTAGTATTCAAAGTCAGACATTCTGGGGGCTCATTTTCCTGGTGCAGAACCCTAGGACTGGGGAGCTCGATGTTGGGTTCAGACCACTCGCTTCTTGTGGAGGCCCTTTACAATTTTGATATTCCTCTTGTTTGTGGGTTGCTGACCTGGAGGTGTGGTTACTGACTATACTGCATCTCTGCCCCTCCTACTTGTCTTGTTGTGTTTCCTTTTTTATGTCTTTACTCATGGAAATTTTTTTCTGCTAGTTTTCAGGTTGTTCTCACAGATACTTGCTCTGTAAGTTGGTGCGTCCATGGGAGGAGGTGAGTTCAGGATCTTCATACTCCATCTTCTTGTCCACCTCTGGGAAGGTTTGTAACTACCAGTTTAATTTCATTAATATAGGGCTATTCAGGTTATCTAATTTTCCTTATGTGAGCTTTAGTAGTTTGTTTCTTTCAAAGAATTTGTGTTTCATTTAAATTGTCAAATTTATGGCTATATAGTTGTTCATAATATTCCATTATCATTTTAATATTTGGTGAACTTGTAGTAATTTCACCTCTTTTCATTTCTGGTATTAGTAATGCATGTCTTCTCTCTGTTTTCCTGGTTAGCCTGGCTAGAGTTTTATCAATTTTATCGATCTTTTTGAAGAATGAGATTTTGGTTTTATTGATTTTTCTCTACTCTCCCCGTTTCCTGTCATTAACTTGTACTCTGATCATTATTATATTCCTTTCTGCTGCTTATTTTGGGTTTAATTTGCTCTTCTTTTTCTAGTTTCTTAAGGTTGAAGCTGAGGTCATTGACTTTAGACTTTTGTTCTTTTCTAATATAGCTGTTTTAATACCGTAAATTGCCCACTTCTTACTGCTCTAGCAGCATCCCAGAAATTTTGTTATTTTTTGTTTTCCTTTTCATTAAGATTAAAATACGTTTTAATTAACATAAGAATTTTTCTTTGGCTCATGGGTTATTTGGAAAAGTGTTATTTTGTTTTCAAATATTGGGAGATTTTCCAGATATCTTTTTGCTACTGATTTCAAATTTAATTCCATTAAAAGAATACATACTTTGTATGAATTGAATCCTTTTAATTTTCTTAAGGTTTCTTTTATTGCCTTGAAAATAGTAAATCTTGATGAATCTCCCATGTACACTTTAAAAGAATTTGTATTCTTCTGTCATTGGGTGGAGTGTTCCATAAATGTTAATTAGAATAAGTTGCTTGATGGTGTTGTTCAAATCCATATACTTACTGATTTCTTTGTCCAAATGTTGAGAGAAGAGTATTGAAATCTCCAATCAAAATTACAAATTTGTCTATTTGTTCTTGTGGATCTATCAGTTTTTGCTTCGTGTATTTTGAAGCTCTTTTATTAGATGTATAAACATTTAGGAATATTATTTCCTCCTGATGAAATGAACCCTGTATCATTATGAAATGAACTTCTTTATTCCTAGTAATATCTTTTGCTATGTAATCTATTTTATCTGATATTAATAGCCCTACCAGATTCCTCTTGACTAGGTTTACCATGGTATATTTTTTCCATCCTTTTGCTTTTAACCTCTTTGTATCATTATGTTTAATGTGTGTTTCTTATAAGCAGCAAATATAGTTGCGTATTGCTTTTTCTCTTTAATTTAACATGTTATTGCAGTATAATTGCTTTACAATGCTGTGTTATTTTCTGCTGCATAACAAAGTGAATCAGCTATATGTATACATATATCTCCATATCCCTTCCCTCTTGCTTCTCCCATCCAGCCTCCCTATCCCACCACTCTAGGTGTCCACAAAGCACACAGCTGATCTCCCTGTGCGATGCAGCTGCTTCCCACTAGCTATCTATTTTACATTTGGTAGTGTACATATGTCAGTGCCATTATCTCACTTCATCCCAGATTACCCATCCCCCTCCCCATGTCCTCAAGTCCATTCTCTATGTCTGCATCTTTATTCCTGTTCTGCCCCTAGGTTCTTCAGAATCATATATATATATATATATATATATATATATATATATATATATATTTACATTCCATATATATGTGCTAGCATACGGTAATCGTTTTCTCTTTCTAACTTATTTCACTCTGTATGACAGACTCTAGGTCCATCCACATCACTGCAAATAACTCAATTTTGTTTCTTTTATGGCTGAGTAATATTCCATTGTATATATGTGCCACAACTTCTTTACCCATTCATCTGTTAATGGACAATTACATTGCTTCTATGTCCTGGCTATTGTAAATAGAGCTGCAGTGAAGATTGTGGTGCATGTCTCTTTTTGAATTATGGTTTTCTCAGAGTACATACCCAGTAGTGGGAATGCTGGGTCCTGTGGTAGTTCTATTTTTAGTTTTTTAAGGAACCTCCATACTGTACTCCATAGTGGCTTTATCAATTTACATTCCCACCAACAGTGCAAGAGGCTTCCCTTTTCTCCACATCCTCTCCAGCATTTATTGTTTGTAGATTTTTGATGATGGCCATTCTGACCAGTATAAGGTGATACCTCATTGTAGTTTTGATTTGCATTTCTCTAACGATTAGTGATGTTGAGCAACCTTTCATGTGTTTGTTGGCAATCTGTATATCTTCTTTGGAGAAATGTCTATTTAGACCTTCTGCCCATTTTTGGATTGGGTTGTTTGTTTTTTTGATATTGAGCTGCATGAGCTGCTTGTAAATTTTGGAGATTAATCCTTTGTCAGTTCCTTCATTTGCAAATATTTTCTCCCATTCTGAGGGCTGTCTTTTCATCTTGTTTATGGTTTCCTTTGCTGTGCAAAAGCTTTTAAGTTTCATTAGGTCCCATTTGTTTATTTTTGTTTTTATTTCCATTTCTCTAGGAGGTGGGTCAAAAAGGATCTTGCTGTGATTTATGTCAGAGTGTTCTGCCTATGTTTTCCTCTAAGAGATTTATAGTGTCTGGCCTTACATTTAGGTCTTTAATCCATTTTGAGTTTATTTTTGCGTATGATGTTAGGGTGTGTTCTAATTTCATTCTTTTACATGTAGCTGTCCAGTTTTCCCAGCACCACTAAATGAAGAGGCTGTCTTTTCTCCATTGTATATTCTTGCGTCCTTTATCAAAAATAAGGTGACCATTGTGCGTGGGTTTATCTCTGGGCTTTCTATCCTGTTCCATTGATCTATATTTCTGTTTTTGTGCCAGTACAATACTGTCTTGATTACTGTAGCTTTATAGTATAGTCTGAAGTCTGGGAGCCTGATTCCTCCAGCTCCGTTTTTCTTTCTCAAGTTTGGTTTGGCTCTTTGGGATCTTTTGTGTTTCCATACAAATTGTGAAATTTTTTATTCTAGCTCTGTGAAAAATGCCATTGGTAGGTTGATAGGGAATGCATTGAATGTGTAGATTGCTTTGGGAAGCATAGTCATTTTCACAGTGTTGATTCTTCCAATCCAAGAACATGGTATATCTCTCCATCTGTTTGTAACATCTTTAAATTCTTTCATCAGTGTCTTATAGTTTTCTGCATACAGGTCTTTTGTCTCCTTAGGTAGGTTTATTCCTGAGTATTTTCTTTTTGTTGGAATGGTAAATGGGAGTGTTTCCTTAATTTCTCCTTCAGATTTTTCATCATTAGTGTATAGGAATTCAAGAGATTTCTGTGCATTAATTTTGTATCCTGCTACTTTACCAAATTCATTGATTAGCTCTAGTAGTTTTCTGGTAGCATCTTTAGGATTCTCTATGTAGAGTATCATGTCATCTGCAAACAATGACAGCTTTACTTCTTCTTTTCCGATTTGGATTCCTTTTATTTCTTTGTCTTCTCTGATTGCTGTGGATAACACTTCCAAAACTATGTTGAATAATAGTGGTGAGACTGGGCAACCTTGTCTTGTTCCTGATCTTAGTGGAAATGGTTTCAGTTTCTCACCATTGAGGACAATGTTGGCTGTGGGTTTGTCATATATGGCCTTTATTATGTTGAGGAAAGTTCCCTCTATGCCTACTTTCTGCAGGGCTTTTATCATAAATGGGTGTTGAATTTTGTCGAAAGCTTTCTCTGCATCTATTGAGATGATCATATGTTTTTTCTCCTTCAATTTGTTAACATGATGTATCACGTTGATTGATTTGCGTATATTGAAGAATCCTTGCATTCCTGGGATAAACCCCACTTGATCATGGTGTATGATCCTTTTAATGTGCTGTTGGATTCTGTTTGCTAGTATTTTGTTGAGGATTTTTGCATCTATGTTCATCAGTGATATTGGCCTGTAGTTTTCTTTCTTTGTGACATCTTTGTCTGGTTTTGGTATCAGGGTGATGGTGGCCTCATAGAATGAATTGGGGAGTGTTCCTCCCTCTGCAATATTTTGGAAGAGTTTGAGAAGGATAGGTGTTAACTCTTCTCTAAATGTTTGATAGAATTCACCTGTGAAGCCATCTGGTCCTGGGTTTTTGTTTGTTGGAAGATTTTTAATCACAGTTTCAATTTCAGTGCTTGTGATTGGTCTGTTCATATTTTCTATTTCTTCCTGGTTCAGTCTCGGCAGGTTGTGCATTTCTAAGAATTTGTCCATTTCTTCCAGGTTGTCCATTTTATTGGCATAGAGTTGCTTGTAGTAATCTCTCATGATCGTTTGTATTTCTGCAGTGTCAGTGGTTACTTCTCCTTTTTCATTTCTAATTCTAGTGATTTGAGTCTTCTCCCTTTTTCTCTTGATGAGTCTGGCTAATGGTTTATCAATTTTGTTTATCTTCTCAAAGAACCAGCTTTTAGTTTTATTGATCTTTGCTATTGTCTCCTTCATTTCTTTTTCATTTATTTCTGATCTGATCTTTATGATTTCTTTCCTTCTGCTAGCTTTGGGGTTTTTATGTTCTTCTTTCTCTAATTGCTTTAGGTGCAAGGTTAGGTTGTTTATTAGAGATATTTCCTGTTTCTTGATGTAGGCTTGTATTGCTATAAACTTCCCTCTTAGAACTGCTTTTGCTGCATCCCATTGGTTTTGGGTCATCGTGTCTCCATTGTCATTTGTTTCTAGGTATTTTTTGATTTCCCCTTTGATTTCTTCAGTGATCACTTCGTTATTAAGCAGTGTATTGTGTAGCTTCCATGTGTTTGTATTTTTTACAGATCTTTTCCTGTAATTGATATCTAGTCTCATAGTGTTGTGGTCGGAAAAGATACTTGATACGATTTCAATTTTCTTAAATTTACCAAGGCTTGATTTCTGACCCAAGATATGATCTATCCTGGAGAATGTTCCATGAGCACTTGAGAAAAATGTGTATTCTGTTGTTTTTGGGTGGAATGGACTATAAATATCAATTAAGTCCATCTTGTTTAATGTATCATTTAAAGCTTGTGTTTCCTTATTTATTTTCATTTTGGATGATCTGTCCATTGGTGAACGTGGGGTGTTAAAGTCCCCTACTATGATTGTGTTACTGTCGACTTCCCCTTTTTTGGCTGTTAGTATTTTCCTTATGTATTGAGGTGCTCCTATGTTGGGGGCATAAATATTTACAATTGTTATACCTTCCTCTTGGATCGATCCCTTGACCATTATATAGTGTCCTTCTTTGTCTCTTGTAATAGTCTTTATTTTAAAGTCTATTTTGTCTGATATGAGAATTGCTACTCTAGCTTTCTTCTGATTTCCATTTGCATGGAATATCTTTTTCCATCCCCTCATTTTCAGTCTGTATGTGTCTCTAGGTCTGAAGTGGGTCTCTTGTAGACAGCATATATATGGGTCTTGTTTTTGTACCCATTCAGCCAGTCTGTGTCTTTTGGTGGGAGCATTTAACCCATTTACATTTAAGGTAATTATCGATGTGTATGTTCCTATTCCCATTTTTTTAAATGTTTTGGGTTTGTTATTGTAGGTGTTTTCCTTCTCTTGTGTTTCCTGCCTAGAGAAGTTCCTTTAGCATTTGTTGTAAAGCTGGTTTGGTGATGCTGAACTCTCTCAGCTTTTGCTTGTCTGTAAAGGTTTTAATTTCTCCATCAATTCTGAATGAGATCCTTGCTGGGTAGAGTAATCTTGGTTGTAGGTTTTTCTCCTTCATCACTTTAAATATGTCCTGCCACTCCCTTCTGGCTTGCAGAGTTTCTGCTGAAAGATCAGCTGTTAACCTTATGGGGATTCCCTGGTGTGTTACTTGTTGTTTTTCCCTTGCTGCTTTTAATGTTTTGTTTATATTTAATTTTTGATAGTTTGATTAATATGTGTCTTGGCGTGTTTCTCCTTGGATTTATCCTGTATGGGATTCTCTGTGCTTCCTGGACTTGATTAACTATTTCCTTTCCCATATTAGGGAAGTTTTCAACTAAAATCTCTTCAACTATTTTCTCAGTCCCTTTCTTTTTCGCTTCTTCTTTTGGGAGCCCTAAAATTCGAATGTTGCTGCGCTTAATGTTGCCCCAGGGGTCTCTGAGACTGTCCTCAATTCTTTTCATTCTTTTTTCTTTATTCTGCTCTGCAGTAGTTATTTCCACTATTTTATCTTCCAGGTCACTTATCCGTTCTTCTGCCTCAGTTATTCTGCTATTGATCCCTTCTAGAGAATTTTAAATTTTATTTATTGTGTTGCTCATCACTGTTTGTTTGCTCTTTAGTTCTTCTAGGTCCTTGTTAAACGTTTCTTGTATTTTCTCCATTCTATTTCCAAGATTTTGGATCATCTTCACTATCATTATTCTGGATTTTTTTTCAGGTAGACTCCCTATTTCCTCTTCATGTGTTAGGTCTGGTGGGTTTTTACCTTGCTCCTTCATCTGCTGTGTGTTTCTCTGTCTTCTCATTTTGCTTAACTTACTGTGTTTGGAGTCTCCTTTTCGCAGGTTGCAGGTTTGTAGTTCTCGTTGTTTTTGGTATCTGTCCCCAGTGGCTAAGGTTGGTTCAGTGGGTTGTGTAGGCTTCCTGGTGGAGGGGACTAGTGCCTGTGTTCTGGAGGATGAGGCTGGATCTTTTCTTTCTGGTGGGCACGTCCACATCTGGTGGTGTGTTTTGGGTTGTCTGTGGCCTTATTATGGTTTTAGGCAGCCTCTCTGCTAATGGATGGGGCTGTGTTCCTGCCTTGCTAGTTGTTTGTCATAGGGTGTCCAGCACTGTAGCTTGCTGGTCGTTGAGTGAAGCTGGGTCTTGCTGTTGAGATGGAGATCTCTGAGAGATTTTCACTGTGTGGTATTACGTGGAGCTGGGAGGTGTCTTGTGGACCAGTGTCCTGAAGTTGGCTCTCCCACCTCAGAGGTACAGCCCTGATGCCTGGCTGGAGCACCAAGAGCCTTTCATCTACACGGCTCAGAATAAAAGGGAGAAAAAACAGAAAGAAAGATGATAAAATAAAATAAATTAAAATAAAATAAAGCTATTATAATAAAAAATAAGAAAAAAATTATTAAGAAAAAAATTTATTAAGAAAGAAAATTTTAATTTTTAAAATAAAAAATATGAAAAAACTTATTAAGAAAAATTTTTTCAATTTTTAAAAATAGAAAATAAGTAAAAAATTATTAAGAAAACATTTATTAAGAAAAAAAATGTTTTAAGTGAAAAAAAAAACAAACAAAAAAACGGACGGACCGAACCCTAGGACAAATGGTGAAAGCAAAGCTATACAGACACAATCTCATGCAGAAGCATACATATATACACTCACAAAAAAAGGAAAAGGGGAAAAATTAATATATCCTGCTCCCAAAGTCCACCTCCTGAATTTGGGATGATTCAGTGTCTATTCAGGTATTCAACAGATGCAGGTACATCAAGTTGTTTGTGGAGCTTTAATCCGCTGCTTCTGAGGCTGCTGGGAGAAATTTCCCTTTCTCTTCTTTGTTCGTACAGCTCCCAGGGTTCAGCTTTGGATTTGGACCCGCCTCTGTGTGTATGTCGCCTGAGGGCGTCTGTTCTTCGCTCACACAGGACGGAGTTAAAGGAGCAGCTGCTTCGGGGGCTCTGGCTCACTCAGGCGGTGGGGAGGGAAGGGTACGGATGTGGGGCGAGCCTGTGGCCGCAGAGGTCAGAGTGACGTTGCAGCAGACTGAGGCGTGCCGTGCGTTCTCCTGGGGACGTTGTCTCCGGATCACGGGAGCCTTGCCGTGTCGGGCTGCACAGGCTCCCAGGAGGGGCGGTGTGGATAGTGACCTGTTCTCGCACACAGGCTTCTTGGTGGTGGCAGCAGCAGCCTTAGTGTCTCATGCCCGGCTCTGGGGTCCGTGCTGATAGCTGCGGCTCGTGCCCGTCTCTGGAGCTCCTTTAAGCGGTGCTCTGAATCCCCTCTCCTCTCACACCAGGAAACAAAGATGCAAGAAAAAGTCTCTTGCCTCTTCAGCAGCTCCAGACTTTTCCGTGGACTCCCTCCTGGCTAGCTGTGGTGCGCTAACCCCTTCAGGCTGTGTTCACGCCACCAACCCCAGTCATCTCCCTGTGATCCGACCGAAGCCTGAGCCTCAGCTCCCAGCCCCCGCCCGCCCTGGCGGGTGAGCAGACAAGCCTCTCGGGCTGATGAGTGCTGCTCGGCGCTGAGCCTCTGTGCGGGAATCTCTGAGTCTGCCCTCCGCACCCCTGTGGCTGCGCTCTCCTCCGTGGCTCTGAAGCTTCCCTCCTCTGCCACCCGTAGTCTCTGCCCGTGAAGGGGCTTCCTAGTGTGTGAAAACCTTTCCTCCTTCACAGCTCCCTCCCACTGGTGCAGGTCCCATCCCTATTCTTTTGTCTCTGTTTTTCTTTTTTCTTTTGCCCTACCCAAGTACATGGGGAGTTTCTTGCCTTTTGGGAGGTCTGACGTCTTCTGCCAGCGTTCAGTGGCACGTGTAGATGTATTTCTAATGTATCTGTGGGAAGGAAGGTGATCTCCGCATCTTAGTCTTCCGCCATCTTGCCCTGCACCCCCTGTTGGAAGATTTTTAATCACAGTTTAAATTTCATTACTTGTGATTGGTCTGTTCATATTTTCTATTTCTTCCTGGTTCCGTCTTAGAGGTTATACCTTTCTAAGAATTTGTCCATTTCTTCCACGTTGTCCATTTTATTAGCATAGAGTTGCTTGCAGTAGTCTCTTAGGATGCTTTGTATTTCTGCTGTGTCTGTTGTAACCTCTCCTTTTTCATTCCTAAGTTTATTGATTTGAGTCCTCTCTCTCTTTTCCTTGATGAGTCTGGCTAATGGTTTATCAACTTTGTTTATCTTCTCAAAGAACCAGCTTTTAGTTTTATTGATCTTTGCTATTGTTTTCTTTGTTTCTATTTCATTTATTTCTGCTCTGATCTTTATGATTTCTTTCCTTCTGCTAACTTTGGGTTTTGTTTGTTCTTTCCCTAGTTCCTTTAGGTGTAAGGTTAGATTGTTTATTTGAGATTTTTCTTGTTTCTTGAGGTAGGCTTGTATAGCTATAAACTTCCCTCGTAGAACTGCTTTTGCTGCATCCCATAGGTTTTGGATCGTCATGTTTTCATTGTCATTTGTCTGTAGGTATTTTTGATTTCCTCTATGATTTCTTCAGTGATCTCTTGGTTATTTAGTAACGTATTGTTTAGCCTCCATGTGTTTGTGTTTTTTAGGTTTTTTTTCCTTATAATTCATTTCTAATCTCATAGCGTTGTGGTCAGAATAGATGCTTGATATGATTTTAATTTTCTTAAATGTACTGAGGCTTGATTTGTGACCCAAGATGTGATCTATCCTGGAGAATGTTCTGTGCGCACTTGAGAAGAAAGTGTAATCTGCTGTTTTGGATGGAATGTCCTATAAATGTCAATTAAATCTATCTTGTCTATTGTGTCATTTAAAGATTGTGTTTCCTTATTAATTTTCTGTTTGGATGATCTGTCCATTGGTGTAAGTGAGGTGTTGAAGTCCCCCACTATTATTGTGTTACTGTCGACTTCTTCTTTTATATCTGTTAGCAGTTGCCTTATGTATTGAGGTGCTCCTATGTTGGGTGCATATATATTTATAATTGTTATATCTTCTTCTTGGATTGATCCCTTGATCATTATGTAGTGTCTTTCCTTGCTTCTTGAAACTTTCTTTATTTTAAAGTCTGTTTTATCTGAAATGAGTATTGCTACTCAAGCTTTGTTTTGATTTCCCTTTGCATGGAATATCTTTTTCGATCCCCTCACTTGCAGTCTCTATGTGTCCCTAGGTTTAAGTGGGTCTGTTGTAGACAGCATATACATGGGTCTTGTTTTTGTATCCATTCAGCAAGCCTGTGTCTTTTGGTTGGAGCATTTAATCCATTCACGTTTAAGGTAATTATCGATATGTATGTTCCTATGACCATTTTCTTAATTGTTTTGGGTTTGTTTTTGTAGGTCCTTTTCTTCTCTTGTGTTTCCCACTTAGAGAAGTTCCTTTAGAATTTGTTGTAGAGCTGGTTTGGTGGTGCTGAATTCTCTTAGCTTTTGCTTGTCTGTAAAGCTTTTGATTTCTCCGTTGAACCTGAATGACATCCTTGCTGGGTAGAGTAATCTTGGCTGTAGGCTCTTCCCTTTCATCACTTTAAATATATCATGCCACTCCCATCTGGCTTGTAGAGTTTCTACTGAGAAATCAGCTGTTAACCTTATGGGAATTCCCTTGTATGTTATTTGTCGTTTTCCCTTGTTGTTTTCAATAATTTTTCTTTCTCTTTAATTTTTGTCAGTTTGATTACCATGTGTCTCAGCATGTTTCTCCTTACGTTTATCCTGCCTGAGACTCTCTGTGCTTCCTGCACTTGAGTGGCTATTTCCTTCCCCATGTTAGGGAAGTTTTCAACTGTAATCTCTTCAAATACTTTCTCAGGTCCTTTCTCCCTCTCTTCTCCTTCTGGGACCCCTATAATGTGAATGTTGTTGTGTTTAATGTTGTCCCAGAGGTCTCTTAGGCTGTCTTCATTTCTTTTCATTCTTTTTTCTTTATTCTGTTTTGCAGCAGTGAATTCCACCATTCTGTCTTCCAGGTCACTTATCTGTTCTTCTGCCTCAGTTATTCTGCTATTGATTCCTTCTAGTGTAGTTTTCATTTCAGTTATTGTATTGTTCATCTTTGTTTTTTTGTTCTTTAATTCTTCTAGGTCTTTGTTAAACATTTCTTGCAACTTCTTGATCTTTACCTCTATTCTTTTTCCGAGGTCCTGGATCATCTTCACTATCATTATTCTGAATTCTTTTTTCTGGAAGGTTGCCTATCTCCACTTCATTTAGTTGTTTTTCTTGGGTTTTATCTTGTTCCTTCATCTGGTACATAGCCCTCTGCCTTTTCATTTTGTCTGTCTTTCTGTAAATGTGTTTTTTGTTCCACAGGCTACAGGATTGTAGTTCTTCTTGCTTCTGCTGTCTGCCCTCTGGTGGATGAGGCTATCTAAGAGGCTTGTGTAAGTTTCCTGATGGGAGGGTCTGGTGGTGGGTAGAGCTGACTGTTGCTCTGGTGAGCAGAGCTCGGTAAAACTTTAATCCTCTTGACTGTTGATGGGTGGAACTGGGTTACCTCCCTGTTGGTTGTTTGGCCTGAGCCGACCCAACACTGCATCCTACCTGGGCTCTTTGGTGGGGCTAATGACAGACTCTGGGATGGCTCACACCAAGGAGTACTTCCCAGAACTTCTGCTGCCAGTGTCCTTGTCCCCATGGTGAGCCACAGCCACCCCCCATCTCTCCAGGAAACCGTTCAACACTATCAGGTAGGTCTGCTTCAGTCTCCCCTGGGGTCACTGCTCCTTTCCCTGGGTCCCGATGCACACACTACTTTGTGTGTGCCCTCCCAGAATGGAGTCTCTGTTTCCCCCAGTCCTCTCGAAGTCCTGCAATCAATCCCACTAGGCTTCAAAGTCTGATTCTCTAGGAATTCCTCCTCCAGTTGCCAGACCTCCAGGTTGGGAAGCCTGACGTGGGGCTCAGAACCTTCACTCCAGTGGGTGGACTTCTGTGGTATAAGCGTTCTCCAGTCTGTGAGTCACCCACCAGCAGTTATGGGATTTGACTTTACTGTGATTGCGTCCCTACTACCATCTCATTGTGTCTTCTCCTTTGTCTTTGGATGTGGGGTATCTTTTTTGGTGAGTTCCAGTGTCTTGCTGTCGATGATTTTCCAGCAGTTAGTTGTGATTCTGGTGTTCTCACAAGAGGGAGTGAGAGCACGTCCTTCTACTCCGCCATCTTTGGATTGTTTTCTTAATTTCTTTTTTGAATAGACCTTTGCTAGTGTATAGAAATGCAACAGATTTTTGTATGTTAATTTTGTATACTGTATCTTTGTTGAATTTGTTTGTTGCTTCTAACAGTTTTTTGGTGGGGTCTTTAGGGGTTTCTATCTATAAGATCATGTCATCTGCAAAAATAGAAATTCAACTTCTTCCTTTTCAATTTGGATGCCTTCAGATTCAGTGCAATCCCTATCAAAATTCCATTGGTATTTTTCCCAAAAATAAAAAAAAATTCCAAAAGCTTGGATGAAACCACAAAAGACCATGGATAACCAAAGCAGTCTTGAAAAAAGACAAAGATGAAGGCATCACACTTCTTATTTTTAATTATGCTACAAAGCTATACTAATCAAAAGTGTATGGTACTGGCATACAAAGACACATAGACCAATGGAACAGAATTGAGAGCCTGGAAATAAACCCACACATATATGGTGAACTAAACCTTGACAGGGGTGGTAATAATGCACAGTAGGGAAGGATCATCTCTTCAATAAATGTGGTTGGGAAAACTGGATATCCATATACATAGAAATGCAATTGGACCCTTATCTTATACCATACACGAAAATTAACTAAAATGGTTTAAAGACTTAAATATAATCCCTGAAACTATAAGACTCCAAGAAGAAAACATTAAGGAAAGTCTCCTTTATAAGGGTCTTGGCCGTGATTCCTTGGTAATGATATCAAAAGCACAGGTAATCAATCAGTCAATCAATCAATCAGTCCATCAATAAAGTAGGACTACATCAAACTAAAAATCTTCTGCACAGTGAAATAAACAAAATTAAAAGGCAATGTACAGGGACTTCCCTGGTGCCATAAGGGTTAGTAATACACCTGACAATGCAGGGGACCCAGGTTCGAGCCCTGGTCTGGGAAGATCCCACATGCCGTGGAGCAATTAAGCCTGTGCACCACAGCTACTGAGCCTGCACTCGAGAGCCCACAAGCCACAACTACTGAGTCCACGTGCCACAACTACTGAAGCCTGCATGCCTAGAGCCTGTGACATAACAAGAGAAGCAATGGCAATGAGATGCCCGTGCACTGAAACAAAGAGTAGCCCCTGCTCACCGCAACTAGAGAAAGCCTGTGTGCAGCAACAAAGACCCAACACAGCCAAAAATATATAAATAAATTTATTTAAACAAAAGGCAATGTACAGAATAGGAGAAGATATTTGCAAACCGTATATCTGACAAGAAGTTAATATCAAGACATATAAGGAACTCCTATAACTCAATAGCAATAATAATGATGATGATAATAAAAATGATTAAAAAATGGGCAAAGGACCTGAATAGACATTTTTCCAAAGAAGATATACAAATGACCAAAATGTATATGAAAAGGTGCTCATCATCACTAATCACAAAGAAAATGTAAATAAATGAGATATCCCCTCACACTTTTCAGAATGGCTATTGTCAGAAAGACAAAGAGTAATAAGAATTGGCAAGGATGTGGAGAAAAGGGAACCCTCATACACTGTTGGTGGGAATGTAAATTGTCACAGTTATTAAGTAAAGCAGCATAGATGTTCTCTGAGAATTGAAAAATAGAATTACCATATGATTCAATAATCCAGTTCCTGGATATAGACCCAAAGGAAGTAAAATCACTCCCTTAAAGAGAAATTTGCCCTTCTATGTTTATTGAAGCACTATAGCCAAGACATGGAAACAACATCATGTCTGCCAATGGATGAATAGATAAAGAAAATGTGATACACACACACACACACACACACACACACACACACACACACACACATATATATATAAAATGAAATATCATTCAGCCATAAAAAGAAAGAAATTGTGCCATTTGCAACAACATGGATGAGCCTGGAGGACATTATGCTAAGTGAAATAAGCCAGACAGGGAAAAATACTGTATGATCTCACTTATATGTGGAATCTAAAAAAGTCAAACTCATAAAGGCAGAGAGTAGAATGGTGTTTGGCAGGAGCTGGGGAGAGAGGGAAATGAGGAGATGTTGGTCAAAGGGTAAAATGCTTCAGTTATAAGATGAATATGTTCAGGACATATAATCTACAGCATGGTGACTATAGTTAATAAAAATGTATTGTACACTTGAAATCTGCTAAGAGAGTAAACGTAAGTGTTCTCACCACCAAAAAAAATGGTAACTTGATTGTGGTAATCATTTCACAGTGTATACATATATTAAATCATCACATTGTACAACTTAAATCTACACAATTTATATTTGTCAACAAACTCTGTTAAGAGGATAGATCTCATGTTGTGTTCCTAACAAATTAAAATTTGAAAAAAGAAATGTGAGCTCTAAAAGGTAGAAAAACTAATAAGAATAACTAATAACTAATCATAAAAATTAAGGATTTCAAACGTAATAAAGAATGGCAGTTTAGAGAAAAATTAACATTAATAAATAGTAATCACAACTGGGTTTTGCTATTTTATCCAATCTAACATTCTCTGACTTCTAATTGGGGCGTTTTAACTATTTATATATAATGTAATTAGGTGATGTAGTTAGGATTAAATCTATCATCTGGTTGTTTTGTATTTGTTCCATCTAGTTTTTGTTCCTCTTTTCCTGCCTTCTTTTGGATTGAGTATATTAAATTTTTCCATTTTACCTCCTTTGAGAGGTTATTAGCTTCAATTTTTTGTTTTGTTATGTTACTGGTTGTTTTATACATCTTTAACTTTTCACAGTCTACCTTTAAAGGATGTTATACCACCTCACAGATACTATAAGAACCTTAAAATAGTATATTTTTATCTCTCCCTTCTTGACTTTTGCATTATTGTCACACATATTGTTTTTTTTAACATCTTTATTGAAGTATAATTGCTTTATAATGGTGTGTTAGTTTCTGCTTTATAACAAAGTGAATCAGTTATACATATACATATGTTCCCATATCTCTTCCCTCTTGCATCTCCCTCCCTCCCACCCTTCCTATCCCACCCCTCTAGGTGGTCACAAAGCACCAAGCTGACCTCCCTGTGCTATGTGGCTGCTTCCCACTAGCTATCTATTTTACATTTGGTAGAGTATATATGTCCATGACACTCTCTCACCCTGTCACATCATTGTCACACATATTGTTTTTAAGTATAAATCCCACAATACACTGTCATTATTTTTGTTTAAACACTCAATTATCTTTTAAATAGAATTAAGTAATAAGAAAAATGTTATATATTAATTCATGTAGTTACCATTTCTGGTGCTATTTACTTCTTTTGATTCATTCCATATTTCCATTTGGTATCATTTTCATTCTTTGTAAAGCACTTCCTTTAATATTTTTTATAGTCCACAAGCATCTGATAGCCTCATCCACCAGAGGGCAGACAGCAGAAGCAAGAAGAACTACAATCCTGCAGCCTGTGGAACAAAAACCACATTCACAGAAAGATAGACAAGATGAAAAGGCAGAGGGCTACGTACCAGATGAAGGAACAAGATAAAACCCCAGAAAAACAACTAAATGAAATGGAGACAGGCAACCTTCCAGAAAAACAATTCAGAATAATGATAGTGAAGATAATACAGGACCTCGGAAAAAGAATAGAAGCAAAGATCGAGAAGATGCAAGAAATGTTTAACAAAGACCTAGAAGAATTAAAGAACAAAAAAACAGAGATGAACAATACAATAATGAAAATGAAAAATACACGAAGGATAAAGCAGAAACTAACACACAATTGTAAAGTAATTATATTATAATAAAGATGTTAAAAGAATACACTAAACGGAATCAATAGCAGAATAACTGAGGCAGAAGAACGGATAAGTGACCTGGAAGACAGAATGGTGGAATTCACTGCTGTGGAACAGAATAAAGAAAAAAGAATGAAAAGAAATGAAGACAGCTTAAGAGACCTCTGGGACAACATCAAACGCAACAACATTCTCATTATAGGGGTCCCAGAAGGCGAAGAGAGAGAGAAAGAACACGAGAAAGTATTTGAAGAGATTACAGTTGAAAATTTCCCTAACATGGGAAAGGAAATAGCCACCCAAGTGCAGGAAGTGCAGAGAGTCTCAGGCAAGATAAACCCAAGGAGAAACATGCTGATACACATAGTAATCAAATTGACAAAAATTAAAGAGAAAGAAAAATTATTGGAAACAACAAGGGAAAAAAGACAAATAACATACAAGGCAACTCCCATAAGGTTAACAGCTGATTTCTCAGCAGAAACTCTACAAGCCAGACGGGAGTGGCATGATATATTTAAAGAGATGAAAGGGAAGAACCTACAACCAAGATTACTCTACCCAGCAAGGATGTCATTCAGGTTCAATGGAGAAATCAAAAGCTTTACAGACAAGCAAAAGCTAGGAGAATTCAGCACCACCAAACCAGCTATACAACAAATGCTAAAGGAACTCCTTTAAGTGGAAAACAGAAGATAAGAAAAGGACCTACCAAAACAAACCCATAACAATTAAGAAAACGGTCATAGGAACATACATATCGATAACTACCTTAAACGTGAATGGATTAAATGCTCCAACCAAAAGACACAGGCTTGCTGAATGGATACAAAAACAAGACCCATATATATGCTGTCTACAAGAGACATAAAGAATGTTACAAGAGACAAGGAAGGACAGTACATAATGATCAATTGATCAATCCAAGAAGATATGACAATTATAAATATATATGCACCCAACAAAGGAGCACCTCACTACATAAGGCAACTGCTAACAGCTCTAAAAGACGAAATCTACAGTAATACAACAACAGTGGGGGAATTTAACACCTCATTTATGCCAATGGACAGATCATCCAAACAGAAAATTAATAAGGAAACACAAGATTTAAATGACACAATAGACAAGATAGATTTAATTGATATTTATAGGATATTCCATCTAAAAACAGCAGATTGCACTTTCTTCTCAAGTGCGGATGGAACATTCTCCAGGATAGATCACATCTTGGGTCACAAATCAAGCCTCCATAAATTTAAGAAAATTGAAATCATATCAAGCATCTTTTCTGACCAAAACGCTATGAGATTAGAAATCAATTACAGGGAAAAAAAAGTAAAAAACACAAACGCATGGAGGCTAAACCATACATTACTAAATAATCAAGAGATCACTGAAGAAATCAAAGAGGAAATAAAAAAATATGTAGAGACAAATTACAATGAAAACACGACGATCCAATACCTATGGGATGCAGCAACAGCAGTTCTAAGAGGGAAGTTTATAGCAATACAAGCCTACCCCAAGAAACAAGAAAAATCTCAAGTAAACAATCTAACCTTACACCTAAAGGAAGTAGAGAAAGAAGAAACAAAACCCGAAGTTAGTAAAAGGAAATAAATCACAAAGATCAGAGCAGAAATAAATGAAATAGAAACAAAGAAAACAATAGCAAAGATCAATAAAACTAAAACCTGGTTCTTTGAGAAGATAAACAAAATTGATAAACCATTAGCCAGACTCATCATGAAAAAGAGGGAGAGGACTCAAATCAATAAAATTAGAAATGAAAAAGGAGAAGTTACAACAGACACGACAGAAATATATAGCATCCTAAGAGACTACTACAAGAAACTCCATGCAAATAAAATGGACAACCTGGAAGAAATGGACAAATTCTTAGAAAGGTATAACCTTCCAAGACTGTTCCAGGAAGAAATAGAAAATATGAAGAGACCAATCACAAGTAATGGAATTGAAACTGTGATTAAGAATCTTCCAACAAACAAAAGCCCAGGACCAGATGGCTTCACAGGTGAATTCTATCAAACATTTAGAGAAGAGGTAACACCCATCCTTGTCAAACTCTTCCAAAAAATTGCAGAGGAAGGAACACTCCCAAACTCATTCTATGAGGCCACCATCACCCTGATACCAAAACCAGACAAAGATACTACAAAAAAAAGAAAATTACCGACCAATATCGCTGATGAATATAGATGCAAAAATCCTCAACAAAATACTAGCAAACAGAATCCAACAACACAGTAAAAGGATCATACACCATGATCAAGTGGGATTTATCCCAGGGATGCAAGGATTCTTCAATATACTCAAATCAATCAATGTGATACCCCATATTAACAAATTGAAGAATAAAAACAATATGATCATCTCAATAGATGCAGAAAAACCTTTTGACAAAATTCAATACCCATGTATGATAAAACTCTCCATAAAGTGGGCAGAGGGAACCTACCTCAACAAAATAAAGGCCATATATGACAAACCCACAGCAAACATCTTTCTCAGTGGTGAAAAACTGAAAGCAGTTCCTCTAAGATCAGGAACTAGACAAGGATGTCCACTCTCACCACTATTATTCAATATACTTTTGGAAGTCCTGGCCATGGCAATCAGAGAAGAAAAAGAAATAAAAGGAATACAAATTGGAAGAGAAGAAGTAAAACTGTTACTGTTTGCAGATGACATGATACTCTACATAGAGAATCCTAAAAATGCCACCAGAAAACTACTAGAGCTAATCAATGAACTTGGTAAAGTTGAGGATACAAAATTAATGCACAGAAATCTCTTGCATCCCTATACACTAAGGATGAAAAATCTGAAAGAGAAATTAAGGAAACACTCCCATTTACAATTGCAACAAAAAGAATAAAATACCTAGGAATAAACCTACCTAAGGAGACAAAAGACCTGTATGCAGAAACCTATAAGACACTGATGAAAGAAATTAAAGATGATACAAACAGATAGAGAGATACACCATGTTTTTCGATTGGAAGAATCAACATTGTGAAATGACAACATTATCCAAAGCAATCTACAGATTCAATGTGATCCTTATCAAATTAGCAATGGCGTTCTTCACAGAACTAGAACAAAAAATTTTACAATCTGTATGGAAATACAAAGGACCCTGAATAACCAAAGCAATCTTGAGAAAGAAAAACAGAGCTGGAGGAATCAGGCTCCCTGACTTCAGACTATACTACAAAGCTACAGTAATCAAGACAGTATGATACTGGCACAAAAACAGAAATATACATCAGTGGAACAGGCTAGAAAACCCAGAGATCAACCCACGCACCTATGGTCAACTAATCTATGACGAAGGAGGCAAAGATATACAATGGAGAAAAGACAGTCTCTTCAATACGTGGTGCTGGGATAACTGGACAGCTACATGTAAAAGAATGAAATTAGAACACTCCCTAACACCATTCACAAAAATAAACTCAAAATGGATTAGACACCTAAATGTAAGACCGGACACTATAAAACTCTTAGGGGAAAACATAGGAAGAACACTCTTTGACATAAATCACAGCAAGATCTTTTTTGACCCACCTCCTAGAGAAATGGAAATAAAAACAAAAAGAAACAAATGGGACCTAATGAAACTTAAAAGCTTTTGCACAGCAAATGAAAAGATAAACAAGATGAAAAGACAAACCTCAGAATGGGAGAAAATATTTGCAAACCAATCAACGGACAAAGGATTAATCTCCAAAATATATAAACAGCTCATGTAGCTCATTAAAAAAACAAACAACCCAATCCAAAAATGGGCAGAAGACCTAAATAGACATTTCTCCTAAGTAGACATACAGATGGCCAGGAAGCACATGAAAAGCTGCTCAACATCACTAATTATTAGAGAAATGCAAATCAAAACTACAATGAGGTATCACCTCACACCTGTTAGAATGGGCATCATCAGAAACTCTACAAACAATAAATGCTGCAGAGGGTGTGGAGAAAAGGGTACCCTCTTGCACTGTTGGTGGGAATGTTAATTGATACAGCCACTATGGAGAATAGTATGGAGGTTCCTTAAAAAACTAAAAATAGAATTACCATATGATTACCAGCAATCCCACTACTGGGCATATATCCGGAGAAAACCACAATTCAAAAAGACATATGCACCCCAATGTTCATTGCAGCAGTATTACAATAGCCAGGTGATGGAAGCAACCTAAATGCCCATTGACAGACGAATGGATAAAGAAGGTGTGGTACATATATACAATGGAATATTACTCAGCCATAAAAAGGAACGAAATTGGGTCATTTGTTTAGACGTGGATGGACCTAGAGACTGTCATACAGAGTGAAGTAAGTCATAAAGAGAAAAACAAATATCGTATATTAACGCATATATGTGGAACCTTGAAAAGTGGTACAGATGAACCAGTTTGCAGGGCAGAAATTGAGACACAGATGTAGAGGACAAACGTATGGATACCAAGGGGGGGAAAGTGGGTGGGTGGTGGTGGTGGTGTGATGATTTGGGAGTTTGGGATTGACATGTATACATTAATATGTATAAAATGGATAACTAATAAGAACCTGCTGTACAAAAAAATTAAATTAAATTAAAAAAATTATTTCTTATATTCCAGTTCTGCTGGTGCTGAATTAGTTTGGCTCTTGTATGTCTGAAAAGTCTTTATTTTATCTTCATTTTTGAAAGATATTTTCATTGGGCAAAGATTTCTAGATTGAGAGGTTTTTTTTTTTTTTCTTTTAGTCTTTTAAAGATGTTGCTCCACTATCTACTTGTTTGCATTTTTATGATAACAAGTCAGTTCTCATTCTCTGTTCTTTTGAATATAATGTGTCTTTTTTCCTCTGGGTGCTGTTAACATTTTCCTCAGCATTTAATTTGTTTATTTCTCCCCTCTGGTTGTTTTTACGTGAGTTAATTATGATGTGTCTTGGCTTAGTTTTCTTCATATTTCTTGAAGTTCTTTGAGCTTCTTATTCTGTGTGTTTATATTTTTCATCAAATTTTGAAAATTTTGGCTATCATTTTTTCAAATATTTTTCTGTACCCTTTCCCCCTTATGATTTCAGGGATCCCAATTACACATGTGTTAAATTGCTTAAAGTTGTCCCACAGTTCATTGATGCTCTTTTAACTCTTTAAAATCCTCTTCTCTATGTTTAATTTTGGATATTTTCTATTGCCATCCCTTCAGGTTCGCTGATCTTTTTTTTCTGCCAAGTCCAATTTGTTGTTACCCCCATGCAGTGTATTTTTCATCTCACACATTGTAGTTTTCATGTCTAAAAGTTCAATTAGGGTTTATTTTACATTTTCTATATCAGTAATTAATTCTTTAAACATATTTAATACAGTTGTAATAAACGTTTTCGGGTGCACTTCTTTGCTAATTTTAACATCTGTTGTCAGTTCAGGGTCAGTTTCAATTGACTGATCATTATCCTCATTATGGTTTGTGTTTTCCTGCTTGTTTGCATGCCCAATAAGCTTTGATTGGATGCCAGGTATTGTTAATTTCACCTTGCCGTGTGCTAGATATTTTTGTATTCTTATAAATCTTGAAGTTTACTCTGGGATACAGTTATGGTACTTGGAAAAACTTAGACCCTTAAAGGTCTTGCTTTTATGATTTATTATGTGAGTCTGGAATAGTACTCAATCTAAGGCTAATTATTTCCCATTACTGAGATAAGACCTTCCTGAGTACTCTATCGAATGCCTTGTGAATTATGAGTTATTCCATTCTGGCTGGTGGGGACAGGCACTATTCTTGGCCCCATATGAATGTTATACTCCCTTTAATCCTTTTTTATGGCTTTTCCCCTGGCTTTGGGTGGTTTCCTCACATGCATGCACTGGTCAGTACTCTGCTGAATACTCAAGGGAGAACCTTTTCAAGATCTTCCAGGGTCTCTTTTTGTGCAACTCTGTTCTCTTCAGTACTCTGACCTATAAACCCTAGCCACTTTAGTCTCCCTGGACTGTCAGCTCCATCTCCTCAACTTGAAGTGTGCTGGGATCCACCTGGACTTCCCCTCATTGTGTCATGACCTGAAAACTCTCTTCTAGCAGTAAGCTGGCAACCTTAGGGCTCATTTATTTTTTTTTCCATTTCTCAGGGATCACTATTGTTCATTGTTTGATAGCTAGTGTCTTGAAAACCCTAGTTTTGTATATTTTGTCTGGATTTTTTAAGGACAGTGATGTTTCAAGTGGGAGGGTAAATTCGTTACCTCTTACTCCATCTTGGCTGGAAGCAGAAGTATTATGTTATTTAATATTTTTTATACAAGAGCTCTATTGAGATATAATTCACTTACCATACAACTTATCTACTTAAAGTGTACAAATCAATGGTTTTTAGTATATCACAGAGCTGTGCAACCATTACCTTTATCAATTTTAGAACATTTTCACCATGCCAAAAAGAAATCTCCTACCCATTAGCAATCACTCTGCATATCCCCCCACTCCCTCCCCAGCCCTAGACAATCATTAATCTACTTTCTGTCTCTGTAAATGTGCTTATTCTGGCCATTTCATATAATTGATCGTATACAATAAGTGGTCTTTTGTGACTAGTTCTTTACATGGTATAATTTTTGCAAGATTCATCTGTGTTGTAGCATGTATCAGTACTCATTATTTTTTATTGCCAAATAACTTTCCATTGCATGGATATACATATTATTTATTAATTCATCAACTGATGAACATTTGGGTTGTTTTTACTTTTAGGCTATTATGAATAATGCCACTATGAGTATTCATTTGCAAATTTTTGTGTGGTCATGCGTTTTCATTTCTCTTGGGTATATACCTAGAAATGGAATTATTGTGTCACTTGGTAACTCTGTGCTAACCTTTTGAGACTATCTTATTTAAGTTTAATTCTCAAAATTCTGTAAGGATGGCATTATCATCTCCGTTATACAGAGGAGGCATGGAAATTTAACCAGTTTAAGTAATTTGTTCAAAGTCATTGCTACCAGAAAGAATTCAAAACCAGATTTTCTTGGGAAATAGTCACTCTCATTTATTGTTGTTAAGAGACTAAATTGGTACAATTGTTTTGGAGAACAATTTGGCAATACATTTTAAAATGTGCACACCTATGACCCAGCAGTTTCACATCTAGGAATTTACCCAACACAAATACTATGTCTTCTACCAGAATATGTGTAGTAAGATGTTTATTGTAAATTCATTATAATAAAAACAATTGAAACAAATAAATGATCATCAGTAAGGGACTGTACATCCATACAATGGAATACTATATAACCATTAAAAAGAATGTGATAGATTCTTGATGATAGAGAAAATGCTCAATAAATAGGAAGCAAAAAGTCAAATAGCAGGATCATATGTACAATATCAATCCCATTTGTGAGGGAAAACAAGAAAAGTGTGTATGCATATATATGTCCAGAAAATTACTAGAACACAAGAAAAAAATATTACTTATATGTGAGAAATGGGAATGAGAGGTGAATACTTTTATCTTTCACTTTATGCTTCTCCGTGTTGTTTTAGCTGTTGGTCATGTGTTTGTATGACTTCTATACATTTAAGAAGTTATTTAACAATACCAGGTATTCTGACTCCAAAATCCAGTGCTCTTTCTCGTACATCATAAATATATTTCCATCTTTGTATCTACCACCAAGGTCCAACATGCTGCCTTACATATAATAAGCACTGAGATAATTGTTGGGAAGCATTCAGAAAGAGAACGGACTTGTTCCCCTTAAGAAAAGACTAATTGGTGTCACAAAGCAGGTTGTAAAAATGGTTGAGAAACTTGTCTCAGGAAAGAAAACTCATTCCATTGTAACAGAAATTAATAAGAGAGGGATTAGAGTAAGTGATAAGTCTGGTTGCCAGAGCAACCTCTTCCTGATTGGAAGGAACCCTTCACTCGAGAGGAGCTGATGAGGCAAGCACTGCTGCCTCCATCATCTTTGTTTTCATTTAGCTTCAATCATCAGGCAATGAACAAGCCAACTAGAAGCATTTCTAGGAGTCAGTGTCATAACCAAAGCAACAGGCTTGTTGGGACCTTGACAGGGAGAGAGGAAAGAGTAAAGTGGCAGGCAGTGATGGGGAGAAGGGAACCTCTAGGGTACAGGGCACAACCTGAAGAAGGGAGTTGACCAAAAGTCCAAGTTGCAGGGTTCCAGGTGAAACCACACTCCTCAGATGGGACTCGAACCCAACCGCACTTCAGTTGGGACTTGAACCCACAATCCCTGACTTAGGAGGGGACTCAAACTTACCGTCTTTTGATTGAAACCACACACTAGGTCTCAGGACTTAGTGATGCTCAGGTTCTTTTGTCTCGGTGCAGAAAGAATTCAGCAAGAGGCATAGTGTGAGTTTATTAGCGTAGGATGCTTGTGAGAGATACAAAGGGGCAGGAAAGGGAGCGCAGAAGGGAGTCTCAGAGACAAAAGGGGCTACATTTTTATAATCAAAGAAAAAGTGGGGAGAGAAGAAGACCACTTTCTTCCTCATTCTTGTGTAGATGTCAAGGCTTACATCATTAGTTCTTCCTTTGACCATATATGGTCTAACCGGGACTGTCATGGTTCTATTTTAATCATATATATATTAGCAGAAGGGTGGTAATTCATCTCAGATTTTGGTATAATGTCCCTTTTCACCTAGTTTCTTTTGGCTTTTGCCTATATTCCTGTATTAGCTACATGCAAAAATGCTACTCTTCAAGGACCATTAACCCCCTGACTTCATGCAACAAGATTCAGACCCCATATCTATTGTCTTATACTTTAACTTGTACATAGGTAGATTGTTGCTTGGTTACTGGATTCTTTTCTTGAGTGGTCATTAGCTTACAACAGTCTCCCAAACTCTCTTAAAATTCCCTTTCTATCTTTAATCCCCGAGTGGGATTTCTAAACTAACTATTTATTATCCTACTCTATCCTTATCAAAGAGGATGGGGTTAATTCAGGTCTTATTTGCACTGGTTTTGAGAGCGAATTTGGAGTCTGATGACCAGGAACAGTAGTATTTGCATAGTGGTGATAATCACAGAAATTTGTGTGGAAATGTCTGGATTCCAGGGGTTGATCTGGTTTGAAGAGGATTCAAGCCCACAGCTGGAGAATCATGACATGATCCAGTTCCCCTTTTAACTAGGCAAGGTTTAGGCTGATGTGTGTATGTAGGGGGTAGTTCAAGCTAGCAACTGCCATAGAAGCCACTAGAAGTTCCAGGAAATTTAGGGTCTCTCTTATTTACTGCTCTATCCCCAGTGCCTAGAATAAGTCTTGACAAGGTATCTATTCCATAAATATGTGCAAAATGAATTAGCCCAGGCAGCAGGCTAATTCTGAACTTCAGCCACAAGTGAGAAGAAGCCCCTGATATGTTTTCAAGCTTGGCAGGAGCTAGGTGAGGCTTACCATGAAGGCTAAAGGGTTTCAGTTCCTACAAATGGGCAAGTCTCTAGCAGGCAGAAACTGACAGCTAGAGCTACAAAGTCTCCTTTAAACATACCTCAGGGTATCCCTGGTGGTGCAGTGGTTAAGAATCTGCCTGCCAATGCGGGGACATGGGTTCGAGCCCTGGTCCTGGAAGATCCCACATGCCGCGGAGCAACTAAGCCCGTGTACCACAACTACTGAGCCTGTGCTCCAGAGCCCACAAACCACAACTACTGAAGCCCATGAGCCACAACTACTGAAGCCCACGAGTCACAATTACTGAAGCCCGCACGCCTAGAGCCCGTGCTCCATAACAAGAGAAGCCACTGCAATGAGAAACCTGCGCACCGCAACGAAGAGTAGCCTCTGCTCTCCACAGCTAGAGAAAGCCCATGTGCAGCAACAAAGACCCAACGCAGCCAAAAATAATAAATAAATAAAATAAATAAATTTATTAAAAAAAAAACATAGCTCAGATGCTACCTCCTCAGGCAGGCCTTCTCTGACACAATAGCTAAAATGTCCCTCAACCCTCACCAAGTCTTTATCCCTTTACTCTGTTGTAGTTTCTTTGCCGTCTGAAAAAATGTGAGGTGCTTGTCTATGGGTTCAGTGTCTGTGTCCCTCCACTAGAATATAAATGCCACAAGAGTTGGGACTTTGTCTTATTCATCTCTGTATTTCTGACACCTAGAACTGTGCTGGACACACAATAGTTATTCAATAAATATTTGTTGAAACTCAGGCTGGAGGAACGAATCCAATAGAGAATTAAGTGTGAATGTAAGAACCACTTCCCACTTTTTCTCAGAAGACAAAGAAAAGCTCAAGCTTAATTTACACAGTGATTAAATAATTGAGCTTAATGACATATGTATGAGTTTATTCTTGTGTTTCCATTTCTTTCAATTGTACTATAGCCAGTACCCAACTTTCTCTTATATATTTCTTATAGTGAGTAGATATTTTCTATTTTAACAGTTTCTTTTGAACCTGAAAATCTGCCAGTGCTAATCTATGATTACCTCTAGCCGTGCAAGAAGAAAGTGATGTCTCTTGTTTATAGTCAAATCTAGGTTAGCATAATCTTAAAAACAGTATTTCTCAAGGGAGTTTTAAAGATCTCTGACATCAGAATTACTTATCAAAAATGCATATTACTGGGCCTCATTCTAGAATCATCAAATCGTAGTCTGGAGGAGAACCAGGAACCTACATTTTAAGCAAGCTATTCACGTGATTCTTGTCAAGAACTGTGAAGGGTTTGAGATTTTACTCTACTTGCATGTTAACAAGCTTGCCTGTCATGGTTTCATGGATTCTGGCAGAAGACATGAAATTCCTGGGTCAGAGTCAAGAGTTGTTGTTGTTGTTGTTGTTATTATTATTAAAATTATTATTTGATTATATGGTTATTATCATTACTACTCAGCAGTACCAGTTGCCAGAGTGTTAGCATCTGTGTCAGTTTCCCATGCCCTAATTCTCACAGATGACACGAAGAGGGCTAAGTGATGCAAACACATGCAGTGGGTTGTGTTACAGAAGAAGAACACCAGGCTTAGGGAAGCTGAATCTTTTATAATGGGCAATAAGCATGCCTGAGCTTTAGAAGGAGAGATTATCTTTATTATACAGGGGAGAAATAAATAAACTTGTCTTTTGTTCTGGAGGGACATACTATCTCTATCTTCCAAGACTTTTCACTGTGCAATCACCCTTTAAAAATCAGTGCCTATACTCACAACACATGCAGAGACCCATGGAGAATTATTTTCCAATAATTCTGAGGTCCACTGAAGTTTGGGAATCATTGCCCTAGAAAGATTTAGCCATTATCTTCAGAGCTACCTTTGCGCCAAGCCTGTTAGGTGCTGGCAAATATTCTACCCCTGTTTGCTCCTGCCAGTTTGGCACAGTCTCTCTCTTCTAGCCATGCTTCCATAGGTCATGCTATCTCCTTCAAGGTAACCCTTTGCTCTGGAAAATAGACCCACAAGCTGGCTCAGAGGCACTGGGGGCTCCTACTAAAGGATCTGTTTGAAGAAGTAGGAAAGTACTTAGAAGGAGAGCACATAACAGTGAGAAAAGGGCTTAGGCATTTATTTGTTAACAAAACAAATATTTATTGAACACCTACTGTGTCCTAGAACTGTGCTAGATGCTGGTGCTATTAAAATTCACTCATTTGACACATATTTTGGGAGTGTCTGTTGTGTGCTAAGCACAAGTTAGAGTAAACTTTAAAGAAATAAAGCAACCTGCCATTCCCCTCAAGAAGATTTATAAAGGAGATAGCTGACAGCTGTGTAAAAAAATAATAGTGCAATGGTGTGATAAACGCTACAATGGCAGTAATGTACAAAGTGCATGGGTGACACTGAGAAGAGAATAGCCAATTCTTCTGGAAGAGAATAAAGGAGGAGAGGGCAGGGCCAGGCATGGCAGGGAAGGGAAGGGCAAGAAAAGCTTCACCACACAGAAGATGATTGCACTGAGTCTTGAAGTATATGTAGGAGTCTTTCAGGCGGACAGGGATTACAATCAGAAGGAAGAATGGGGGACAAAAGCATAGAGGCACGGAACAGAATGGTGTGTTCAGGAAACTTCAAGTAGTTTGGTATGGATGGAGTGTGAGGCATAAAGGGAAAAATGAAAAAAAGATACTTACAGGGTAGGTAAGGGCTAGACCGGGCAGGCCTTATCTTCTGTGCTGAGAAAGCTGGGTGTATCCTAGTGGCAATGGGGCCTCGCTGAAGGGCAAAGCAGCAACTGCAAAATTAGATTTGCACTTTAGTAAAAAACAGCAGGAGAAAAAATGATGAAGGGGGTTTACCAAGTAGGTTTGGCAGAAGGTAGTGAGAGTGGTCCATGGAGAGAACAGCATGTGAAAAGGGACAGAGGTGTGAAAGTATATGGTGTGCTTGGGGAACAGCAAGTCGCTTGCTCAGAATGTTGGCGTATGGATGGTAATGAGACAGTCATAAGGCTACAAAGGCAGATGATGAAGGGCACTGTAGGGATGCAATGTCATGAGGTAGTTTAAGAGCATGGACTTTGGAGCCACATTAAAAGCATTTGAATCCCATTTCTTCCATTTACTAACTGTATGGCCTTAGGGAAATTATGGGACCTCCTTGCCTCAGTTTCCTCATATGCAAAATGAGCATAATTACAACAACTACCTCAAAGGTTTGAAGATGAAATCATTCAATATGTAAAACTCAATTAGAATGCTCTCAACATTTAGGAAGTACCATATAAATGTTAGCTCCTCTTATTATTGTAGACCATGTTAATAAGTTTGAACTTAATTTTCTTTTTCTTTTCTTTCTTTTATTTTTTTTCAGTTGGGAGTTCTCTGATGTCCTTTCAATGGAGAGGGTATATACAAAATGGTGCTTTAGAGAAATTGACTCAGTGACAGTGTGGGGAGGACAGCCTCCATGGGAAAGAAACTAGAGGCATGAAGTTGTGTTAGGAGAATATTGCAGAAATCCAGGAGAAAGAGGAGGGCTTGACTAAAGCCAGTGACAATAAGATAGAGAGGAAGGGACACACGTGAGAAAGAATTTGGAAGAAAATTGACAGAACTAGGAAAGAGTTGGGTAAGGTTAATGAAGGAAAGGAAGGTTCATACTCAGTTAGGGGTCCCACCCAGGTCAGCTCCATGTTTGGGTGTGCCCTGCCAACTTATGTCCTCCCTTCCTGGTTCTGGATGCAGTGACTTCCCAACTCTGTTATACTTTCTTGCTTTCCTAGAAGTCCAGCCTCAGGCCCTTCAGCACAAACAGGATTTTTAAAAAAATACCATCTGAGATTTCCTGGGAAAGCTGATAGAATAAAGCTGACCTACAGACTCTTAATCCACTACCACTGCTGCCAAATACCTAAAAGTGAAAAAAACTAAATCATAATTTTAAAAAAACCTAACAATTTGAATAGCAGCAAACAAAGAGTAAAACTTCAAACTATAAATTGCCAAAAGTGACAGCCAAGGATGGAAATTGAAGACCTTGGGACGGTGTTACAAGGTTTCTAACTCTGTTCCCACCTCCAAGAAGCAGCACTTAGGGAAAAAGGCAAGTCAACAAAATCCTGTAGGTTATCACTAAACCCCACCAATTTGGAGAGTAGTCAACAGGGGTTTGGAATGGGTAGGGGATGGGGGGAGGGGTTGAAGAACAGAGCATTTGGGGAAGAGTTCAGAGAATACCTCCAGGAGAGTCCCAACATATTATTGCAGGATCTCAGCCAAGGCAGGGGGTGCTGTCAGAGCTTGTCATTTTCTGGAGGTTCCTTACTTCCCTATTTCTTAGGAGGATTGAACCAAAGCTTTGGGAGTGGAATATACCCCTGGCAGGTAGAAATGGGCCATGTATGGATATTTAATAAGACATCAGAAGACAGAGATCAGAGTCAGGTCCCTCAGCAAGAGAGGCAGAGCTTTAGCTACAGAATAATGGATTGAACAGAACATTCTGCTTTCAAACAAGACCTTGGAAAGGAATATGAAAAGATCATAGATACGCTGGGAAGGGTGTCGTGGAGAATTCAACCAAATTATATCAAAACAAATAGAAGCTCTGGCCAGACCTGGCCATATTAAGCATTAGCAAAGGGAAAAGAAATGGCGTGGCTACCATGCCAACATACCACCACAACCAGAGGAGAAAAGGGAAGAAATATAGTATGCAAACAAGAGATTAAATCCATATGGAGCAGCAATTGCAGTCTTGGGCATTTATCCCAGAGAAATGAAAACTTATATTCACACAAAAACCTGTGCACAAATGCACCATAGCAGCTTTCCTCATAATAGCCCCAAACTAGAAAAAAACCCAGATGTACTTCAACAGGCGAATGCTTAAACAAACTGTGGTACATCCATACCATGGAATACTACTTAGCAATAAAAGGAACAGACTGTTGATGCAATAACTTGGATAGATATTTGGGAAACTATGCTGAGTGAAAAAAGCCAATCCCCTCCCTTAGTGAGGTGAGAAGGTGTGGTAAAAAGGCAACACAAGGGATCCTTGTGGTGTTGGAACTATTTTGTATCCTGACTACCATGGTGGATACACAAACCTACACATGATAAATTGCATAGAGGTAAATACACACACATACACAAATGAGCTTAAGTAAAACTGGAGAAATCTGAATCAAATAGATGAATTGTATCAATGTCAGTATCCTGGTTGTGATTTGTACTGTCGTTTGCAAGAGGTTGCCTTTGGGAGAAACTAGATGAAGAGTACACAGTGTCTCCCTGTATTCTTTCTTTATTAAATTAATTTATCTACATATATTTTTTAGCATCTCTATTGGAGTATAATTGCTTTACAATGGTGTATTAGTTTCTGCTTTATAACAAAGTGAATCAGTTATACATATACACATATCCCCATATCTCTTCCCTCTTGCATCTCCCTCTCTCCCACCCTCCGTATCCCACCCCTCTAGGTGGTCACAAAGCACCGAGCTGATCTCCCTGTGCTATGCGGCTGCTTCCCACTAGCTATCTATTTTACATTTGGTAGTGTATATATGTCCATGCCACTCTCTCACTTTGTCCCAGCTTACCCCTCCCCCTCCCTGTATCCTCAAGTCCATTCTCTAGTAGGTCTGCGTCTTTATTCCCGTCTTGCCCCTAGGTTCTTCATGACCATTTTTTGGTTTGTTTTTTAGATTCCATATGTATGTATTAGCATACGGTATTTGTTTTTCTCTTTCTGACTTACTTCACTCTGTATGACAGACTCTAGGTCCATCCACCTCACTATAAATAACTCAATTTCGTTTCTTTTTATGGCTGAGTAATACTCCATCGTATATATGTGTAGGTTTTTCCCATTCATCACTTTAAATATGTCCTGCCACTCCCTTCTGGCTTGCAGAGTTTCTGCTGAAAGATCAGCTGTTTACCTTATGGGGATTCCCTGGTATGTTATTTGTTGTTTTTCCCTTGCTGCTTTTAATATTTTTTCTTTGTATTTAATTTTTGATAGTTTGATTAATATGTGTCTTGGCGTGTTTCTCCTTGGGTTTATCCTGTATGGGATTCTCTGTGCTTCCTGGACTTGATTAACTATTTCCTTTCTCATATTAGGGAAGTTTTCAACTATAATCTCTTCAACTATTTCCTCAGTCCCTTTCTTTTTCTCTTCTTCTTTTGGGAGCCCTAAAATTCGAATGTTGGTGTGTTTAATGTTGCCCCAGAGGTCTCTGAGACTGTCCTCAATTCTTTTCATTCTTTTTTCTTTATTCTGCTCTGCAGTAGTTATTTCCACTATTTTATCTTCCAGGTCACTTATCCGTTCTTCTGCCTCAGTTATTCTGCTATTGATTCCTTCTAGAGTATTTTTAATTTCATTTATTGTGTTGTTCATCACTGTCTGTTTGCTCTTTAGTTCTTCTAGGTCCCTGTTAAACGTTTCTTGTATTTTCTCCATTAATTTCCAAGATTTTGGATCATCTTTACTATCATTATTCTGAATTCTTTTTCAGGTAGACTGCCTATTTCCCCTTCATGTGTTAGGTCTGGTGGGTTTTTACCTTCCTCCTTCATCTGCTGTGTGTTTCTCTGTCTTCTCATTTTGCTTAACTTACTGTGTTTGGGGTCTCCTTTTCACAGGCTGCAGGTTTGTAGTTCCCGTTGTTTTTGGTGTCTGTCCCTAGTGGCTAAGGTTGGTTCAGTGGGTTGTGTAGGCTTCCTGGTGGAGGGGACTAGTGCCTGTGTTCTGGTGGATGAGGCTGGATCTTGTCTTTCTGGTGGGCAGGTCCACGTCTGGTGGTGTGTTTTGGGGTGTCTGTGGCCTTATTATGGTTTTAGGCAGCCTCTCTGCTAATGGATGGGGCTGTGTTCCTGTCTTGCTAGTTGTTTGGCATAGGGTGTCCAGCACTGTAGCTTGCTGGTCATTGAGTGGAGCTGGGTCTTGGCATTGAGATGGAGATCTCTGGGAGATTTTCTCCGTTTGATATTACATGGAGCTGGGAGGTCTCTTGTGGACCAATGTCCTGAACTTGGCTCTCCCACCTCAGAGGCACAGCCCTGACGCCTGGCTGGAGCACCAAGAGCCTGTCATCCACTTGGCTCAGAATACAAGGGCGAAAAAAAAAGAAAGAAAGAAAGAAGAAGATAAAATAAAATAAAGTTATTAAAATAAAAAATAATTATTAAAAATTTTTTTTAAAGTAATAAAAAAAGAAAGAAGAGAGCAACAAAGACAAAAAACAAATCCACCAATGATAACAAGCCCTAAAAACTATACTAAAAAAACAAACAAACAAACAAACAAAACGGACAGACAGAACCCTAGGACAAATGGTAAAAGCAAAGCTATACAGACAAAAATCACACACAGAAGCATACATATACACACTCACAAAAAGAGAAAAAGGGAAAAAAAGTATATATACCGTTGCTCCCAGAGTCCATCTCCTCAATTTGGGATGATTTGTTGTCTATTCAAGTATTCCACAGATGCAGGTACATCAGGTTGATTGTGGAGATTTAATCTGCTGCTCCTGAGGCTGCTGGGAGAAATTTCCCTTTCTCTTCTTTATTCGCGCAGCTCCTGGGGTTCAGCTTTGAATTTGGACCCGCCTCTGCATGTAGGTCGCCTGAGAGCATCTGTTCTTCACCCAGACAGGACGGGGTTAAATGAGCAGCTTATTCGGGGGCTCTGGCTCCCTCAGGCCGGGGGGAGGGAGGGGTACGGAGTGCAGGGCGAGCCTTCCACAGCAGAGGCCAGCGTGAGGTTGCAACAGCCTGAGGCGCGCCGTGTGTTCTCCTGGGGAAGTTGTCCCTGGGTCACGGGACCCTGGCAGTGGCGGGCTGCACAGGCTCCCAGGAGGGGCGGTGTGGATAGTGACCTGTGCTTGCTCACAGGCTTCTTGGTGGCGGCAGCAGCAGCTTTAGCGTCTCATGCCCGTCTCTGGTGTCCACACTGATAGCCGCGGCACGCGCCCGTCTCTGGAGCTCCTTTAAGCAGCACTCTGAATCCCCTCTCCTCGCGCACCAGGAAACAAAGAGGCAAGAAAAAGTCTCTTGTCTCTTCGGCAGCTGCAGACTTTTTCCCGGACTCCTCCCAGCTAGCTGTGGTGCGCTAACCCCTTCAGGCTGTGTTCACCCTGCCAACCTCAGTCCTCTCCCTGCGATCCGACAGTAGCCCGAGCCTCAGCTCCCAGCCCCCGCCCACCCTGGCGGGTGAGCAGACAAGCCTCTCGGGTTGGTGAGTGCTACTCGGCACCGAGTCTCTGTGCGGGAATCTCTCCGCTTTGCCCTCCGCACCCCTGTGGCTGCGCTCTTCTCCGTGGCTCCGAAGCTTCCCCCCTCCACCACCCACAATCTCCGCCCGCGAAGGGCCTTCCTAGTGTGTGGAAACCTTTCCTCCTTCACGGCTCCCTCCCACTGGTGCAGGTCCTGTCCCTATTCTTTTGTCTTTGTTGTTTCTTTTTTCTTTTGCCCTACCCAGGTACGTGGGGAGTTTCTTGCCTTTTGGGAGGTCTGCGGTCTTCTGCCAGCGTTCAGTAGGTGTTCTTTAGGAGTTGTTCCACATGTAGATGTATTTCTGATGTATTTGTGGGGAGGAAGGTGATCTCCACGTCTTACTCTTCCGCCATCTTGAAGCTCCTCCCCTCTTCCTGTATTATTTCTTACAATTTCATGTGAAGCTACAATGATCTTAATAAAAAGTTTAATTAAAATAAAAATATATGAAAGAAAACACAACCCAAGGAACACAAGAAAATTCTGAGTAGTTCACATGTTAGAATCCCCCAAAACATGAATTCAATAAATAAGAACTCAAAGACAAGATAATAAACAATAAAAAGAGGATATGGCAGAATTAAAGAAACAGAGTAAGAACCAAAATAATAACTATTTCAGAACTAATAAATTAATTGGAAACAGTGTGTCTCAAAATAGCCATGACCGAGAATAGAATCACTGACTTGGAAGGAAGTATTGTGATAATCATAGTGAGTCAAAGCTAAAGGATAAAGGTATTAATTCAATCATAGACAGGATAATAGTCATGGAAATTGAAGACAATCTAACTAGGTTAGTTAGAGTTCCTAAAGTCTATGGAGAATTCAACAAATTGTGCAGAAAAGGTACTTAGGAATATAATAGAGAAAACTTTCCCTGAAATGAAAGAAGAACCAAATCTGTAGACAGAAAGGACATATTGTGCTCCAGAAAAAATTTATAAGTGTGACTGATATTGAGACTTATCGTAAGTAAGCTTTTGAACATCAAGGATAAAAAAAAAACAAACTATTCTTCAGGTGTATAGACAGAAAAAAATAGCATATTTATATGAAGGAAAAATCAGCCTGGCTCAGACTTCACAGCAATATTCAATACCAAAAGACAATGAATGAAGCAGGTCTATAAAGTGTTGTGACAAAGTTTAAGTGAGACTCAAAGACATCATACCCAGCCAACTACATTTTCAAATAAAAAGACAACAGGCAGAACTCAGTGAGTACAGCATTCATAGAACCCTCTACAAAAGCCAGCCAACCAAGAGAAAAATCAAATTAAAAAATCTGGGAATAGAAAAGCGATGATAAAAGAACACAGGTAGGGGAATTCCCTGGCAGTCCAGTGGTTAGGACTGCACTTTCACTGCCATGGGCCTGGGTTAAATCGCTGGTGGGGAACTAAGATCCTACAAGCCACGTGGCATGGCCAAAAAAAAATTATACTACATATACATTCCCTAAATAACTGGGCGCAGCCAAAATAATATATTTATACTACATATATATTCCCTAAATAACTGGGGCGATGCTGGTGGCAAAGCAGCGTATAACAGTTAACAACACTGACAGAGTAATGTTATAACTAATAAAAATCTGGAGGTTGAGGGAGAGGAGATGAGAGAAAGTATAACGGTGATAATCTTATCTTCCATAGGGTGGAGTCAATATCTCTTGAGGTGAAATAATATTTATCCAAAGGTTAGCAATTCCTTTGGTTTCATTTTAGTCTTCTGTTAAATTCAAGTAAAATTAGATTGAATACTTTTTAATAAAACTGCACTGCACACTATGATCCTATTTTCATAAAATCTTTTTTATGTAGCCATCCATCCATCTCTTTTCTGCGTATGTGCATAGAGAGATGTCTGAAATGATGTTCACTAAATATTAACACTGATTATTTTTGGATGGTGGAATTTGGGGTGATCTGTTACTTTTTTATTTGTACAAAAACAGCAACATCATTCATTTTTCAGAAGAAAGTAAACTGTATTTGTTCTTTGGTTGTACTGGATTCAAATTTTATCTGACATGGTATGACATGAATGGACAATACCAGAAACTTGTATATTTTTACTTCATCAGAAATGTTTTTTATGATGTGGAATGACATTTCTCTATTGTAGGAGAATATGTATTGGTCAATTAAATATGCAATTAGCACCCACTATGGCTCCAAATCTATGCTAGGGCCCAGAGGAGAAATATGGCTTCCTCTCTTGAAAGAAATTTCAATTCAGTTGAAGAGACAAGATTCATATTAGCGAGAAGTTTCTCAGCAAACATAGATATGTCAAAATAAGTGACAACAGCTCCACAGTTTAAGGAAAACCAAACAAATGCCAAATGGGTATTTATATGGCAAGAATTATTCTACGTATAGGTGATACAAAGATGAATAAAGTACATTCTCTGTACTCAAGTAAATTAAAATTCAGCTGGGGAGACAAAGTATAAATACATAATTTTATTTTTTAATTTATTTTTTAAACATCTTTATTGGAGTATAATTGCTTTACAATGGTGTGTTAGTTTCGGCTTTATAACAAATTGAATCAGCTATACATATACATATATCCCCATATCTCCTCCCTCTTGCGTCTCCATCCCACCCTCCCTATCCCACCCCTCTAGGTGGTCACAAAGCACCGAGCTGATCGCCCTGTGCTATGCGGCTGCTTCCCACTACATTTGTTAGTATGTATAAGTCCATGCCACTCTCTCACTTCGTCCCAGCTTACCCTTCCCCCTCCCCGTGTTCTCAAGTCCATTCTCTACGTCTGCGTCTTTTTTCCTGTCCTGCCACTAGGTTCTTCAGAACCAATTTTTTTTTTTTTTAGATTCCATATATGTGTGTTAGCATACAGTATTTGTTTTTCTCTTTCTGACTTACTTCACTCTGTATGACAGACTCTAGGCCCATCCACCTCACTACAAATAACTCAATTTCGTTTCCTTTTATGGCTGAGTAATATTCCATTGTACATGTGCCACATCTTCTTTATCCATTCATCTGTCGATGGACACTTAGGTTGCTTCCATGTCCTGGCTATTGTAAATAGATCTGCAATGAACATTGTGGTACATGACCCTTTTTGAATTATGGTTTTCTCAGGTTATATGCCCAGGAGTGGGATTGCTGGGTCGTATGGTAGTTCTATTTGTAGTTTTTTAAGGAACCTCCATACTGTTCTCCATAGTGGCTGTATCAATTTACATTCCCACCAACAGTGCAGGAGGGTTCCCTTTTCTCCATACCCTCTCCAGCATTTATTGTTTGTAGATTTTTTGATGATGGCCATTCTGACTGGTGTGAGGTGATATCTCATTGTAGTTTTGATTTGCATTTCTCTAGTGATTAGTGATGTTGAGCATTCTTTCATGTGTTTGTTGGCAATCTGTATATCTTCTTTGGAGAAATGTCTATTTAGGTCTTCTGCCCATTTTTGGATTGGGTTGTTTGTTTTTTTGATATTGAGCTGCATGAACTGCTTGTAAATTTTGGAGATTAATCCTTTGTCAGTTGCTTCATTTGCAAATATTTTCTCCCATTCTGAGGGTTGTCTTTTCATCTTGTTTATGGTTTCCTTTACTGTGCAAAAGCTTTTAAGTTTCATTAGGTTCCATTTGTTTCTTTTTGTTTTTATTTCCATTTCTCTAGGAGGTGGGTCAAAAAGGATCTTGCTGTGATTTATATCATAGAGTGTTCTGCCTATGTTTTTCTCTAAGAGTTTGATAGTGTCTGGCCTTACATTTAGGTCTTTAATCCATTGTGAGTTTATTTTTGTGTATGGTGTTATTATAACTTGATAATTTTAAGGTACAAGTATGCCAGTGGTACAATGGGAACAAAAAAATTGAATAAAAAAATGTAGTTAGGGAGGGATAGATTGAGAGTTTGGGATTAGCAGATGCAAACTATTGTATATAGGATGGATAAACAACAAGGTCCTATTGTATAATACAGGGAACTATATTCAATAGCTTGTGATAAACTATAATGGAAAAGAATATGAAAAAGAGTGTGTATATATATGTATAGCTAAATCACTTTTGTTGTACAGCAGAAATTAACACAACATTGTTAATCAACTATATTTCAATAAAATAAATTAAAAAAATAGGCAGGATAGCAAGTTGAAAGAAAATGTAATTAATACTGAATCAGTAAAGACAGAGATAGATGAATTGGACATGGCTTGTGTTTAATTCTGCAAATGGTTTTGTGCCAGCCTCCTCTTCCTGTTTCCAACATTTTATACCAAGTCACTGAGACTTTGCCTAATGTCATCCTCCAACATGACCATGTTTCTTTGATAGTTCAGCTTGGCAAACATTTGAGGCCCTCTGTGTGCCAAGCTCTGTGCCAGAGATCCAAAAACACATAAATAATACACAGTTCCTTCCTCAAAGAAGGGGAAGAGGGAGACAACTAACATTTGTCAAATGCCCACTTGCGCCAGGCAGTGTGCTAGATTTTTTATGTTATCTCATTTAATCCTCACAACAACCCTATGAGATAAATAAAGTTATCCTTTTATAAAAGGAAACACTAAAGCTCAGAGAAGTTAAGTAACTAGAGCTGGACATATCTTGAATGGAGGGTGACAAAATATTTTCTGTATCTAGTGAGATGATTGCATTTTCTCCTTTCAACTGTTAATCTGGCAAATTGAATTGAATGACTTTTTTAATATTAAAAGTGCCATATATTCTGGGGAAAAACCAAACTTAGTCTTAAGGTTTTATAATTTTATTGATTGTTGGATTGAATTTGCCAATATTTGTATCTATGTTTATAAGTGAGATTGGCTTGTAATTGTATTTACTTTGTCAAGTATTATGGGCTGACATGGTCATATGTTGAAGCCCTATCCCCCAGTACCTCAGAATGTAACTGTACTTGGAGATAGGGCTTGCAGAAGGATGATGAAGTTAAGATAAGGCCAGTAGGGTGGGCCCTAATCTAATCTCACTTGTCCTTATAGGAAGAGGAAATTTAGACACACAAGGAGAAATCTAAACTCACAAAAGGGGGCACTTGTGCACAGAGGAAGGACACAATGTGACATAGGTCATCTACAAGCCAAGGAGAGAGGCCCCAGAAGAAACTAAGCTTGTGGACACCTTGATTTTGGACTAATAGCCTCCAGAACTGTGAGAAAAGAAATTTCTGTTGTTTAAATAAAAAAAAAGTCACTGGCTGGAAGTCACACAGCTAATAAGTAGCAGGGTAGATATTTGAATCTGTAGCTGTACTCAGGGCAGTGGCCACCTAATGGGAAGAACAGGCATTTATAACTCACAGTTCTATTCAAGGAGACCTGCCATAAAGGGTATGAACAAAATACTCCAAGTGCTTGGAGGAATCCAAAAAGACTTCCCCAAAGTAACTCATTTTTGAGGAATAAGGGTGGAGCTGGGGCTGAGGAATGTTCTAGAAGACAGTAGAGAATGGATTCCTAAGGATACACAGCTACTTAAAATAATTATTTGAAAATTTTGACCCCTTTCCACCAGGAATCTGAGCTGGAAAAAAGTAAATGTAGTTTTATTAGCTGTATTTTATCCATTGTCATTAAAAATATAATTAGCTGCAATTATTATAAGGTTCTGGCTATTTTCTCACCCCTCCATATCTCTCCTCCATGCAATAGCCTTGTTGCATTTTTTTTTCTCAAAGTAAGGTCTTGAAATATTAATTTACACCTTGATCTCCCTTGAGAATGTAGCCAGGGGATATTAATCCCAGAGACTGGACAAGAAGAATGAGGAGTTTTTTGTGTCAGGTCACCCTGACACCCGTCATCCTAGATGGGACTTTCTTTCAGTGGCCAATCACTCCTTACCTCTGGGTCTATAGAAAACTGAAGATAAGTCTCATTCAGACAAGTGGCCAAAGGAGAGTGTTACTACCTTCAACTCCTGGAAGACGTTCCCCCCCCTTCCCAGCCCTCTGCAGTAGAACTTTCCTGAGTGTTTTGAGATCTCCAGGTGTCTCTTTTCTCTTCCTCCAAATTCTGAAAAGTTCCCAAGGCAAACATATCCATTCACCCACCCAGCCATCCACTCACTCATCCAAGTCCACAGTCACATCCATCCACCAACCCACCCACTCAATTTCATTGAGAAATTATCATGTGCTGGGTATAATGCCGGATATCTGGGATAGAGATAAGAAACAGACTCTACTCTAGAGTGACCAACAGTCCCAGATTGCACAGCCCTTGGTGGGGGGCTCCCAGGATATGATATTCTCAGCGCTAAAACCAGGAAAGCCCTGGGCAAACCAGGATGAGTTGGCCACCCTACCCTTCTCTTAGTGGAATGGGAATACAGGTAACTATGATCAAACCAAAAGGACAGTGTTTTATTCATCACTAACTCCAGTGTACAAAGGAACCTCTAGCACTTAATGAGGATGAAATATCAGTTGACTGATCAACTGCATGAATGACTGACAAAAGTGCTGTAAGAGGATGCTTTGGGAAGGTAGATTCATTCATTCAACAAATACTTATCAAAGGCCTGCTATGTTGACAGGCACAGTGCTGATCACTAGAGATACAATGATGGGTAAAACCAGATATGGTCCCTGTCCTTATGGTGCTTACAGTATAAGAAAAAAATAGACATTTGAATACTTACAACAAAGACAGTGGATACTTTGGGACCACATCGCAGGAGAACTTCTCCCAGTCTATTGATCAGGTAAGACTTTCCTGGAGGAAGTAATATTTAAACTGAGACTTCAAGGATGAGTAGGAAAGAAGAAGGTGGGTAGGGAGTGGGAGAAAGTTAAATGATGGGAAGACATGGTTATAACAGCAGCCCCAACTTCATCCTCTGGGGTTTCATTTTTCCCATGGCATTATTTCACTTTAATACTCAACACCTACTTCTCTTTAGATATTCCACTCAGGGGTCATGTCCTCTATGAGGGCTCTCCAGCCCCTTTCAGATTGATTTGACCATTCCATCTGGGGCTGTCCAGCTACATGTTCATCAAACCCTGTTTTCAAATCTCCTCCTCAGCATAACACTGGACTGATCTCTCAGCCCTCCTGCATCTAGATGGGGCCACATGACCACATGCTGTGTCACTTCTGCCACAAAATATTTATGAGAAGGTATATTTTCTCCACTCTGGCCCTCTCCCCATATATGCCAGCTAGGTGGTGCTTAGTGGTCTTTAGTGGAGGATGGAACAGACCTGGATCTCTAAATGACTTTGTGGAGTAGAGCCTCCCTTCACAAGCTGAACCACAGTAAACTTGAACATGAGCAAGAAATACATTTTTGTGTGTTAAGTCCCTTATATTTGGGAGTTCATATGTTACAGCAACTAGCCTTACCTCCTGTAACTATTACACCATTCTCTACCTTGATCATATTTATATCTCTGCACCATTTAAAATCATGCAATGCACTCGGTTGTCTATAGGAATGTCTCATCTACTAGAATCTAAGTTCCTTGATGTGTCTTAGTCCTCTTTGAGTCCTCACACCTAGCACAGTGCCTAGCGCATGCAAGTACTTAACTATTTGATGAATGAATGAATAAATGAATGCATGATGCCCAACCCTCTGGGGGGTTCCCACACTGCCTTTAAAAATCAGGCCCACAATGGAAAAAAGTCCCATTTTCTGGTTTTTCTTAGTGTAGCTTCCATTCTCTAAAGGGATTTTACTAAATCCTAAGAGAAAACAGAAAATAATTATAGAAAATAGTAACAGCAGAGTCAGGTTTCTACACCACAGGTTTTGAATTTTGCAATCCCAGTAAAAGCAGTGAAAAGTTTTCTTTACAGAAATGAAATTATGCCATTTGCAGCAACATGGATGGATCTGGAAATTATCATACTAAGTGAAGTAAGTCAGACAGAGAAAGACAAATATCATGTGATATCACTTTTATGTGAAATCTAAAAAAAATGATACAAATGAACTTCTTTACAAAACAGAGACAGACTCACAGACTTTGAAAACAAACTTATGGTTACCAAAGAGGAAATGGGAGGGATAAATTAGGAGCTTGGAATTAACAGATACACACTACTATATATAAAATAGATAAACAATAAGGACCTACTGTATAGCACAGGGAACTATATTCAATATCTTGTAATAAAGTATAATGGAAAGGAACCTGAAAAAGAATATATCTATATATCTATATCTCTCTCTCTATACATATATGAATCACTTTGCTGTACACCTGAAACTAACACATTGTAAATCAACTATACTTCAATTAAAAAAAATGAAAAAAAAGTTTTTACAGGGACCCCAAATGCTCTCTCTTTAAATAGATTTACTGTTTAGGCCAGTAGTTCTAATAACTTTTCCCCTGACCTCACACCTTTCTCATGTACAACACACTCCAATCAATAATGACTCTTTACATCCAGGGAGCTGAGATGCACTGATGAGCTGATGTGACTGGGCCCGCAGCTTCACCTGGTTTTCCTCTCCCCTGACCTCGCACCCTGCCTGTTGCTTAGTCATGAGGCCCTCTAGATATCTCAGCCCCCAAACTCTCTCACCTCTGCCTCCCCATTTCCAACTATCAGCTGCTAAAAACCTCACTCTGCTGCTTCAAATTTCTCAGGCCTTGAAAGGGTTCACACTTTCAATTCTGGTGTTTGGCCTGCAACGATTACCTGTTTCTTAGCCAGTTAGCTGGAGAGGAATGATTGCATCCTTGAGTCTCCAGAACTGGCCCTAGAGCCTTCTCTAAGGGTTCAGGTGAGCTCTCTTTATCACTCACTCCCCTCCACCACACAATACTCAGAACAGTCCTGCAGTGAGCATTAGAACCAATACAGAGGTTTGTGGGGTTTTTTTGCGAGAATAGAAAGAGGAGGGGTGCAATGTAAGTAAGAGGCAGACACAAAACAAGCTTTGAGCAGTTGCTGTGTGAGAAAGAGTATGCCAGATTGTGCTGAATATGCTTGTATGATTTTCAAGTTTTTGTAAGAGCAAGCAGCTCTTTTTTTCTGTGTTCAGTGGGCCAGTAAACACAGCATAAGCGAAGGTAAAAAAATAGAACCAGATCACAATAAACAGACCCTTAATGCATGCTAGTGCCTTAGAGTTAAATCTGGACATTGCCTGTGCTCTGAGAATGAAAGAGCCATACTTTCTTTCAGCATGGAGCCCTGAATCTGGGATTTACTCCATTGGTTCAACACAGTGAAGTCTGTGGCTGAGTGAACAATCACGTAGTCTATATGGCATTCCTAGGGGCTAGTTTTAGATCCTGGCATACAGTACATACTCAGTCGGTGACTGATCAGTGAATAACTTCTCAGCAAATATTCATTCTCTCATGAAGACCATGTCCTTTAGGAGTGAAGAGTTGCCAATTCACAATTAGTTGCCAATTCATGATTCATGAGATCCTATCCTCACCCCCCAAGGGTTCAGACGGTGAGGGAGAAGTGAAAGCAGAAGGGAGGAAAAGTCTAGGCCAGCATGATAGACATAAGGCACATGTACTATAACTCCTCTTTCTGTCATCCATGGAAGACATTGATAATCAATCATAGCATTCCACCACTGAGTCCATTTGCACCCTCTGACTCCTTCTTAACACATCGCTCTAAGTAGTCCCTACCATTCAGTTGGAGTGCAGCATGAAATGTATTTAGCACCTGAATCTAGGCTCCCTCGGTTATGAAGCGAGCCATGAATACAGATCTAAAAGGAAAGTAAGACACTTATATAGTAAATCAGAAAATCTTCCCTGAGCATATCATCACTTTTGCTTTTTCATACTCATGGCTAAGATTTATTACAGGAATTTATTAAGGATATGAAGATTTATTAAGGATGCACAACTGGATCATAAAAGAAAAAGACCTAAGTGGAATATGGAGGATTCCATGTGCAAAGGCCGTGACTTTTTCTGTTTTTGAACTTTTGAACATGTTCTTTACTCTTCTTGAAATGAAATTTTCCTCCCCTGTCTTTCTGGTGAATTCCTAGTTATCCTTCATGATTTAGCTCAAGCTTCACCTCCTTTCTGAAGCCCTGTGTCTCTTTTTCTCCATCCCAAAGAAGGTTAGTTATCTCTAGCCAATTCTTCTCAGTCTACTTTGATTCCTTCGGCCATGGTTATTATGTATTTACCACGAGGTAGAGTCTGGGCTCCCATTCCTCGCCTTATTCCTTAAAGACTGGGGTTCCTAGGGGTTTTGTCCTCAGCTCCTCTCCTCATTTCCCTCTAGGCTCTCTCCGTGGGCCACCCTATTCACTCGCATGGCTCCAGGGAGCAGCCCTGGTCAGTTGACGCCACACCTCTCTCTTGCCTGATCCTCTGTTCTGCATATCCACAAATCTGTTTGGATGTTTTACAGACACTTTAAAATCAACATGTCCCAAACTCAATGAACTATTTTCTTCCACCCTGCACCTGTGCCCTATCCCAGCGCACGGCATTGCTGTCCACGCAGGTAACTAGAAATCTGGGATCTCTGACTCCTTCCTCCTCTTTGGTGCCCACATCTGATCAATCACAAAGTAAATCCCGACGATCCTACCATCCGCAACTCTCTGGCATTGCTCTAACTTGCTCCATCCCCACTGCCATCACCCTATCTGGATCACCGCATGCTCTCATCTGGATCCCTGCATGGGACTCTCAACTGGTCCCCTTGCATCCAATTCTTGCTTTCTTCCAATCTGTTCCCTATAAAACTGTGAGAAGGATTTTGTAAATGTAGATATGATGTGCCAGTCTTGAAAACTCTTCAATGGCTTCCTATTTCTCTGGAAGGAAAGTCAAAACATGGCTTTGAATGTGGACCACTGTGATCAGGCTGCTGCCAGCCCCCTCCTCACACTCCACGCTCCTGCAACACTAAAGTCCTTTCAATTCGTCCAGAATGGATGCCATTTCCTCTGCTTGGAAAATTCCTTCTCCACCTCACCGAATTTCTACTTATCGTTTAGGCCTCAGCTTAGATATCACCCCTTCTAGAGTATCATCCCCTCTGGAAGGCCTCTCCTTTTTAATTGAAGTGCAGTTGATTTACAATGTTGTGTTAGTTTCTGGTGTACAGCAAAGTGACTCAGTTATACATATATATATATTCTTTTTCATATTCTTTTCCATTATGGTTTATCACAGGTTATTGAATATAGTTCCCTGTGCTATACAATAGGACCTTGTTGTTTATCCATTCTATATATAATAGTTTGCATCCACTAGTCCCATACTGGGAGGCCTCTCTTGAGGACACCTACCCACTGAGTCTGCTGCCCCTTCATCTGCTCCTCCAGAACTTTGTGCTCTCTTCTAATGGCACCTTCACACTAAACTTGAATCACTCGTTTGTTTGTCTGACCCCTCCACCATCCTGTGAGTTCCCTTGAGGCCAGAGACTAGGACTGTCTTATTCTCACTTGTAAGCCTAGTGCTTAACACAGTACCCGGTCCATAGTAGGTGCTCAGTAAATATTGGTTGACCACATGAGTGGCTGGAATCCAGTAGAGAAATCTCCTCTAGACTGGGCAGAAATTTGGAAGGCTGATAAACAACCCCCTTTGAAGTAGTGCTTCTCTATAAATGGGCTTGCTTGTAAATGTTAATGTATGACTGGCAAGAGATTGACTGGAAGCAGAACAACAGGTGAGAAACAAATGGTTCCCTTGTGTGTGTAGAGCAAGGAATGGGTCAGGAAACAATGAAAGAAGCAGGACTGAATTAGCTAAAACAGAACATTAGCATGAAATAGCCTGCAGGAAGCTGGAGAGCAGGCAAGGAAGGAAAAGACTGAGTGATTGGCGAGCTAAGAATAACCACTAGAACAGGTTATGGTGCTTTATATTTTATAAAGCCCTTCACATATCCTGTTCTCCAAATCCTCACAACAACCCGTTAATATAGCTATTATGATATGAGTTATTACCATTATGATATGAGTTATTAATATAACTATTATTAATATGAGTTCTATTATTAATGTAACTTCCTTCTCAATTTTAGCATAAGAAGAAACTGAGGCTCAGAAGATTAGAGTAACCTGGCAAAGCCATGTAGCAATCTAATGAGAAAGCCAGGACTCCAAGTGCACGAACTGCTGTACCTGTACTACGCCCTAGAGCATCTTGGGGCAGGGAGATTTAGGGCAACTGAGATAGCCATTCTATTAGAGGCAGTTCAGGGATACCTGACCACCTGCACACAACTCCCATCTGTGTCAGGGGCCCTTCTCGGTGGGGTCTTAACACCTTAGGATTCCTAGTATCACACTCAGAATGCTGCATTGGAATCAGACTTTTCTCTCTCCCCTGCTATTATTGATATAATATCTCCAACACAGAAACCATGGCACAGAGTGGGCTACTGGGCTATGTCTAAGGAGTAGGTACTAACAGGAAGGAACTGAATCAGAAAGGTAGGGTATGGGACTCAGGCAGGGGCAGGGAGCTCCAGGCCAGCAATTATCCAATCTCTCCAGAGAAACAAAATATTAAGCCCCTTTAGGGCCTGCTCCAGCGAGGTCCAGATCCATACAGCCAAAGGAAGGGAATCTCTCATAAGAATGCTAAAATTCCCATGCCACTGGGTGCTCAGGGTCCTGCAATCGCCATTCAAATGAATAACAGACAGCAAACAGACCATAAACAAACACAGAAAAGACACAAACAAAATCCGTGAAGCTTGAATGGCTTCATTTCTCAGGCAGGAGGGAACCAGGCAGAGGGCTTGAGGGGAATTAAAGGAGAAAACACCCTGGAGTGTGTGGTAGGCTGAATAATGGTCCCCAAAAGATATCCATGTTGGAATCCCCTTAACCTGTGAATGCTAGCTTATGTGGCAGAAAAGGATATTGCAGATGTGGTTAATTTAAGGATCTTGAGGTGGGGAGATTATCCTGGATTGTCTGAGTGGGCCCTAAATGCAATCACATGTGTCCTTATAAGAGGGAGTCAGAGAGAACATTGACAAGGCAATATGACCAAGGAAGCAGAGATTGGAGTGATGCAGCTACAATCCAAGGAATGCTGGCAGCCACCAGAAGTTGGAAGAGGAAAGGATTGGATTCTCCCCCTAGAGCCTCCAGAGGGAGCATGGCCCTACTGACACCTTGATTTCAGCCCAGGGAGACTGATTTTGGACTTCTGACCCACAGAACTGTAAAAAATGTGTTTTTTAAAAAAAATATTTATTTATTTGGCTGTGCTGGGTGTTAGTTACGGCATGCGGGATCTAGTTCCCTGACCAGGGATTGAACCTGGGTCCCCTGCATTGGGAGCATGGAGTCTTAACCACTGGGCCACCAGGGAAGTCCCCCAAATGTGTATTGTTTTAAGCCACCAAGTTTGTGGTAATTTGTTACAGCAGCCATAGGAAATTTATACAGAGTACAAAAAATATTCAGGCAGTTTTAGTTATTACAGATGCCTGTCACCAATGTAGATTGTACACACTCAAGAGAGATGCCCAGCCTCTTTCTACTACCTTCTCACCTGCCCATTAGGTAAGAAATCTGGGGTGACTTATGTCTGTCCTTTGTTCCAGAAAGACAGAGAGTATACAAATCTGGTGAGTTTTCTTTTCAGAAATGCTTCAGAAGCAAGATTTGGGTTGGGTGGGACCCGACTGGGCAAGGCTTAGGTGAAAGTGGGCAGGTGGAATCTGGCCTAATTGACAGGCTTATTATTCAAGCAACAACCAAGACTAGTCCATAGCACATGGTAGGCCTGGAGGTTGAAGAGAGAAATGGGCATTTGAGATCTCCAGGGGAAGCCCATTTTCATTAAAGAGGGCCAGCTGTAAAAGTCGTGTGTCAGGGATTCAAGCTCAAGGTATTAGAACATCTGAGCAAAGAGACCAGCCACTGGGGGCTTGGAGTTAGAAAGTCAGAGTAAAACTGGTGATAAAGCAGACTCCATGCTGCACCTTCTCTTCCCTCTGCTATAAGGTCAAGACAGGTCCCTCAGGATGAGGTTGGAGCAGAGCCTACAAATAACAACAAAACTAGTGAACACCACATAGCACTTACTGTGGGCCAGGCATTGTGCTAAACTTGTTCACATGTATTAACTCCTTTAATCTTCACCACTACCCTATGACGTAGGTACCATTGTTTCTATTTCAAAATAAGGGAAGTGAGGTTTAGACTATGTAACAAGATCACACACTTAGTAAGTGGAGGAGATAAATTTTTTTTATTGAATTATAGCTGATTTACAATGTTGTAATTTCTGCTGTATAGCAGAGATTCAGTTACACATATATATACATTCTTTTTATATTCTTTTCATTATGGTTTATCACAGGATATTGAATAGAGTTCCCTGTGCTATACAGTAGGACCTTGTTATTTATCCATTCTATATATACTAGTTTGCATCTGCTAAACCCAAAGTCCCACTCCAGCCTTCCCCCCAAGCCCCCTCCCCCTTGGCAACCACATGTCTGTTCTCTATGTCTATGAGAGGAGGAGACAAGATTTAACCTGGAATTTGAAGTCAGGGCTGCCTGGCTTCAGGGCCCACTTGCCAGTAGCTCTTAATCCCAGCTGCAATTTGGGAGCCTTGTTTTTCTTTTGGCCGTACCGCACAGCATGCGGGATCTTAGTTCCCTGATCAAGGGATCGAACCTGCATCCCCTCCGTTAGAAGTGCAGAGCCTTAACCACTGGGCCGTCAGGGAGGTCCCAAGTTGCACGCTTTAAAAAATATCCCTGCCTGGGTTCCATCTCCAGAGATTCTGCCTTAATGGCTTAGGCGTGTGGCCTGGGCATCAATTAATAAAATCTCCTCATGTGATTCTAATAGCAGCCAGAGTTGACAACCACAAACTAGGCTCTATTGACTCATGAACGACTGATAGCTCCTCCTTCAGATTATTACAGAAGTATGTGCTTGTTATTGAAATAAATCTCTTATGGATGGAATCTCAAGACAAGTTGGGAGACATAATAACTATAATGATGATGAGAACGGTAATAGCTGTTTATAGCTGTATAGGCTTTGTCATTTACAAAGGGCTTTCATATGCATTCTCTTCCACTTAATCCTCAAAACAACCCTGTGAATTAATGATCTTTAGCTCCATTTTACAGATTATCAAACTGAGGCTCAGAGGTTCATAAACTTGCCCAAACGATCACACAGTAAGCAGCAGAACTTTGGTCTTCTTATTTCAAATTCCTTACTCTCTTGATTCCAGCACAGGTACAACCTGCCCAGGTCACATATTTGCAGACAATAACTGCATACATCTCCCTAACTCATCCCTTCCTTTCTATGCCTGCAGCCTCAGCTCCAACCTTAGCCTTCTTTCACCTTGGCAGCATCATTTTGTGGGGATTCCCATCTCTGGCTCCAGGCCTTTCTGTTCAATTTTCAAGGTCATGGTTCAGTTTGCCACCTATCAACTTTATTTTTTCCTTTGTAAAGGCATAAATGACATCAACACAAATCAAAAGAAAAGAAAAAAATAATTCATTGATCATCCTGCCACCCCATGAGTCACCTGTTTTCATTTTTATGCTCCCCTTTGCAGGGCTTGGCCGTATGCATACATCATTTTTACATACTTATAATCACGGCATAGATGCAATTTCATCTGCTTGTGTCACTTAGCATTATATCATAATCGTTTGCTGTGTTGCTACAGTGTCTTTATAATTGTCATTTTAATGGCCACATAATATTCCATTGAGTGGATGCACCATCATTTACTTAAGTATTTCCAATTTTTCACCATTACAGATGATGCTGTAATAAACATCTCTGCACAAAGAACTTTTTTCTTCTTTTGGATGGTTTCCTAAGCTGTCTACCATGTTAAATACACCTCTTCTTCTCATTCAGTCATCCATTCATCCAACCTTTCATTCAGTCTGCAGACATTGTCACGCATCAGGGCACATGCTCAGAACAATCAGATGAGGGCCCTGTGCTCAGTCTGGTGGTAAGACAAGCACCTCAGCAAATATTTTGTGATGTTATGCTAAAAGTGCTATGAGTCCAGTTCAAATTCTGTCTCTTTCTCCCGGGGTGGCTTCTCCATTGTTCTCTTACTGGGACTTTGTCTCCTTCCTGGCAGCTCCAGCTAACCTTATTTCTTCTATCTCTTCTTTCTTCCTTGCCTCTTGGTGTCCCTAACTCAAAGTTCCCATCCTTTGAGCAATCTGTCCCAACTCGACCCTGGAATGTGGACTCCTCATAACACACAAGTTTTCTCTCTTCATCCAAACATCTCTGACCGCCACCTCCTCTTAAGAAGCCTTCCCAAAGGTTACCAAGTATGGCCCTTGGGCCTGCAGTTTTGCTGTATGTGTTGGGTGCAGTGTTTGGATTGGTGTACCTGTGGGCTGGGCATGCCTTTCTGCTTTCCCCTGGGTCATCACTCCCTATTGCCTCAGATTAGGTCAGCTCCACTCAGGAACTTTCCCTGCCTGGCCTGAACTGGCAAGGCAAACTAGGCTCCCCTCAACTAAACCTGGAACTTTCAGTATCTTCCCTCACTTCCATGCCCCTCTACTGTAGGAATTTAATTTCTCCTATCTTCCAACCTTTACACATGTTGCGCTTTTGTTAATGTATGTCCACTTGCTTCATTCATTTATTCAGTCAGTCAATTGGTCAGTTAAGGAATCCTTACTGAACACCTATATTGTATCAAGTCCCCTGTGGGATGCTGGATGTAGAGAAATGAATGACTAGTGATCTTTTCACGGGTAGAACTTGTGGTCCAGTGTACACTTGGCCTTCATGGATTTGGATTATAAACTCCATTCAAGGAAGAATTGAAGGCAAAAGATCCAGTTGGTTAAAATACTTTATGTAGGGTCTTGCATAGGGAATGACTTAGTGCTCTTTGATGATGACTTTGCCAAAGTGAAGGGTATTCAAGGACCATTCTACTTCATCATATCATGCCCCACTGGCATTTAGCTTTACACCAGCTACTGACAAAATTCACATTCCTTCCAGGAAAAAACTGGTCACCTGGAAGAGACTGGGTAATTATCTTAAGATTTCTCATTGGTAATAACCTTATCCTTTCCTCTTATGTGGTCCCTGCCTTTGTGTTCTGCTTCTGTTTTGTTCATACACTGCCAGACTTTTGCATAAGTACAGGTCGTAGGGCCTGAGTGTGAGAGGGCCCAGACCCTCCTGCCTTCTAGGGATCACAGTGGAGATGTCTCCTTACCCAGACAAGAGGAAAAAGAGGGGAGAAAAGAAGAAAGGCAGTCGTGATCATACATGGCTTGTCCATGGCACTTGACCCTGGTTGTGAAAAACTCTCTTGACCTGCTCTTATTTTCTGTGTATCTGCCCCAGTGCTTGCTCTGGGCTATCCTACCTCTGGGGTTTTTCCTTTACCATTTTCTCTGACAGTCTTTCTCTGCCCATATTAAAATAAATTTAGTAACAGTTTTATTGAGATATAATTCACACACCATATAGCTCACCCATCTAAAGTATGCAATTCAGTGGTTTTTAATGTAAACACCAAGTTGTGTAACTTTCACCACTCTCCATTTCAGAACACTTTCATTATCCTCAAAAGAAACTCCATACCCCTTAGCCACCACCCCCAATTTCTCAATCCTCACCAGCCCTAGGAAACCCCTAATCTACTTTGTCTCTCTGGATTTGCCAATTCCAGACATTTCATATAAATGGAATTATGTGAAAAACAATATGTGGCTTTTTGTGTCTGGCTTCTTTCCCTTAGCGTAATTGTCAAAGTTTGTGTCACTACTTCATTCCTTTCTCTAACTGAACAATATTGCATTGTATGCATAGGCCGCAATTGGTTTATCCATTCATCCATTGATGGACATTTCAGTTGTTTCCAACTTTTGACTGTTGTGGATAGTGCTGCTAGGAACACTTGTGTACAAGTTGTTGTGTGGACATATGTTTTCATTTCTCTTGAGTATACACCTAGGAGCAGAATTGCTGGGTCAAATGGTAACTCCATGTTTAACGTTTTGAAGAACTACCAGACTGTCTTCCAAAGGGTCTCTGTCTACCTTTTAATGTTGCTGTTCCTCTTCTCCTCTTCACTGTTGCTGATATTTTCTAAATTTCCATTTCTAGCTCAGATTTCAATCCTGTGCTGACTGTGAACATCTCCACTTGAACATCGCATAGGCTCTTCAACTTAACATTTCAAAATGGAACTCATCATCTCCTCCCTGCCCCATACTGTGTTCCCTCTTCCTCTCATGTTGCCTATCCCAGGGCGTGTTACCATCATCTGCACAGCTACCCAAACACCAGACATATACTAGATGCCTCTCCTCCCTCATTCTCCACAACTGACTCATCACCAAGTTTTAAAGGTTCTGTTTCCTCAATAACTGTCCAATCCACCTCCTCCTCTTCAGCTCCATTTGCCAATGCTCCAGTTAAGGTCCCATCTTGCCCAAAATAGTAATCTTTCCTCTAACCTCTAATTTCAGTATCCCTCCAAATCATCCTAAAATATCACTGCTAATGTGATAAGCCACTTTCCTGCTCAAAATTATTCAGACTATAGGATTAAATTTACCTTTTTTGCCTGATATGGTAACAGGTAAAGCTCCAACAGTACTGAATTAGGTATGCTCTCCCGTACCTCTGTGGTTTGCAGTACTGTTTCCTCTGTCTTGAAGACTCTCCCCATGCTTGTCCACTGAACAAATTCCTACTCATCCTTCAGAGCCCAGATTAAATGCTACCTCCTCTGTAAAGCCCTCCCTGAATTCCTCAAGTAGACTCTGGCTTTACTTTCTCCATATTACCACTGAGCCTACTCATATATACCCTTACTAGAGACTTCCTTGTAAATGATGTTTCCTTAACTCTCTTCTTTTCTAGACTTCAAGATACTCGAGGGCAGGGGGACTGTATAACTTCATCTCTGAATACCCAGCCCCTAGCAGGGTATCCAGTGTGTGGCACAAAGATACACACACACACATACATACATATACACTGAAGTAAGGAAAAAAGAAAGTATGTTTTATTGATTTTATCGACTCTTTGACCACCTGCTCCGGGCCAAGAATGTTAAACACTTGGCATATTATCTCATTTAACCCTTGTAGCATCCCTACTTGGTATCTCTAACTTAAAAATGAGAAAACTGGGGCTCTTTGAGATTTGGGAACATGCACATTCACATATATATTCAAGGTAGGGGCAAAGGTGAAAAAGAGTAAAGAACTGAAACTCCCTAGGGGATAGTCTTTCCTCAAAAGGGCCCCACCCTGAATCCTCATCAGCTCTATCATGCTTTCAGGCCCAAAGCTCTCAAATAGTGTTCTATCTAAAGACCACAGTCATGTACATCACCTTTCCATGAGGGAAATGTCCGGAAAGGACCTTAATCTCATAGAAATGGTACTTCTCGATCTACCTCGGTTTCATCTTCTCATCCCAAGACCTCAAGTGGCCAATCACAGCCACCTCCATTCCTCCTGTTTGGGAGATTGATCATCTTCCTAGCTGTCTTGACCTGTCTGTGGCCAAATGCCTTTTCACTTGAACTGATCTGAGATCAGATGGGAGTTTGCAAAAGAAATATTTTTCAGAAATTGAGGGGAACACACAAATTTTTAAAAATTCCAGAACCCTAGAAATAAATGAGTTTATAGAAGACATTCCTTTTCCTAATGGAACTCAGATCTTTCCACTGATGGGCTTGGCTGGCACAGTTTATAGGGCACTCAATCCCTATTCCTAGTCTTGGCCTCAATTCTGTCTCAACCACACTACTCAGACTCATTGCCTGGAAAGTTTGGGTTGGTGCCACCATTAGGGCTGATGGGATTCTCTGTCCTTTCCAGGACCTGCTTTGTTAATTTAGCTTTGGACAGGGGGTGAGGTGGGAACATTTCCAGATTATCTCCTGGTCCTAGGAAACTTTATACTTGTCCTGAGTAGCTTTGCTGGCCCCTGAGAGAACTACCCTGGTTCCTGGTCCCATGTATGAAGAAAGCACTTACTTATCGAGTGCTCAAGACGCCTTTCTTGCACTTCAGGGGCCCTTGCAGGGGTTTCTGTAACTCCTCTTAGAGACCTCTATGGCTCTGGTCTCTGAAAAGCCTACCTTCACCCCATCCTGTTTCTCTTGGTCCCTTTTGGTTTTCCTGAAGCATATCTAGGGTAGACACCTCCTGGGGTGGTGATTTGGCTCACAACAACATGCTTGTGACAGTCACTGCTGATTGTCTAGCCAATAGCTATTTCCCCACCTGTTTTTGCTAACAGATGAAAATATGCTGGGTCCTTGATGGTGAATTAACCAATCCCAGCACTCCATATTCCTAGACATGATATTGGTAAAACAATGAATTTTCCTCCTAGCTTAAGTCACTTCTGATGTGTTTTCTATTAATTGCAGCTGAAAGCAACTCTGGGCATGCCCCAATTCACAGGCTTAATAGTCAAATCTGCCCTATGCTATATGACCCTGTCCTCCCTCCATAACTTATTGTTCCAGGGTTTAAAAATTTGTTCCAAGTTGGTCCAATCAACTTCACTCTCTGGGGAGTTTGATAATGGGAGACTCAAAGCAACAAAGCTTGGGTGCCAGTCATTGGAGCTGAGTCTCACGAGTGGCAGTGCTCTTGTGAGGAAGGGTTACAAACTTCTACTGTTTAGGTCTACAGAGATGTCCTGGTTTCTTCCTCTCCTGAGGGCAACTCTTCCTTTTGTTACCTGCAACCAAAGAGCCTTAGATAATGACATCTAACCGATTAGACGTTAGACCTACTTCTACCCTTTTGTGACACACAGCTGTTATTCTAGGCCTGAAATTACAAATTGCTTTCATTTCCATGTCAATTGCTGCCTAGAGTGCTCAGTTTAAGACGGATTTTGAGGTTGAGTCAGCACTGAAGTTGGGGTGCAGTGACCAATTAGTAATGTCCACCATAGGCACAGGAATGGGTATAAGGCACTATATACAATCGTCCCTCTGTATCCATGAGGAACTGGTTTCAGGACCCCCATGAATAGCAAAATCCGTGGATGCTCAAGTTTCTTATATAAAATGGCATAGTATTTGCATATAACCTATGCACGTCCTCCCATGTACTTTAAATCATCTCTAGATTACTTATAATACCTAATACAATATAAATGCTATGAAAATAGTTGTAAATACAATGTAAATGCTATGGAAATAGTTGCCAGAGCAAGGCAAATTCAAGTTTTGCCTTTTGGAACTTTCTGAAAAATTAAAAAAATATATTTTCAATCTATGGTTGGTTGAATCCTCAGATGCAGTATCTGCCAACATGGAGGGCCAGCTGTATTTGCAGTGGTTAAGTGGCACCAAGTATTTGCAGACCTTATCTAGGCTAACACCTGGGGCTGTTCTCTCTAGTGGCCTATGTGGCTTCTTTCCGAAGCCCGTCCATCTGCCCAGTTCACTAACACAACTTTGTGACCTTGGCCACATCACTTTCTTTCTCTGAGCTCTAGTTCTGTAAGTGTAAAATTAAGAGGTTGGATCAGATGATCACGAGGTCCTTTCTAGTTCTATGACTCAGGTCAGGCCCCTTCAAAGGTCAGTAGCAGACTCTCGGTCTCTTCCCATTTCAAAACTCACTCCCCTCCCCCTATTACAGCACTCACTGAGTTTCAGTGTCTTGCCTGAGAAATGCCTCCAGTTCTTAGTCTGTTGGCAGAGGAGAGAGGATTGGCAGGTCTCGAGCCCAATGAATCATCAGGCCTTTCCCAGTTCAGGTTATAATCTCCACCTACTTCCCCAGGGTTTCTCTGATGATTCATTCAGGTGTCCCTCTCCTATCCTTGGGAATGACCTTCCAGAATTTTATCTCTCCAGTTTTGCAGTAGAAAAATACTTCACATGCTGAGTTAAGGTAATAGACCATCTTCATAAACAGTAAAAGGGTGATTCTCTCCTGCCCTCCCTCCTCTGCCCCGCCTCCATCATCCACACCATGCCCCACTCTAATCAGGCCTTCACCCCACCCCTTGGCTGCCATTGCACCTCCCCTCCCTCTCTCCCTCCAGACACAGTTCTGCATTCCTGAGGATTTCTTCTCTTATATGCCAACTGCCTGCACCTCTCCCTTTTCCCTACATTAGGCTCTGGCCTTTGGTGGCAACTCAGCCTTTACCTTCTCCCCACCCTGCCACCCGGTTCCAGCCTCATTGCCCCCCTTGAGGGCCTCCCCCACTGCAGTTGTTGCAGTCTGAAGAAGCACAACAAAAAAAAATGACCACATGTATTAAAGTGAAGCTCTTGTTGGACAACTGCAGATTTCCCTGGGCAGGATTTCAGTTCGAGGTTCTCAGGGTTCCTATGCAGCCTGAGTTTCTGCCCAGACCTGCCCCACCCCCACCCCAGATGTCTGGGTCTGTAGGGAACCAGAGCCCTGGCCTGTCCCAGAGGACCAACACCCCAGAATTTCCTTGTCCCCCAGTCAGGGGCCAAAGGAACAGAGGGGGCAGGGGAAAGTCAGCCAAATGGGCCAGGGAGCAGGCAGCTTGCCCTGTAGAGGAGTTTAAGTCAGAACTGGGGGCCTGAGGGCAGGGAGCCAAGCTTCCCCTCACTGAAGCAGAAACCAATCTTGCAAATAAACACATAAACAGATTACCAGTGAGTCAGTAAGGGCTGCTAAAGGGGTTGGAGAGTTGAGCTGTCCCCAGCCCCACCCCCGGCACTTCCCCCAAAGCTTAGGCCCCTGCTTTGCCCAGGAGGGCCTGGAAGAGGGATTGGGTCTCCAAAGCATAGGCCCCACCCAGCCTCTCAGTTGCTGAGGGAAGTCCTGAGCTTGGCCAGGCCTGGGCCTCTCTCCACTGTTGCCCCCTCTCTCCCTGCCTTCTCCTCTTGGAATCCCACTCCAACTTTTTTTTCTTCTCAAGCTTGGACTCCTGCCCATCTCGCTTGTGTGCACTTCTGCTATCTCTTGCCAGTCTTTCCCTGCTCCCAGCCACTTTCCCAATCGCCCTCAAGCACATTTCCCACCATGCGCCTCCCTCTCTGGGTCTCCTTTCCAAATACCCACTATGAACCTTGAAAATGGCCCCAGGTAATGCTCACTTTACCTCCTCTCCCTACGCTTACTGTTCCAGAAGCCCAGGCAATTTCAGTTTGGGCCTCAGTCTGTCCCAGGATGCTGAGACCCCTGCCCAGCCTCCACAAGCTTGCTTAAGGGATGTTGACATGCTATGGTACAGAATGGCGGTGTGCAGGCTCTGAGCCTCAGAGAGATTTTCCCAGCCTGGACCTTTCTGCCACTCTCATCACAACCACTAGGGAATGGCACCAAGCCTTCAGGTGCCCAAGGAGGGCCCAAGGGGATTTTGATAACAGATCAGAAAGCATGCCTCCATTTGGCCAGAGGGAGGGAATACTGCCCTTGGGCTAGGCTGTAAGTTCCATAGCTCTATCTGTGCTGTTCCTGCATCCTCAAGGCCTGGGTGTCTGGCACATAGGAGGCACTCAACAAATAGCTGGGAAAATGCGTGCATACGTATCTAAAAGAATAAAGCTTATAGTAACAAACTTCTAGGGCATGGGATGGTGCTTCCTCATAGGACTAAAACCCCAAGCAGATTAAAACAATACCTATTTATTAGCTCACAGTTCTGTAGGTCAGAAGTTCGGATGGGTTCTACTGGGTTCTCTGCTCGGAGTCTCATAAGACCAAGATCAAGTTTTCGGCTCGCCTAGGCTCTTATCTGGAAGCTTGAGTAAGAATCCATTTCCACGTTGATTTAGGTTGTTGGCAGAATCCACTTCCTTGTGGCTGTAGGCCCTGTTTCCTTGCTGGCTGTCAGTTGGGGGCCCTCACTGCTCTGACAGAGGTCACCAGCATTTCTTCTCATGTGCCCCCCTCCATCTTCAAACGAGCAACAATGTGTCAACTCTGACTTTTCCTTCTGCCTTCTCTTCGGCCACCAGCTGGAGAAAGTTCTCCGCTTTTAAGGGTTCCTGTGATTAGATTAGGCACATCTAGAAAAAACTCTTTCTTATTATGGTTAAAATATACATAACATAAAATATACCATTTTAACCATTTTTAAGTGTACAATTCAGTATCATTGAATACATTTATACTGTTGTGCACCCATCACCACTAATCATCTGCAAAACCCCAAACTGAGACTCTATATCCATTAAACAATAATCCATTCCTTCCTCCTCCAGCCCCTGGAAACCACTATTCTTTCTTTCTCTATGAATTTGACTATTCTAGGTACCTCATATAAATGAAATTATGCAATACTTTTTCTTGTGTGACTGGCTTATTTCATGTAGCATAATGTCTTCAAGATTTATCCATGTTGTAGCATGTATCAGAATTTTCTTCCTTTTTAAGGCTGAATGATCTTCCACTCAGTCTCCCATTTTTTAAGGTCAACTAGGCTATATAACATAACACAAGCATGGGAGTAATATCTTATCACACTTACAGGTTCTGAGAATGAGGACATGGAATCCTGGGGGCCGTTCTTAGAAATTCCACCTACCACAGGCTCCAATTCAGGGATGTTGAGTATTGCTGTCTTCTACCCAGAACAAACAGATCAGTGTGTGTAGTAGTCAGAGCATGCATTGGACCTGGTGAAAGTGGATGGTGTGGGGAATGGGCTGAGAGATCCAGTGAGGAAGGGCACTAATATTTATTGAATACCCACTCACTATGTGCTAGGTGCTGATAGGTGTTTTTACATGCATTATTTCATTTAACCCTCACAACACCCATGAGAAATATATATTATAGTCTCCATTTGACAGATGAGGAAGCAGGCTCAGCGTGTTTAAATGATTCTCCCAAAGTCTCACAACCAGTAAGAGGAAACACGTGCCTGACACCAAAGTCCATGCTCCTTCCACTATACATACCACTTTCCAGTACTTGAAGTGAGAGTGATCAAGCCTATGAGGGCATGATTAGATGGCTTTTGCCCCCACTCCTCTCCCACCTCGCCCACCTGTAGTGGAACAGTATTTGTCAATGCTGGCAGCACAGCAGAAGGTGACTGTTAAGGACTGAATGTTGTGTCTCCCCAAAATTCATATGTTGAAGCCTTAACCACCAATGCAACTGTATTTGGAGGTAGAGCCTGTGTAGAGGTAATAAAGGTTAAATGAGGTCATAAGGGTGGGGCCCTAATCCCACAGGCTGATGTCCTTATAAGAAGAGGAGATGACCCCAGAGCTCTTTCTCTCTTTCCTTTCTCCCCGCCACCCCTCTCTCTGCCATGTGAGGCCATAGTGAGAAGGGCAGCTGTCTGCAAGCCAGAAAGAGAGCCCTTTCCAGGAACCAAATCTGCTGGCACCTTGATCTTGGACTTCCCAGGTTCCAGAACTGTGGGAAAATAAATTTCTGTTGTTTAAGCCACTCAGTCTGTGGTATTTTTTTATGGTAGCCTGAGTAGAGTGAGAGAGTGACCATGGTATTCAGTGGCAAGATCGAAAGAAAGCTCCCAGCCCACTTGTGTAATCCCACTCTATGTCTTTGACCTTTCTGGTATACACTGAGAGCCAGCCTTGGTGTCTTCCCGGCCCTGGCTCTGGGGCCTAGAAGGAAGGGGAAAGGAGCCAGTTTCTGAGGCTCAGGTTGGCTTGATGCAGCTGCCTGTGAACTAGATAGGGCTGCTCATGCAGCTGGGGCCCTGGGTGCGAGGCCACCTCCCCAGGCAGGGCCAGGAATGCTGCAGGAGGAATTAGCTCCAGCTGAAAATCTGCAGCAAGAAGCAGGGCAAGTACATGGTGCCATCAATGTGCAATTCATTTGTGACTGTGAACAGCATATTTGGGATGTGACAGCAGACTGCAGGGTCAAGCAGCCAGCAGAGCTGGGTTGGTTTGGAGGCAGTTCAAGACTCTAAACTGAAAAACCATATTTTTGGGGAAAGACCATGAGCATCTGTTTCAACTCCAAGATTTGCCCCTCCCCACTGATGTTGCTGATCTCTTTTGTCAGAGTGTATAGGTCTCAACTGTGGCCCCTAGAAGAAAAGCTCCCAGTTGTTCAATGGCATCTCACCCTCGAGTCTCTACCTTAGTTATCTTTTGCTGGGTAACAAATTACCACAAACTTAGTGGCTTAAAACAACAACAAATTTATTATCTCATGGTTTCTATGCATCAGAAATCTGGGCAAAGCTTAGCTGAGCCATCTGTCAGGGTTTCACTAGGTTGAAATCAAGGTGTCCACAAGGCTGCAATCTCCTCTAAAGCTTGGAGTTCTCTACCAAGCTCACTAGTTGTTGGCAGAATTTAGTTCCTTGTGATTGTAGGACTTAAGTCTCCATTTTCTTGCTGGCTGTTGGCTGGGGATTACTCTCAGCTCCTAGAGGCCACCCTCGGGTCCTTGCTACATGGCCCTTTCCATAAGCAGTTCATAACATGGTGTTTTACTTCTACAAAGCCAAAAAAGAGCATCTGCTTGGCCCTCTCTGTCTCTCTGTCTCTGTCTCTCCCTCTCTCATTTTTAACTTTTTACTTGGAAATAATTATAAAATTGCAGGAAGTTGTAAATATAGTACAGAGAAGTCCCATGTATCCTTATCCAGTGTTCCTCAGTGGTTACATCTTAAATAATTATAGTACAATGTCCAATCCAGGCAACTGACATTGGTGCAACATATGCATATAGTTCTATGCCATTTTATCGCATGTACAAATTTGTGTAACCACCACTGCAGTCAAGATTCAGAACTATTTCATCACTTCAAAAGTCTCCCTCCTACTACTCCTTTATGGTCACACCCACCCCTTTCCCTCCCACCATCTCTAACTCCTGGCAACTATTAATCTGCTCCCCAACTCTATAATTTTGTCATTTTGAGAATGTTATACAACATACAGTATGTGGCCTTTTGAGACTGGCTTTTTTTCACTCAGCATAATACCCTTGTGATCCATCTAAGCTTTTGCATGTGTCTATTGTTTGTTCCTTTTTATTGCTGAGTAGTATTCCATGGTCTGGATGTACCACAGTTTGTTTAACCACTCACCTGCGAGGGACATCTTGGTTGTTTTCAGTTCTGGCTATTAGAAATAAAGCTGTTATGAACAATTATGTGCAGATTTTTGTGTCAACATAGGTTTTCATTTTCTTGGAATAAATATAAGAGTACAATTGCTGAGTTACTTGGTAAGTGTATGTATAGTTTTTAAAGAAACTACCATAGTCTTTTCAAAAGTGGCTATATTATCTTACATTTCTATCAATACCAGCAGTATATGAGTGATCCAGTTTCTCACCTCCTCACCGGCGTTGGTGTTGTCACTTTTTAAAAAGTTGTTGTTGTTGTTTATTTTAGCCTTTTGGATAGGTGGCTTTAATTAGCAATTTCCTAATGGCTGCTGATGTTGAACATTTTTTCATGTGCTTATTTACTATCTGCATATTCTCTTCATGGAAATATCTCTTCATACCTTTTGCTTATTTTCTAATTGGATGGTTTTTTACCATTGAGTTTTGAGAGTTCTTTATACATTCTAGATACCTGTCCTTTATCAGATACATGGTTGCAAATATTTTCTCCCAGTCTGTAGCTTTCTTTTCTTTTTCTTAACAAGATCTTTCACAGAGCAAAAGTTTTAAATTTTGATGACATCAATTTTGTTAATTTTTTTTTTCTTTTATGGATCAGGTTTTTCATGTCAAATCTAAGAACACTTCACCAATTCCTAGGTCCCAAAGATTTTCTCCTATGTTTTCTTCTAAAAGTTTTATAGTTTTACATTTTATATTTATATCTACGATCCACTTTGAGTTAATTTTTATATAAGGTACAAAGTTTATGTCAAGTTTAATATTTTTTTTTTGGCTATGGATATCCAAATGCAGCAGCATTGTTTGTTGAAAACACTTCTTGTCTCCTTTAAGGGCTCACCTGATTCAGTCAGCACTCAGAATAATCTCCCTTTTGACTAACTCAAAGTCAACTGATTATGGACCTTAATAACATCTGGAACATCCTTTTTAAAATATAGTAGCATAGCCCATCATATTTAATAGTCCCACCTACACTCAAGGGGAGGGGATTATATGGATCACTAGTGGGGAGGGGTCATCCTACAAATCTGTCTATCACATGCTGGGAACATCCATTCACACTGATTTTTTTTCTCCCCCTGGGTTTGAGAAAGACTACCTAGCCTTAGTGTCTTGTCTAGGTGAGGTTTGGCTGTTTTGGAAAGTTCTAGAGGGAGCTGAAGGTAGGTAAGGGTGCATGTGTGATGCCAGGACCCAAGAAAAATATGATTTGGCTGTTCCTTCCCAGAGTTAAGGCTGGGTGCTTTCACTCCGCACTAAACAGCTATGATGGTGAGGCGAAGCACGGGATGGGAGAAGGGCACTATTACATGAGCCTTTACTTTGAAAATAGAGCTCGGATTAGCCAACTCAGAGCAGAAGCTTTTCCTAGGCCCAATTAACGTAGGAAATGCCCACTCTCTTGCAATCTATTTTCTAACTTTTACCAGAGTCAGTATTCTGTCTCTGCTCTATTCAGCTAATAAGCGTTCTAGTCAGCTAATCATCAGTGTTTCGGGCCCAAAGGTGAAACTTCTTTTAGCTATGACTTCTTTTAGCCATGGGACTCCTTTTGTCTCTCTGCCCTTCTCTTGGAGACATCTACCACATCTCTTCTGCCTGAAAGAATCAGGTCTGAAGAAGGGAATACCCAATGGGAGCCTTGTGGTAAAAGACTCAACAGCCTCTCTGAAACTGCAGACCAGCCACTACTGTAGAGGGACTGGGTTGACTCTCTGACCTTTGAATGCAAGGTGATGTGGTGAAGTCAGGTCACAATGGTGTTCTTTCAAGCTGGGGCCCACCAGGAAATTGTAAGGAGTAAGTGGCCAAGAAGGTTGAGAAAAATTCAAGAAAAAAGATGCATTGAGAAATGTAAGGGGAAGGCCATTAGAAGAGACCCACCTGAAATGAGTGGGATCCAAAACCTGTTTGTTTATCAGTCCTTCATGAAGCCAAAAACAAACAAACAAACAAAACAAAACTTAAAGCAAGAAGAGTGAGAAGAATCACAGAAGTCTCATCTGGTCACATTCTTTTATTCTCTCCCATACTGCTCTGGACTTTCTTCCTTACCAAGCCCATCATTCCCAATGTGAATGGCATCCCTGGAGCTGAGCAGTGTGGCAGCTCTGATTCCAATGTGTGCTCTGCAAATGCCACTCTAAGGTAAGCAAACTCCCCTACACGTTCAACCTCTTCTCAGAGTGCACCCTGTGCCTCCTGCACTAACTCCTGAAACCAGGCTCTTTGTGGGCACAGTGCTTTCTCTACAACTCAGCTCCTCCTCCCACATCCCACCAGCACATTGCCTCCAAGTAGGGTCAGCGTCACCTAAATCCCTGCAGCTGCTTCCAGACCACTGCCCCCCACTATTGTGTAAAACCTCTTCCTCCTTCAATACTCTTTCCGTCTGATATTATCACCCTCTATCCTCCTCCCTCCACCATCGCTGTTATCCAGTCTCCCACATTCTTAGAGTATTTTGATTCTCTCTGGTTTATATATTCCTTCCTCATTCCAACTCCCATTGTCACACTGGCTGATTTCAAAATCCATGTGGATGATTCTACCTGTTTATGTAGCCCAGTGGTTCTCAACCTGCATTCACTTGGAAAACTTAAAAAATACTGATGCCTGGGACCAACCCAAACCAATGGAATCTGAATGTCTGTGGATGTGGCTTTAGCATAGTTTTATTTTTAGCCCCCAGGTGATTCTAGTGTGCCAGAATTGCAGTGAAGATTAAGATTGCCATTGCAAGCCAGGATTGAGGACTACTGCTCTGGCCTCACAGATCCTTGACATCCTCAATTCTAATGACTTTCATTTCCACTACACTTCAGAAAGCAATTTCATGGTCATATCCTGACCTTGGCATCACCTGGAATCCCACTACCTCTGAATTCTGTCATCCCAAGAGTCCCACTACAATCTTCCAGCTCTCATGCCTCCCTACTCCCATACCTCTTCCATCTCATTACAACTTCTGACCCTTAAACCCACCATTCTAGTTTATTAGCAATCCCCCATCCTTGCTTCTTTCCCTACACATACTGGCTTCCATGACTGATCATCCTCACCAGTATAACTTCACTACACAAGCTCTCTTGCCTATTACACTTACCTTACAAATCCCAAACCCTGATTCAACTGGAAAATCTGCCTCATCTGTTCTTCTGCCAGAACTTCTGGAGAAGAATTGGATGCCAGTCAAATGGGTACCACTACAAATGTGTGATTTCTAATTTTAGTGGTTTTCTGAACACTGTTGATCCTTTGATTTCTATTCAACTCTCTCTCCCATTTCCCTTGGCCACAATTCTAAACCTTTGCCCCTTTTTTGAATAGAGGCCATAGGTATGAGCTCCCCTTCCAGAACTACAAGCTTTTTTGCATCTCCTGGTGTCCTTTTCTCTTTCCTTTTGCTCTCAGAGGAGTGTTCCTTTTCCTGCACAAGGCTGATTCTTCTTTCCATGTTCTGGATCCAATCATCATGCCTCCTTCTTTATTGACTCTTCAATCTCTGCTGGCTTCTTCCCTTGAGACTACACACACACACACACACACACACACACACATCAAGTCTCTCTCATCTTCTAAAAACTCTCTCTTGAGCTTGTATTTTCCTTCAGCTACTATCTTCATGTGTTTGGTCTCAGCTAAGCTTCTTGAAAGAGTGGTCTAATTCACTGTCTCCATTTCCTCACCTCTCAGTTACTTCTCAAACCACAGCTACCAGGCTTCTGCTACTACGCTAACTGCATGGGCAACGGTCAGGGCAGAAGCCACAGGGACATTTGCAATCTTTCTTTGATTGGAACGCTTCTCTACACCATCTGTGTTAACTACTTCTGCCTTTTGAAAACCTACCTTGGGTCTCATGATTCTCCCCTACCATGGCTCACCTCCTACCTCTCTGACTGACTGCTTCTTCTCAGTCTTCATTGCTGCATCATCCATAGTCTTTTTTTAATTGAAGTATAGTTGATTTACAATGTTGTGCTAGTTTCAGGTGTACAGCAAAGTGATTCAGTTCTATATATATATGTGTGTGTGTGTGTGTGTGTGTATATATATATATTCTTTTTCAGATTCTCTTCCATTATAGGTTATTATAAGATATTGAATATAGTTCCCTGTGTTATAAGTACTTGTTGTTTATCTATTTTATACATAATAGTGTGTATCTGTTAATCCCAAACTCCTAATTTATCCCCCCATACATAGTCTTTTATATGTATTTTAAAATTTGGCAGATTTGAAGGTCCTGTCCTTAATCCTCATTGCTTCTTTCTATACCTTCTCCCTAGGTAGCTTCATACTAAGGAGTCCTCAAACTCTCAGTCCAGTCAAGCCTCTTGGCTGAGCTCTAGACCTATATATCCAATTGCCTATTGGCTCTCCCTTCTTCCTCCTCCTAGTATTTTACATGTCCCAAACAAGCTCTTTACTTTCCTGAATCCTCTTCCATCAAACTATGAAACCAGAGCCCATTGTTTCTCATCTTTATTGGTGACGCTATTATCCACTAAGTAAGTCTCTCACAACAGAAACCCTGTTGTAGCTATCTAGACTGTCTTCTCTCCCTCAATGCTCACATCCAATTAATCATCAAGTCCTATCGATTCTACTTCCTAAATAGCTGTCCAATGTGTCTACTGCTCTCCATTGCTACCGCCTTCATTCAGGTCTTTATATCTCGCCATAACTAGTGATACAGCTTCCTAACTTGTCACCTTGTCTATAGCCTTGCTCCTCAGTGATTGCTTCACCCAGCAGCCAGAGCGATTAGATATTCAGTAAAGTTTTGTTGAATGAATGGAGGTCCAAATTCTCTCCAAAGTGGTATACAAAGCCTATTCTTACTTTCCAGCCTCATTTCCTCTCTTGCAATTTAGGTTCTAGCTAGTGAGTGCAAGAACAGATCTCACAACAGGACTTCTGATTCCAAGTTTGAGTGCTCTTTCAACTACAGCCCAGCTGCTTCCCTTTCAGCCTTGGAAGTCCTAAAAAACCCTCTACTTCAGAGCATTTGGATACAGTCCCAACTGGAGGCAAGAGGACAGACAATATATGTCCCCTTGTCACTTCCTGTGAGGGAGTGCTATGATGTTAGACGTTCAAGGGAAGGAAGGAAGTAGATTCTGTCGAGGCGTAAAGCATGGAAGAATTCAGACCATAATTACTGCATTCATTAACTCATTCACATTCATTTATTCAACAGACATTTACTTTGTGCCAGGCTCTGAGGGTATGATGTGGGTTCTCCTGCCTTCAGGACTATTGATGGACGTGATGGGAAGTTTTTGACATAGTGGGAAACACAAGAGGATGAGCCAGTGGAGCATGACCTTGGTGGTGGTGGGGAGTGAGCACCTCCCATGTCCAGGGGAGAATGGCCAAAGGGCTGCTCCAGGATGTGTCCTGGCCCACTGAGGTACCACGACAAGGTGACATCATGAGATGGTGGGCAGAGAAGGAGTCATGAGTGTGGAGCAAAACATTACTGTTTTAGCTCCTCAATCCTTGCTGTAACCACCTCTTAGAGCAACAATGACCCCCATCTCCCTGGATACCTTGGATGTGGCCAAGTCAACCTTCCAAGATAGGCATCAACTTCCCTGGGGAGATGTTATTGTATGGAACGGAGCATGTCCACCGAGGGACAAGTTGCCCAGAATTCTCAGTCTGAGTTTCCTCCTATAAGCTTCTAGCTCTTCACTGGTGACTGACTCACTCAGGTGTCCCCCAAGGAGGATCTTTTATCCAGAGTTTTAGAACTTCTTGGACAGTGTTTGAAAAACCATTTTATATACCAGACAACTGCTGCCAACATCGTTGGTGGAGAAGGGTTGGCCCATCACACAGTCACTGCTCTGGGAGGACTAGGGCAGGCAGCGGGGATTGAGGCTGCAAAGCTTAGCGGGTGGAGGAATGTCTGTACTGTGACCCTCTGCTTTCTCCTCAGGGGTCTGAGCCAGACCCCTAGGCTGGTCTCCTCTGTGCCCCTCCCCTCAGCCCCCACCCTTTCTGGGCATGGCTGTACCAGACCCAGAAGACACCGCCCCAGGGGCTCATAACCTGAGTGAGACAGTCCAATTATCTTCAGTTTATGGAGCTCAGTTGGAGTGAGTTCAGAAAAGAGCAACCTGAACAATTAAGGGACCAGAGGGCTCAGCTTCTGGGGCAAGATAAAAGGCAGGAGGTCTGAGGCAGCAGTAGTGGTTTCAGGGGGAGTGGTGACTAAGGCGGAGGGCCCATAGGAATGTCTGCCAGCAAGTGAGCGTTGAAGGGGTCCAACACCTGGGAGGAAGGGGGTGGAACGAGCAGGAAAAAGACAAGGGCTGCGAGTCCCCAGGAAGGGTAGGCAAAAGGCTCAGAGCTCAGATCCAGCCTTTGGGAGTCAAGCCATGTTGAGCAAGTAATAAATATCAGCTTTCCTAGTCCAGGCTCTGGCTTGAGGGACTCTCAGGCTGCCCCAGAAAACAGAGCAAGTAGGAGGGTGGTGCCTCTGACAGAAAGAGGCCTAGACCTGGGGCCTGTTGAATGCTCAGGCCCCATAAGAAAGCCATATGATGGAGAAAATGGTGGTTTGCTAGGCTGGTTGAGCTCCAAAGTATCCTGGAGCCAGGATCTGTTCTAGCCATGTTAAGATCCCATAGGGAACGATGCTCTTAATCCAACTCAATTCTTAAATCAGATTTTGTATTCAATACTTAAGAGGTATAGTGGGCATGGCCTAGTACTGGTTGACAGGGGGCCCTGCTTCTGGACCAGACTCTGCTCCTGCCAGGTTGTGACCTTAGGTAAGTCTTTTCCTTACTCTGGGTCTGTTTCCTTTTCTGTCAAACAAGGAGACCCTTCTAAGGCAGCTGAACCCTCCCTTTTCATGAAATCTTAACAGAACTGTACTAAATAAAACAGATCAAAGCAGTGCTTTGTGAATAGAAATGTGTTTATTGAGTTCAAATTTATCTCATTTGCCTTATTAGAAAGTAAATCAAGCAGAATTATGGGGCGATTTTGATCCAATTAGTGATTTGAAATGAAGGGTTATGGCTCTTGGTTGCTGTCTGATAGCTACCAACACATCCAATGTTTGCAGAACACCCGAAGCTCATCTCTAAAGCCCGAGGCCTGCACAGAACTCTGGGCAAAAGCCATCACCTCAGTTATCTCTCCAGATTCTTTCCAACTCAGACGTTTTCAGAATCTGTACTGTGAGTCTCTAGAAGGCAGGTGCTCTGTCTCCTTTACCTTGCTTTCCCCGTACCTCAGGACCTTTACACCGGTCCAGGGCTTCACACAGACTTTTAAAAAACAAAAAGGAAAAAGAAAGAAGTCTGTTGGATCAAATTGGGGACCTTTGGTCAGGTAAAGGAGGGGGGCCTTGGTAGGGAGGGTGCCCTACTCAGATGCAGGCGCTCTGCCCACTTCGAAGCTCCCTCCCAGATGACTGGGAGAAACGCTTTCGGAGAAGGAGGGTTTAAGTCCTGGTCTTCTGGTGCATTTCTCTTGCCAACCCCTTTTTACTTCAGCCGAAATCCCCAGAAGGCTTCACCTCTAGGTGCCAAGGAGGCAGCCCAAACCTGGACTTCGTAGAGGTCTAGTAAAGCCAAGCAGACCAGAGTAGACCAGGTGGCCTGGGCAGGAAGGAGCAGAGTGAAACTGACCTAATTACACTTGGACATGGATGACTGTGGTAGTGACTTCACCAAGTAGTTTACTAAGCAATGGTGCACTCCAGCGGAAGAGGGAAGATTCTGTTCCAGCAGGCAATGGGGGTCCACTAATGCCAGAACCGCTGAATATTTAAGAAGATAGAAATCTGGATTTTATGTGAACTCTCCCTAATCTATATACAATAAAAATAGTAATAGTAATAGCAAGCATGCCTATAGCACTTACTACATGTCAGGCACTGTTCTAGGTGCTTTAGATATCCTAACTCAAAATTCGCTGTAACTCTATGAGGTAGAGGACTACTGTGTAGCTCCATTTCACAGATGAGCAAAGTGAGGCACACAGAGTTTAAGTAACCTTCCCAGGGTCACACAGAACAAGTGGCACAGTCAGGATGCAAACCCGGGCCATGCTCTTAATGACTATACTCTTACTGAACTTTTATTTAACACTCTTATTAAACCTCTTATTGAGGAAACTGAAGTCAAATTTAAGCACTGCACAGACCAACACTGCCAAGCCAGACAAAATGCTTTTGGAAGCCTCCCGTTGGAGACCTCAGCTTTAGAGGCTACCTGGCAAGAGGCTGGCTCTTGCTCTGTTGGTCCTGCAAACCTCAATATTGACTGAGTTCCCCTGCCATCATTCAGACCCAGGCAGGGTGTCAGCACAGCCCAGGATCCAGGTGAAAGCCCTTTCCTCTGTTTCACTCACGCTACCTGCGTTTTCAACTGCTCTTGAGAACAGAGTGACGGTACAGGGCCTGGGCCAGTTGGCTTACCTTTGGGTCCTCAACAGGTCACCAAACTGTCGGTGAAAGGGTACTGGCACTGCTCTTGGAGTTGGAATCTTGGCTTCTAGTCCTGGCCGTTTGCTCTGCGTTTTATTTATGGTTTTCTTTCTCTTTTTTTTTTGGTGGTGGGGGCGAAGGTGGGGCTTTTAGCCTCTCTGAGCCTCAGTTTCTTCATCTGTAAACTCAAACTGATAATCCCTATTGCACAGGGTTATGGTGAGGAGCACCAGACGCTGTGTGTACATGTGCGTTGCAAATGGAAGAGGATATTCTTAGCAGTAGAGCTTGTTTAGGGGTCAGGAAGCTGCCATTTCCCCGGGGAAGCTACCCTGAGATGGAGTCAGGGAAGATGAGATGTCTCCTCTTATCCCACCCTTCTCAGGGTTATGTTTTTGATTCCAAGTTCTTTCTTCTATCAGGCCACTCCTAAGACCATGAATGAGCCATGTCTAACTCTGGGCACGGATTTCAAGGGCGCAAGGCAGCCTGAAATTAACCATCAGTGCTTTGTTTGCCAATACATCTGCCTTTGCCAATTTTCCTGTTCACTTGTATGCTTTTCCATGTTAATTTCCATGTTTACGTGCTGGGTTCAACAAGGCTAAATTCAATACAGGAGTCTCCAACCTTTCCTCACGAAGAGCTACCTATAGTCTTAGCGTCTGTGAATATTAAGTTACTCAAGAAAAAACTGCTGAAAGTGAGACTCAGCATCACGGAGAAACCTGGTCATGCATGTCATCAACCACTTTGTGAAAGGATGGTGTGCCCTTGATGAGTAAAAGCCTCATGGACCAGCAGGAGGGGCCTAAAGGCGTGGGCAACGTGGATGGGAAAGGGGACAGGGAGATAGCAGGAGAGCAAAACAGATCCAGGGGACAGGGGAGACAAAGGGAGGGGGCAAAGGAATAAACATGGATATGCTCCCATGCTCTAGGGGAGGCAGGTGCTGTGTTCTCTGCATCTCTCCAGCTGTGACAGTGTGATCATGAGTTAAAACTGTTCAAACAGATGCCTATGGATCCCTGTACAGAGTCCCACAGAGCCTCCCACTGTGTTCACTTCCCCTTCCAGCTACTCTTCTACTCAGGGCAGCTTACCAGCGGCAGGCCTTTTACTCTAGATGTAAGTTGAGGAGAGGCCAAAATAGTGAGGTCAGTGGAGGGTCTTGAATGCCAGCTTCCCATTTTTCCAAACAATGGGACCCATTACAGGGGCAACATGCCAGGCCGGTGTTGCAGGAGGCTCCTGGTCCTGTGCAAGGAAGTCTCGGCTGCAAGCGCAGGAGGCTGGAGGCAGGGAGGCCTGTTGGGAGGTGATGAGGAACTGGGCAGCCGACAGCAGTGAGGATGGAGGGATCAGTTTAGGATATAGAATATGCACAGAGATATCGGATACCTGGGCCAACAGTAGAGGAGTAGAAGCGACCAAAGGAGGAATCCCAGATGACTGGCTTCTTGTTTGCTCCAGGGGCCGAGAGGAAAAGCAGAGCTGTTAACACAAACGGGGAATTGGCCCCTTCACGGCTGGGGCCCCTGCTCATCAAAAGGCTATCCCTGAATCCCTGACATCCCTTTAGTTCGGGCCTGGCTGCACCGGGCGGCCGAGCGGCTCAGGGCGGCGGCCGCGGAAGCTCTCTCTCGTCCCTGGGGTCCAGGGAGGCCTGAGGCCCGAATGGGCTGAGAAGGGAGGGCGCCCCTGGGCCCCACCCGCCCCTGCGCTCCGCCGGGCCCCCGCCTCTGGCCCCACTTTGGCCTGGCGGGTCGGAAAGCCAAGGAGAGCCACAGGGGGAGGAAAGCGGGTCCCACGGGCTGGGGTGGGGGCGGGGACGGGAAGGGCCTGGACGCGGGGCAGCGCGGAGGAGGGAGAACGAGGCGGACTAGGAAGAGCCCACTGGGCAGGCGCCGACGGACCCCCGCGCCAAGGCCCGGTTCGGCGGTTGCGCCTCCGCCTCCCTGGCGCCTCCTGCCCGGGTAGGAGGAGCCACAGCGCCACCCAGCGGCCGGTGGCCGGGAACGGCAGTCAGGGCTCTTGCGTGGCCCCAGAAGAGTGAGGGAGCTGAGTGGACCAGGGCAGCGGAGGAGGACCTAGAGGGGAGCGAGTGCGAAGGTGGGGCACATAGTGGTTGATGGGCTCTTAAACCAGACCCTGCATTCGCTTCGCCCACCAATCCATACGGCACGTGGCACTAGATGACTCTTCCTCCGGGTCAGCTGATAATACTCCTCTTAAGCTCAACCATCTTCCATGGCTTCCCATGGGCCTCGGTGTAAAGCTCAAATTTCCCAGCTTGACCTTCCAGACCTTCCATGTTTTGACCTCAGGCTGTCTTTCAGGCTTCATCTTTTGCCACCCACTCCACGCATCCGACCACCACTCACGCCTGCCCATATGAACCACTGATCCGCATCCACATCCATTCACTTAGCGAACCTTTACTAAGGCACTGGGGAAACAGGGAGCAGACAGAAAGCGCTTGTCTACTCAGAGCTTACATTCACGTGAAGAGAGAGGCAACGAACAAGAAAGACGATGTGTAAACAAGATCATTTCAAATAGTTACCAGCACTAGATCATATAGAAACAAGTGGTATGATAGAGTGTCTGTGGGCAAGAAGGGTACTACCATACCTAGAATAGTCAGGAAAGGCCTTTCGAGAAAGTGGCATGTAAGCTGACATCTGATAATAAGAAGGAGTCAGTCTTGCAAAAATCTAGGGGAAGAACATTTCAGGCTGAGGAAGGGCAGGTACAAAGGTCTTGAGACATGAGTAAGCTGAGTGTATCAGAGGAAAAGAAATAAGGCCAGGTGGCTGAAGGAAACTAAAGGGAGTGTACTGGGCGATTGGAGGTAGGCAAGTGACAGGTCATGTAGGGCCCTGTGGGCCATGGTAAGGGGTTTGGATTTTATTCCGATTAAGCTGGGAAACTATTGGAGGGTTTTGGCAGGGGAGAGACATGATCTGATTTGCATTTTTGAAAGATCACTATGGGTGGACTATGTGTGTGTGTGGGGGGGGGATGCAAAATTGGAAGCAGGGAGACCAGTTAGGGTGCCATTGCAGTGGTCCAGGAGAGAGTTGATGGTGGCCTGGTCTAAGTGGTGACAATGGAGGTGGGAGAAATTGTCAGACTCTAGAGGTATTTTTGAGCAATTTCTGTTCATGTGTTTTCTTCCCAACCAACCCAGGAGCTTCTTGAGGGCAGATTCCTTGTCTGAGTGATCTTTGGAGTCCCACTCTACACCCCCAAACAGTTAGTCTAATAGGTGCTCAGTGTTTAGTGACTAGATCTCTGTGACAGGAGAGAATGATAGTAAGATAGAAACTTTGGCCTAGGGCAGAAGTTCTGGGCATCCTTTCTAGTTACTCTGATGCACATCTCCTTTTTCTCCTTCTTTGTCCCTCAGCGTCTTCTAAAAGAATCTAAGAATGTTTTTGGAGGGAAGGAAAATCAAGGGTTATGAATTCCTCCTCTGTGCTAGGAACTGTGCTCAACGCTATCACATATACTACTTCGTTTAAGTTAATTTATTTAATTTTTATAACGACATCTAACCCTATCCTTTTATGTTAGAGATAAGTACATTAAAAACCCCAAAAGGAAACGGGACTTTATGAAAGGCAAAGTCGTCATAGCACAAAGTATTCACTATTTTGAGTCCTACATGTAAGTCCCTTCCCCCCCATTTCACAGCCTAATACAGTTTATCCAAACCCATTATGCTAAGGTCTTTTTCAGCCTCTTGTTAATTGCTAGTATTACACAATGCAAATATATTTCAGAGTGAAACTGAAGGTCTTGAAAAAGATATAGGGTTTCATGAAGTCAATGAAAGTGACGTAGAAGACCATCTCTAACGTCATGTGGAGTCATTGATAAATGGAATTTGGCAGAGAGAGACCAGTTACCACCAGCAGAAGAGAAAATTGACTTGGGTAATGACAGGATCAAGGCTTCAAAGAGAATGATTCAACTCTCAAAGGATTACACGAGGTCCTTGGGATAATTGAAGAAGCTCTCTAATTTTGGAAAAATAAAACAAAATTCTGTTTATGATTGTGTGGCAAAAGCCAATATTGTGTTGTCATGCACGTCAGTCAGGAAAATTGTTATCCCCCAATGCTTGATTCATTCTTTGTTCATTCTAAGAATTAGTGCATATTTGCAATTATTTACACATTTTAAATTTAAACAAAAATTTTTTCACCTTTCCAATTTTACTTTCCAAGATAAAGTCCCAGTCAAACCCTTTCCTCCTTTTCCCCCACTCTATTGTGAAATGTTGGTCCCCACTTCAAATGGACTCATTGTAAGTGGCCTTTTTCTAGCACCACTTATCTGAGAATAACAAGGACTTCACATAGCCCCAGCCACCTCTTCATCCCATGATTGGCAAGCCTGGCTGCACATTAGAATCTCCTGTGGAGTTTGTTAAACAATACTGAAGCTGGGATCCCAACCTGAGCTAATTCAATTCGAATCTCTGCTGGTGGGACCAGAGCGGAAACTCTCCAGGTGATTCTGTTGCATGGCCAGGGGTGTGAGTCACTGCTGCCGCCCCTCCTGCACATGCTGAGGCTGGAAGAGACTGAGGCTGCCTGCAGTTGGACTGCCCTGAAGGGAGAGCACCAGGGCCTAGGCCCAGCGCGTGAAGGAGTCGCTCAGAGGAGCAGCTGCAGGGCAAAATCCAGGAGTCAAAGGGCAACGTGTAGGGTCACTTCCTTGGCATAGCCATTGTGCCCTTTACTCCCTTAGCACTGTGGGTATATAGCCTCCTCCAGTCCCTTGCCTCTCTTTCCTATGCTCAAGGCCAAGAGAGTCTGGCTCCCTCATGGACATGTGGTGAGACAAAAACTTGAACGTTATAGTAAGCATATGATGGTTGCTGAACACATGACATCATGTTATCTTGTGGACCTATAACGTGTCTGTATTTTACTGCTATTCCCAGCACCCAGCATAGTGCTTGACTTATAGTAATTGCTCGATAGGTATGTTTTGAATGAATGAATAAGCCGAATACAGGCAGGATGTGATAAGTACCATGATTAAGGTACACAGTGTTACAGAAGTACAGAAGAGGACAAGAGAGTGTTCAGCTTGGGAGAGGGGGAATGTGCAAGTTTTCACAGCAGAGGTGGCATTTGAACTGGACTTTGAAAGGCAGTGATGGAAGAGATGGAGAGAGGACATCCCGGGGAAAAGAAACCATGTGAGCCAAGGGCAGGAGGTGAGAAGGTGCAGAGCTCATTCAGTGAAAGGTGGGATGGGAGTGTGTGACAGCCTCAGACTGGTAGGATGGGATAGGAGTCCAAAGAGCCTTGAAAGTCATGCTGAGAAGTTTACACTTGACGCTACAGGCAATGTGGAACCATCTGATGTTTCTGATCACGGGTGTAATATGTTCCCGTTGGGAAGGTTAGGTGTGTGCTTTATGGCAGCAGTTCTTTCACAAAATATTTATGGTGTGCCTCCTAAGTGCCGAAGTGTGCGGTGCTGGGGAAGATGGATCGAAATTGGAGTAATTGAACAAGAGATTAGTTGGGAGGTATTGTAGTAGTCCAGGCAAAAGCTGCTGAGGGCCTGAAGCGGCTGAGAGGGAGCGGGTGGAAAGGAGGGGAAGGATTTGACACATTTTACACAGGAAGAATTGACGGAACTTGGTGACTGTTTTAGGTGGAAGTCAAGGAAAGAGAAGAAAGACCGGGTGACCGATGACAATAATAATGATCAATAGTTGAGCGGCTCCTTCATGCCAGCTGTTGGGCGAAGCGCTTTATGTCCATCATCTAACTCTCACAATAACCCTTTTGCTAGATGGGGACACTAAGGCTCAAGAAAGTCAAGGAACTCACGCCAAGTCGTGAACTCATTCACTCGGGCTCCAGAGACCACGCCCTAAACTCTGTGCTCTGCTGCTTTCTGGGGAGTTGAGGGACTTGGGTTTTCTCAGTGAAGGAATTCGGCAGCTCAGTGAGGACACCAGATTCCCTCCCAGCTCATGCTCTCCCCTCTCCTGGGTATGTGAGAAGGTGGCAGTGGTGGAGGGCTCTGTCTGTCCCCTCTCCTGTGCTCCCCAAGCACCTTCCTGCCTGGGATAGGAAGATGGGCCTGGTGAGGCAGAGTGCGAGAGATGAGGCTGGGAGACTAGAAGCAAAGGCCGTGACGAAGGTGAAAAACTGCTAATCCCCAGGCCATGTGGGGTCTGCAGACATATTTAGTCCACACAGAGGTATGTGGGGTTTTTTTTAGACTTGAGCCAACATTTTGAAATTAGAGGCTTCACGTAAAAACCTCGAGTCCTGATGTCCCTTGAAGAATGAGAAGACCTGGCAACACTGGGCCCACATTCCCACAAGTCAACCCTGGGCTTGAGCTGCCCCTGTAGACACCCACACCCTGCACTTGTCACCACTTCCAGCCTTGGCGTCCATACTTCAGCCCAGCCCAGCACACTTCCTTCACTCACACTTATCTGCCTGATCCCTGCAGGGGGTTGAGTTTGGACTTCCTTCTCTAGAATGGCCTACTACAGAGTTCCCCCTTTTTTTCTGAGACTTGAGCCAACAAGCGGTGGCACAGAGGTTCAGCGTCCTCTGGTCCCGCCTCCTCCCCAAGCCATAGACTTTTTCCTTGGGCAATTTTTGACGCCACAGAACAAAACCATGAAGGGAAGGTTATCATCAAGTCTTACCATTTATTTCTTTATGGGGTTAAACAAGAGCAGAGAGGCTTCTGCCCCACAATGCAACAAAACAGAAAGCAGTACACATACAGAGACACTCACTGAAACACAGAGGCAGGGGAAGGGCGACAACTGAACCATAGCCAGGTGAGGGAGGAAGGGACGGGGACTACTAGGAATCCAGCTTGGAGACTCAGTCATAGGAACTAGTGCAAGAAAGTCCTACTCATGAAGCACAGTGTAGAAAATGGCGTAAGAAAGCTGCCCAGCTCTGCTGCCTGTGACGAATGGCAGGGGCAGCTGGAGGGGTGGTGGAAGATCTGGGCAGTGGGGTGGATGGGGACAGTCAAATGACTTCGAGGTGGAGTGAGGTGCCCCTTTCCCCTGCCACTGGGCAAGGCCCTGGGCTGGTCTGAGCCAGGGGTCTCCTGGGCACTTGGTGAGGGGGAAGAGGGGATGGGAGTCTCCAAGGGTCCATTCCCTGGGGTCCTAAGGTCCCCCTTTACATCCCAGTCCCTTTTCCCCTCCTGAGGATGCAGGAGTTACAAGGCAGTACATAGGGTCTCTCACATCTACAGAAGCATCTCTGGAAAGGAGCCAGCACCTCTTCCCCTCCCCAGCTGAAAAGAGCACTCTAGGGATGGGGTATGTGGCTAGGCCTGAAGTGCTGAAGGCCAAATATGGAGTGTGTGGGCAGGGCACAGGGCTCGGCGGGGGGAGGGGAACACGCTGTGAGAAATGAGAAAACTGGCAGGGAAGGATTCCCCGGTCTCACAAAGCCTATTTGGGGACCCAGCTGAGGCCCTTGAATGATTCCCTCTCTACTAGTGAGGTTTCCCATTTATCCCCCAGCCAGCCGATTCCAGCTGTCCCCTCCCCCTCCCCCTTTTGGTTTTCCCTAATGCAGCTCCAAGCCCACCCCTCCCCTTAACTCACTGGCATTGCATCCCAGGACACAGGCCCTTCTGGAACTGAAAGCCGCTTGGCCTGTCCCAGGAACACAGTTGTGGCTTCCTTTCTCGTCTGCTCCTATTGGCTTGTAGATATCCCAGGCCATGTGGCCTCCCACTCCTAGGAGATCAGCACAAGGCTAATGGCCCCCAAGGGGCTCTCCAGGCCTCTTCTCTCGTGCAGCTCTCTAGCCTGACTAAACACTTCAAGTCTCTCAACCAAGGGACCACAGCACATCGTCTTTATTTAGCGGGTCCTCTTGCCAGTTTCTGGACTTTCTCCAGCTAGGGGCAGGGGTGGCTGGATTAGGGGACCTGCTACAGGGTGAGGAGCAGTCTGGTGGTTCCACAATTGGGATAGTAACCCATGGGGTCAGGGATGAGAAGGGATGAATACTCTTTGGTAGGCTGGGGACGGGGACAGGCTGGGGATGGGGGAGGCTCATCTCTGGAAAGCTCTGGGGCAACGCCACCAAGGTTTCCTTCATGGAGGCCTGGGCTAGGACGAGATGGGGGAGTCTGGGGACCCAGGCCAGGCCTGACCCTCTTGGGCTTAAGTCCCTCCTCCCCATGGAGATCAGAAATGGAAACATCTTTGGCCCCAAGGCCAAGATCTCCAGGGCAAGAGTGGCCCTTGGGAGTATGTGCACCTTCTGTAAGATATGGCCCTTCGGACAGCGGCAGTCCCTGTGCTCCTTCTCCAGAGGGCTCCTTACGCAACCCTTTCTGATTTGGGGACGTGTCCTCGAGCCTGCCTCAACACTGATCATCTGCCTCCCCAAAGCCAGGTGGTGACAGCCCATTCAGCCATCTCTCTAAGCCCTCTGCCCACCTCTCTCCTCTCCTCTCCCTCTTCCCTATCATCTCCACTCTCTCCCGCCACTCATTCTGCACCCCGTTCCTATACCTCATCGCCTAGGGTGCTGGGGCACAGCTTAACTGGGGCCCTGACCTAGCTGCAACTGTGTACACCTCATGTCCCAGCCTGGCCCTTCCCTGTGGCGGCCCCACATGGGACAAGGTGCGCTGGAGCGGGAGGAGGGCCGCTGCATCGTCTGCCGTTGCCTGTAGGGGTATGGGCAGGAGGGAATTAAGGATCGTGGCAACAAAAGGAATGCGGAGGGGGGAAAGAGCTTCTCCCCTCTGTGCCCCCCAACATTCCCTGAAGGGCCAAGGCTGGGTAAGCAGCCTCCTTCCTTGGGGTCAGGGCTCTCAGTGGCGGTGGGCATTTCCACCCCCCACTCTCCCCCTTTTTTTTTGGCTAAGCCCCATAGATGGGGGCCTGGGAGGGGGGCACCTGCTGCTCCTGCCTTTTTCTCCCAGTGAGTTTTGCAGCTCCCTGAGGCCCTCTGGCGGTTCTGTTGGAGCTGCTTTTGGAGTGGGGGTTGGTAGGGGGCGATGTGTGATTGCCCCATTTCCCCCGCCCCCCACCTGGTTCTACACCTCCCACGGGAGGGGCCCCCTCCCCCTCCCCCTGAGGGGGGCGCTGGAGCTGATGTCGGTGTGTGGTGGAGGTCTGATCTCCCTCCTTGCTGTCACTCTTCCCGAGTCAGGCCCTCGTCTAGGGCAGGCAGTGCCTCCAGGCCCGGTCCCCCACCACCCTGGCCGCTGGAGAAGGACACCATGGTATGGAGGAGCATGAGAACAAGGACGTAGAGCCGGATCCTGCTGGGACTGAGGCGGGAGCCCCCAGAGACCGGCAGCAGGGAGGACTTGCGGCTGAGGCGGCCTGGGGGGTCGTGGCGGGGGTGGTAGTGGGGGTACTGTTGGTGGTAGTGGTGGAAGTAAGAGTGGTGGAATTGCTGGTGGTGGGTTTTGGGGGCTTCAGACTCCTTGAACTTCTTCTTCTCCGACTCACAGGAGACCCACTGCACGTCACAGCACTTGGCTTCCGGCCGCTTTGGCGAAGTATCCAGCAACCCTGCCAATGGATAAGCAAGGCGGGGTGGGGTGCTAAGGGGGCTGCTGGCTATGCCTTTCTCAGAGAGGTGATTGTCAAAGCTGGGGCTGCTCTGGTAGTCCTGCCCAAGACTCTTCCCCCTGCCCCTTAGCACCACCCCTTTCTGGACACATCTTCCAGGGACCCCAGACAGTTTCTCTGGGATAACTCCCTGGCCAGGTATGTTTTGGATACAGATGGCCACTCTGCTCTCTCCCCCTATTCCACTTTGCCCCATCCCAACCTGGGGCCTCACTACCTAATCCTGCAGCCACTAACCTTCTCCTGACCCAACTTCCTTGTTGTCCTCCCTGCTCCCACAGCCCCGACCTGGTGCCTGCTCTGGGCCCCTGGCCTCCTCCCTCCTCCCAGGGCCCTGCCTTTACCTGTACAGATAAAGCCAGGGAGCCCTCCGTACACCATTTCCTCATTGTCAGGGAGGATAAAGGGGCACCGGGTCTGCACCTCCAGGCAGTATTGCTTGCAGGGCACCCAGCGCTGGCATTCCTGCTGGGTCACGCTGAAGTATTCTGAGCACAGCCAGGCCTTGTAGACAGCCTGTAGGGAGAGGAAAAAGCATCAGCCCAGGCGCCAGCCCCTTTCTGCCTCAGAGGAGAGGGATGAGGAGGGGTGTAACTGTACTCTATAGGGGGAGGGTACGGTGTGCTCACCAACCCAACCCCAGGATCCAGGGGGTGGGGAAGAAGGGTTTGGGTCAAGACCACTACCTCCTACCCTAAAATCTCCCATTTCATAGCCAGAACTCCCAAGTCCCCAATCTGCAGTCATCCAAGACTTTGAATTTGTTCATTGGTAAAATCACAAAATGACTCCTAAATCAGAGCTGGCAGAGGCCCATCCAACCATACCATTTTATAGCTGGTCCCAAGAGATGTCCTGACTTGTCTGAGGTCACCTATATGGAGGTAAATTTCACTTCCATTCAATTCAGCAAACATTTCTTTGGCTGATGGTGTTAAGTTTCTAAACTCAAGAAAAGAGATGGAGAGGATAATCTTTGCTTTACCTCATTAGGGTGTTGTGTAGATCAAATAATATGACACATATGAAAATGTTTTGTAAATTCTATAGTGCAATACAAATGTGAGGGGTTATTTTTAATAAAAACAGGAATCTGCCTTACCAAGCACCACATGTGCCTTCAAGCTCTACTTAACCCATGCTCTGTTCTGTTGGCGTCCACCCTGGAGTGGAGCAGACACCACATTTCATTTGGAAACTTTGCTTAGCCGTTTCACTTCATGGGTATACTTCCTGCCCCTCATCTAGCCCATTTCCACCAGGCACTTGGTCCTGGCTAAGAAAGGTTCCCTGCTCTATACTCTTTGGCTATCATCAAGACCAGAGTTCCTCAACGGCGACACTACTGACATTTTGGACTGGATGATTCTTTGTAGTGGGGGCTGTCCTGTGCATTATAGAATATTGAGAAGCATTCCTTGCCTCTACCCAGTAGTTGCCAGTCGCATCCTCCCCCTCCTCATTGTGACAACCAAGAAATGTCTCTGGCCATTGCCAAATATCCCCTGGGTGGGGGGCAAAATCATCTCCCATTGAGAACCACTGATCTAACTCCTTGCTACTGAAAGTGTGGACCTGGACCAGCAACATCACGATCACTTGGAGCTTGTGAAAAGTGCATAATCCCAGGCCCTGCCCAAGACTTGACAAGTCACACCTGCATTTTAACAGGATACCCAGAGCCCTGCCCACATCCATTCTTCATATTTTCAGGGGCACTTTCCCATAGTTGCTCCTTGTAGCGATGGTTCTCCGACTTCAGTGTGCCTCAGAATCCCCTGGGACACTTGTTAAAAAGGCAGATGGCCCCCTCCAATTCAGCTTCAAGAGGACTGAGGTGGGCTCAGGAATCTGCCTTTGGAACAAGGGTCCAGGTCATTCTGCGGCCAGAGGCCTTTCAACCACACTCTGAGCAACGTGGTCAGAGCTTCTTACACAGACTTTAAACATTTACACTCAAATACAAATAACTCCACTGTGAACATGGACTTGGGCAATGTAATCCCACACTGGCCTTTTCCAAAGTGGGGGCAGGGGCATGGTGATGGGTGGTAGTGGTGGGTGGTAGTGGGTTGTGGTGCAAGTTACCCCCCTGAGGAACACAGATTTGATATCTCACTGGCTTCTCAAATTTAACATGCTCTAAATCTTAAAATTCAGTTCTTGTTTTTTTTACTCCAAATCTGCCCACACCCCTGAGTCTTGACCACTTAGGTTAAGTGCCATGACCATCCACCTGGGTATTCAATCCAGAAACTTAGGTGTCAGCCATCACTCCTCTCTTTGCCAGCATCCCCACACGCAGTCCATCAGCAAGGCATGCCAATTCTACCTCTACTTCCACGACTCTGTGCAGGCACTGTCACTTGTCACCTGGACAACAGTCTCCTATGTGGCCTCCCCGCCTCCACTCTTGCTCTTTCCAATGCACTGTTTACACAGGAGTAAGAGCGATCTCAAAATGACATTCGATCATGTTACTCCCTTGCTTCAAACGCTTCAATGCATTTAGAATAAAACCCAAACTTTCGACCACAGACTTCAAACCCCTGCATAACTTGGCCCCTGTCTGTCTCTCCAACCTCATTTTCTACCTCTCCCATACGGCTCATAACGCTCCACACGCTGAGGTTTTCTTTCTTTTCCTTGAACATGCCCTACTTCTTCCCACCTTGGGGCCTTGGCACACACTGTTCTCTTGGCCTGATATGCTCTTCCCCCTGCCCCCCCCCCACTTTTGGCCTGGCTAGGTCCTTCTCAACTTTGAAGCCTCAGTTCAAAAGTCACCTCCTCAGAGAGGGTCTCCCTGACCACTCTAGTTAGAGAACGCCCCCTCATTATTCTTTTTCTTAAATGTTTCTTCACCACAGTATGAGTTTGTCTGCATCCTTGTTTTGTTTTTCTCTGTCATCCTCACTAAAATGTAAGACACGTGAAAGCAGACGTGGGTCGGTCTTATTGACCATATTGAGTACTCAGCACAATATATGTAAAAAAACAAGTCTGTTGATGGAATGAACCAGATGAGTAAATGAGGACATGTCCCTACTCTCAAAGAAATTTCAGTTTCATGGATAGACAGATCTAACTTGAAACTATGGCACATTTTCTATACTATAAGAGAAGTTAAACCACTGGCCACTGGAGTGAAGCAAATAGAAAAGCCGGGAAAGATTTCAGTGAGGGTATGAGTTGAGCTGGGGGAGTTCCCTGGTGGTCCAGTGGTTAGGAATCCACCTTCCAATGCAGGGGGCGCGGGTTCGATTCCTGGTCGGGGAACTAAGATCCCACATGCCATGGGGCAACTAAGCCCGAGGGCCGCAACTACTGAGCCCACGTGCTCTGGAGCTCACGCGCCACAACTAGAGAGAAGCCTGCGTGTTGCAACGAAGAGCCCGCACACCACAACGAAAGATCCCGCGTGCCACAACTAAGACCCGAGACAGCCAAAAATAAATAAATAAATATTAAAAAAAAAAAAGAGTTAAGTTGGGACTCAAAGTAGGATTTTAGATGGGATGGGCAGAGATGAGACAAAAGGGCATTCTGGACTGAGGCAACAGCTTAAGGAAAGGTACAGATGTGAGCACACGCATGGTGTGCTAAAAGAATGGAGAATGGTTTCATATGAATGAAGTGCAAAGGATACCAATCTCCCGTGGATGGACATTTAAATTACTTCCAGGTTTCCACTATCACAAACAATGCTTCGGTGAGTAGGTCTGTACACACCTCTCTTGAACACTTGTGTTATATTTTATTTATATAAACTCTTAAGAGTGAAATTATTGGGATAAAAGGTATGTGCAATGGAGTGAGAAGGGAGTGGAAGGAGGTGGAAAGGAACAAGTAAAGGTAAGAGGCAGGGGAAGAGGGAGCTAGAGGGGTAGGAGAGGGGCTCAGGGGTTGGATAGAGTGGCAGTGGAGTCCGGGGGCACAAGGGAGGAGGGGAGGAAGAAAGAGAGGGTAAGAAAGAGTAGGGAGTTGGAGGGTGAGAAATAGTGGTAATAGTGGGGGTAGGAAAAAACAGCGTTGGGGAGGAAGCAGGGGAATAAGAGATGGAGGGTGTAAGGGAGGTAAAGGGGTACAGTGAGGGTGAGAGAAGATGAAGGGTAAGAAAGAGCAGGGGATAACAGGGTGGGGGACAGGAGATGTGGAAGACGGGCTGTGAAGAGGAGGGGTAAGGAAGACGGAGGAAGAAAGAGGAGGGTTCAAGAGCCAGCAGGGGAATAAAGGGGGGTAAAGAAGATGGGAACAGAGGAAAGCCGAGATGAGAAAGTGGGATAAGAGAGCAGAAGGAGATGGGGGAGACGGAAAGAAAAGTAAGACAGGAAACAAAAAGGATATCCCTAACGCTAAGGGCCCCAGTACCTTGGAGACCCCCCCTCCATCTTGTGGGTCCCAGGGTGCCAAGAGGCGGCTCTGCCCACAGCCTCTGCCCCAACCTCTGCAGCCTGGACCCAGAGTCCACCTCCACTCTCACGCTGAATTGTGTGGAACAGCCCAGTCCTCCACTGCTGGGGTTCAGAGGCCCCTGCGGGATTCTCCCTGGGCTCTTCCGGTTCAATATTCCTGCTCCCAGGTGAGGCTGCAGTGGAGGGCCGGCCCTCCTCCCAGGCAACTGCAATTAGCCTAATAGCAGGCGCTGGTGGCCGGGCACACCCCGCCTCTGCTCTGGGAGAGAGAGAGGGAGTTGAGGGAGGAGGGGCTGGGAGAGGGGTGGCCTGACAGTGGGAGGGAGGCCTTTCTCCTTAGCTGGACGGCCCTCCCTCAAGCCCCACGGCCCCAGAGTCACCATGGCAACAAGTGGGCGAGCAGGTTGCCAGAGGAGGACACCAGGCCTGTGGGTGGCAAGACAGTGAGAGGAATGGAGGAAGTAGAGTGACAAGGGGCTGAGAGGTAATCCAATTCCTTAGCCCCACATATGGCCAGCTGAGGTCATTGCTGGCCCACGTGCTTTAAAAAGGGGCTGGGGTCTTTCTCAGATGAAAAGTCTGGCTCTCAGGGCTACCACCTGGACAGCAAGCCTGCCTTAGTCTCTGTAGCCCTCTTCCCTAGGCAGGCCTAAGTCACTTGCCCCATCTCATCAGTGTTAGGACTGAGCCAGAGGGGACCGGGTTGCTTGGGCAGTTGCAGGGGACCTGGGCACTCAGCCACAAGGATGGGGAAGAGCCAGGAGAGCTGCGTTCGGAGAGCTGCGGGGCTGGCTGGAGGCGGGGCATGCGGGGCAAAGGAAGAAATGTCTCAGAACCAGACAACAGTCAGTTGGGAGACCCTCGCAGGTCTTTTGCTCTAGTTCCTCAATTCTGGCTGCATATTACAATCACTCAGAGAGTCTTTTAAAAATGCTTCTGCTTGGCCCACATTGCACTCCAGACCAAGTCAGTCAGAATCCCTGTGGGTGGGGCCCACACATCTAGAGTTTTTCAAAACACCTCAGTTAATTTTAATATGCAGATAACTTAGCCCTGCTTCATTTTATAGCTGAGGAAACTGAGGCCCAGAAAAGGGGAGGAAGGACTTGTCTACAGTCACATAAAGTAGTGGCAGAGGGAGGAACTTGAAACCCAGTTTCTCGACTCGAACTCCAGGGTTCTTCCTACTGGACCATCCTACCAGTGGCTGCATTCCAAACTCAGGGGGCAGGACACAGAAGCGTGGGGAGGGGAGGAGAGCTGAGGAGAACCAGGCCTGCTCTTGGCTTTCAGGCTCTTCAAACTCCAGCCCTGGCAGGAAAGCCTTCTTCATCATGCCCTGTCCTCTGAGCTTAACCATCCTGGACCCTCAAGGTAGCAGCAGATGATGGGTGGGGTGGAAAGCCTTGACCTGACAGTGCCCTCCTTTCCCTACAGAATCCCCTTCCCCACCTCCAGCAGGCCACCGCTGGGCTCAATCAAGTTCTGGCTGCTACAGCCAAGTTGCTATGGGAACTGGGAGGGGAAGGAAGCAGGGAGTAACTAGAGGGAACACCAATTAACCCAAAAAGGAAGCTGAGAAGGCTATCCCACCCCTCCTCCCGGCTGGGCTGTTAAACCACTCTTTTTTTGTTTTTGTTTTTTTATAATGTCTTTTAAAAAAAATATTTATTGATTGATTTTGGCTGCACCAGGTCTTAGTTGCGGCACACGGGATCTTTAGTTGCAGTATGTGGGCTTCTTAGTTGCGGCATGCCTGCGGGATCTAGTTCCCCGACCAGGGATCAAACCCAGGCCTCCTGCACTGGGAGCACAGAGTCTTACCCACTGGACCACCAGGGAAGTCCCTTAAACCACTCTTGAAATGGGAGCAGGTAAGACGAGGGGCATCCCCACCCATCCTGGGCTCTGCAGCTGCTAGTTTAGGGAGGAGTGGGAGGACCTGGAGAGCCTTACCTTCCTGCTCCCCGGCTTGCAGCCTTGGCCAGGGCATTCTCATCCCTACGCTCCTCTGGGAAGAAGCGTGTGACTTCTCCTGGGCCCCAGGGTGCTACGGGAATGCATACAAGTGCGTACCTACAAACACAGCCCACAGCCAAGACTCAGGGCCAGAGGGTTTAGAAAGAGGAGGCCATCCTGGACTCCTCGGTTAGGGGGCGGGAAGACCCTCCAGAGAGGAGAGCTTCAGTTCCTGCCAACCAGGAAGTCGGCAGTTTTCTTCTTGGATTCCAACTTGCTTCCCTCCCTAGGGCCTATTTCCCCTTCCAAATCCTCCCTACAGACCTCTTCATCGCTGTTTGTTTTCCTAATGCACTCCTGGGACACTTGGCCAGGAGCTGCAGCTGCAGAGACCGTGGAGGCAGAGTGGCAATCTGGGCTGGGCTTGAGAATGAAACCCACTGTCCACAGCACACAAATAACCACCCTGCCCCTAGGTTTCGCCTAGGTGGAAACTGAGGCTCAGAAAAGGGATTTGGTTCAGCCAAGTCATAAACATGCAAGAAATCAACTATAAAGCCAGGATTAGAAGGGAGGTACTCTGGTGACTAATCCCACGTCTCTCTGTGCTGCATCCATCAATACACATAGCACTGTGTGAAGGACCTCCTTGGGCAGGTCTGAAAAGAGCCACATGCTCCTATTCCTGATTCTGGGCTTTCAGAGAGTTGGATCAGAACAGGGTAAGGTCAAAGTCAATCTCTCCAACCCAGGGGAGGGAGATCTTGGACGTAACTCTGGGAGTAGTTCCTTGGGATTGGCAGAGTCAGACTGAGATTAGAGGCATTACAGGGCAAATGCAGGTGGATGACATGGCTTTACTTAAGTGGCTGTAAAAATAAGCAACAGCTTTCCTGCTGCTGAGAATGAGCAGTCATGAGTCAGAGTGGCCTGGCCTGGCCTGGCCTGGAGGAAAGGCGGGGGAGATGGCTTGAGAGGTGGATAAGAACCCAGAGCCACTGCAGTTCCAGAGGGTCCAGTCACCTCCAAGCCTCTTAGGCCACCTGCTCCAAGGCCAGGGGCAGCCTGGTTAGTGGAGAAGTGGCGTCCCTAGTGCAGGAGCAGTTCTCTGAAGGAGCCTAGATGACCCATATCAATCAGGTGAGCAGAGGAGGCAGGTTCACGACCACTCGAGAATAGGAAGGACTGTGAGAATCATAACTCCACCTCCTGATCTGCTGTTGGAATTTCCACTCCAACGTCACTGCCACAAGCTATCCAGCTACTGACTGCGCACCTCTTGTCACAGGGCGCACGCTCTCTCCTAGGGCAGCCCACATCTTCAGACCAGTCTCGCAGTTAAAGAAGTTCTTTCTCCTTCTGAGCTGAGATAATGCCTCTCTGTGGCATTGCTCATGGCTCCTCCTAGCTCTTCTGGGACCATAAAGTTCCTGTCCCCATGCCAGCCCTGCAGGAGGTATTTGTAAACGTCCCTGAATCAGGTCAGGTCTTCCCATTCATTTTTTCCTGCAATGATCAATTTCTGAACATGTTCAAGTGCCTGGCGCTGTGCTGGGGAACTACATATGATAGAGATAGGGAAGACAAGATTGCTATCTTTAAGGAGCAGGACAGACAACCTTGTGCATCAATCATTAGAAGTCACTGTGATAAGCAGTATGTACTTGGTGCAATGATAGCATAAAGGGAGGAAGGATCAATGGTGCTTTGAGGGCTGAAGCACAGGAAAATATCTCCATGTGGGAGAGGCTAGAGTTGGGGCTTGGAAAAAATGGGTAGAAGTTCACTGGGTGGAATAGGGCAGGAATAAGTGCACTTAAAGCAAAGGAATAAGCAGGTATAAAGGCCTGGAGGTGTGAAACAGTGCCGGATTCAGGCACTGTCGGTAGTTTAGCATAGTTAGAGGGTACAAAGGGGGCCATGATGGGAGATGAGGCTACGGAGGAAGGCCATGCCCATATTATGGTATGTTCTGCATGCTAAGGAGGAGCCAGGCTTCATCCTATAGGCAACGGACAGCCTTTAGTGGATTTTAAATAACTGCTTTTTAAAAGATTGCTTATCACTTCTAAGTCAGTGAAAAGTTAGTCTTATCACTGACTAACTTTTCAGACTTATGTTCTGAAAGTGTGGACGATGGAGCATAGGCATCAAGACTGGAGGTAGGGAGACCAGTTAGGAGCCTATTGCAACAATCTGAATGAGAGATGATGGGGATACCAGGTTTCTGGCTTGGGTGGCAGGATGAATAGTCGTTTCATTCATTAAAGAAGGGAAACCAGGAGGAGGAGTAGATTTGGGGGTGAAGAAGATGAATTCAGTCTTTGGTCATGCTGACTTTGAAACATAGGTCAGTATACACTAGGCTAGGTAGAAATGTCAAGGAGGCAGTTGGACACAATGGTTTGAGCTCAGAAGGAGGGTCTGGGCTAGAAATAAAGGTTTGGTCTGAGCTCAGAAGGAGGGTCTGGGCTAGAACTAAAGGTTTGGGAGTCATCAAGGGTTAAGGAGTTAATCATCAGGAACATAGTAGGACTATACTTTCCCACACCCTTTGAAATTAGGCATGGCCATAAGACTTACTTTGGCCAATGAAATGTGAGTTGAAGTGACATGGATCCCTTCTGGGGAGAAGCTTTAAGAGCTGGAGTACGATTTGCCTCTGCTGCTGACTGTGGAAGTGGTGTTGAAATGGACCTTTTACTAGCCTGGGTCTCTTGGTGACTATCATGAACAGATGCTCCCTGCTGACCTATTTTGGACATGTATTATGAGCAAGAAATAACTGTTTGTTGTGTTAAGCCTCTGATATTTGGGAATTGTTTGCTACTACAGCGTAACCTGGCTCACTCTGACTGATAAAGCAATAGTGGAAGCCAAGGAAGTAGAGGATATTGCCTAGGGGAAATTAACGCACAGAGAAAAGGACCAACAGTGGATCCCTGGAAAACACTAACATTTAAGGGGCAGGTAGAAGAAGGGAATCTGATGAAGATGCGGGAGTGGTTTAAGAGCTTGGAGAAGAAACAGAAGAGAGTGGCATTCTATAAATTAGGGGAGAAGAGTTTCAAAGAATAAGAGTGGTCAGCAGATGAGGACATGCTGGCAGTCTCATCATGGTGAGATCAGTTTCAGTGGAGCAGTGGGGGCAGAAACCAAATTGAAGCCAATTTAAAAGGGAATGTGAGGGAAGAAAAATGGAGAGAGCTATGTGTAGACTACTCTTCCAAGAAGCCAAACTAGTTTTTCAACTGTTTTTTGGGATGTGGTTTCCAGTTCTCTGTTCTACCCTGGTTGTTCCTATTCAGACAAGTTCCTATTTTTCTACGTCCCTTGCAACTGAATGCAATCCCCAGACAGAGTTTATCAACACAGAGTCAAGTAGAAGTATCAGCCCTCCTATGCTAGAAGCTCTGTTTCTTTTAATGCAGCCTAAGACCACATTTGCTCTCTGGGAGACTGTATTGTATTCCTTTGGTAATTCAGTGGAGATGGAGAGGGGAATTTCTGCCTGGAGTGTGGGATCAAAGACACAGCCTAGATCAAAGTCCCTGGAAGGAGCTCAAGCCTTCTGGCAAGATATCTGAATGAATTAAACATCCTTGAGATGGTAGGCTCTCTGAGGACAGGGACTGTGTCTTATCTGTGTATTTCCCTCAGGACTTCACATGGAATTAGGTATACAGAAGAGATGCCTGCTAAGTACTTGAAATCCAAGCACTTGAAAACTAAGCCTCCAGCAACTAGCTCAGACTGGAGTAAGGTGGAGATCTCCAAGAAAAGGGTGAAAGTAATGGGTTATGTAATGTGTTGCATGAATTTTACAGCTTTGATGGAGAAATTGGGGATGCATTAGCAAAAAAAAAAAAAAAAATCATAGAAAACTAAGCAAATAGAAAAAAAAAAGAGGCAATTATTAACTCCAGGAAAACAAGTTGGCCAAGGAAGAAAATGTAATCACAGTATTCTACATGACTCAGCTGTGAACAATATTTATAATCCTTATAATGTAAATATGGAATACTGTTAAAACCAGAAATTGTGATATGACAATATTCGATATATGAGGGGAGTGCACATACAGTGCTGCTGGTAGTAAGAGAGCTAAATCCCACTCTAAAAAAATAAAAAGGTAGTACATATTTAAATCAGAAAAAAAATCAAGAAATGACAGTATTGGTATATCATTTAGAGATGTGGAGGTAAATATTAGAAGAAACAGCTAAGAGGTTTAGAAGTATTTGACTTCTGAGTGAAGCTTAGGGTTGGAGCAGAGGGCTTCTGTTTTAATCATAAGCAATGAGCTCTATATTTATCATTTAAAAGATATTACATTATATATCATTTAAAAGACAGATGCTACAAGAATATATATCTATATATGGAATAGATATACATATGTGTATACATGTATATATATGTATATGTGTGTATCTTTGTGTGCACAAAGATATTTCAAACAGAAAAGTCAAGAAATAGCAGTATTGGCACACCATTAAAAATGTGACAATAAATATCAGAAGAAAAAGCTAAGAGAGTTTCAAGTGTTTAACTCTGAAGAGTGACTATATATATGTAGCTTATATGTCTTTTAAAATTATGAACATATATTACTTTGATAAAATGAAAATAAAATAAATATATAAACTGATATGCAGCCATGAACCTCAAAAACAACAAAACAAAATCCCTAAGACTTGACCTGACCAACCTTGCCAGACTCAGCCACAAAACCCCAGGCCCTATTGCCCAGTCATGGATCGTCTACTCCATCACCACTGTCTGGGGTATGGGCTTAGGTCAGGTCAGCTTAACAGGCCAGCAGAATTAATGAGTGGCCCCATAGCCAAAGAGAACTAATATGAGAGGAGGGGAACTTTAAGGGCCTCTGTGCCCAACAGCTGTGCAGGCCACCCACCATAGAAATGGTGCCAGTGTGACATGACAACCATAGCTTCATTTGAGCTGCACACAAATGTGTTTGGTATAAAATCCCGCTGCCCCCTCCCAGGGGGCACACACTGCTAGTCTGGGCCCAGGCCCAGGCAGAAATCTCCGGCTTCCTGCAGGGATCATTGTGAAACCAGCTCCTTGCCCCTACCTTACTTCTGTCCCCAAACACAGTACCTTGCTAAACAGATGAGAGGCTGGGGAGAGACCTAATAAAAGGACCTGTTAGTTGTGCTTGGTCTCTGGGGGTGAGGTAAATCAAGGCTTTGGAGTCCTTCCATCTCTGGCTCTTCCCTCCCCTACCTGAGCATATCTCTGTGCTCTCATTCACTAGAATCTCTCCAGTTGCCTTCTGGCTCCTAACCTTCCACCTCCACACTAGACACTTCACCTGCTGCTCCCAAATTACCTTTCCCTTCTCCTAAGGGAAAGTGTTGTCAATCTCAATTGAGTATTAAGCAGTCATTTAGATCAAACACATCTAATTAAGGTGACAATAATAATAGCTACCATTTTTTAAGTGCTTACCATACGCCAGGCTCTGTTCTAAGCAGCTGACCTTTATTAACTCATTGAATCCTCACAACCACCCCCTGAGATGGAGATACATTTACAGGTGAGGACAGGAAGGACCAGAGTTAAAATAGCTTGTCCAGGACTTCCCTGGTGGCACAGTGGTTAAGAATTCGCCTGCCAATGCAGGGGACACGGGTTCGAGCCCTGGTCCGGGAAGATCCCACACGCCGTGTAGCAACTAAGTCCGTGCGCCACAACTACTGAGCCTGTGCTCTAGAGCCTGTGAGCCACAACTACTGAGCCCACACACCGCAACAACTGAAGCCTGCGCACTTTAGGGCCCGCATGCTGCAACTACTGAGGCTGCGTGCTGCAACTACTGAAGTCCATGTGCCTAGAGCCTGTGCTCCGCAACAAGAGAAGCCACCGCAATGAGAAGCCCGTGCACCGCAACAAAGAGTAGCCCCTACTCGCCACAACTGGAGAAAGCCCACGCACAGCAACGAAGACCCAACGCAGCCAAAAATAAATTAAAAAAAAAAAGCTCGTCCAAGGCCACACAGCCAATAATAATATATGGTGGCTACCATTTCCCGAGCACTTTCCATCTCACAGACACTGTGCTCTTAAGAGATTAGCATGTTATATGTCATTGAAGCCTAATAATGACCCTATTTCTTAGTTTTGAATTCAAAGAAAATGAGGTTCCAAGAGAGATGAAAGGTCTCAACAACTGTTTTATGGAGAAGACAGATTTCAAGCTGGAATGTGAAGTCAAGTTTACCTGGGCTTCAGTTCCCAAGCTTATACACCATATTGCCCCTAGGATGGTCCCTCCATTTCACTATCACCATTGAAGTAATTAGCTTGTTACTTAAACAAATCTTTTTGATGGAATTTCAAGTCAAGTTGGGGAGAGATTTCTAGGACTGGATGGGAGAGTGATTTTCTAAAATCAGTGTATTCAGCTCATTCCCAATATGAGTAAAGTTTTCTTTGTAAGGGAGTGTCGGGGGAAGAATACTTGGGTACTAGGGGCTACAAATGACCATTTCCATTCCCCCATCAAAGCACTCTCTTTCCTCCTTCCTCTAAATGCATGCATGTGCGCACGCATGGGAGCACACACACACACACACACACACACACACACACACACACCCTGGGAGTGTTGAAAAGAGGCAACTGTTCCTGCTCTGATCTTTGGCAACTGGTGATGGGAAGGCAGCTGTCTCCTTGTAGAAAGGTCTTCTTGCCTTTGGACATGAGTTCTCCTGTTCTAGGTCTTGTCACGTAGGGGCTCCTGGAACTGCCTTGCCCTGGAAGACTCCAATACTAGAGTCCATTCCTTCAGAAAGGTTTCAGGGCAGCCACAACACTCTACCTAATTGCTCCTTCTCCCCAGCTTGCTCCATAAATGTTCTTCCTCGAAAAGCCTTTGCTCCAGTCAGGTGGAGAGTTAGCCAGAGCTGGGTTCAGATTCTGGCTCTGCCACTAACTGGATGTATGAACTTGGACAAGTCATCTGTAAGGAGGTAGGGACTGAGTCACTAATTTGCTATGTGACTGTAAGCAAAGTACTCTCTCTCTCTGAGTCTCAATTTGGATCCGAGAAGATGGTCCCTAGGGAGGCAGCATATATGGGGAGAAGACAGGGTCAAACATCTTTAACCTCAAACAGTCCTGTGGTCAAATCCCAGGTTTGCTCTCACCAGTTATGAAAACTCAAACAAATTACTTAAATTCCCTGATCTATACTTTCCTTGTCTGCAAAATGGAGATAATAAAAGCACATATCCTTAACCTTTCTGTAAATGATGTCTGTAAAGCAACTAGCACAAAGCTTTACCTATAGTAAAATTACACTGGTACAGATTGGGTACCCTGGATTTGACCTGGATTCAAATCCCAGCTCCAACTCTTATTAGCTGGATGACCTTGAGCCAGTTACTTAACCTCTCTGAGCCTCTCTTCTCCTAAGTAAAATGGGGATAAATATATATGCACTTCACAAGACAGATGTAAGAATTAAGTGAGATAAAGTATACAAAAAGTGCCTGGGATAGTTCCTTTCCTTCCCATGCCCTCCTTTCAAGCTCTAAGATTCAAATAATAAATGGAAAAAAAAAAACAACTGCCACAAATGTAATCAGAAAAAAATCATTAATACATATAAAAGAATACATACAAATCAATAATAAAAACACAAGACATGGACAGACAATTCACAAAACAGGCAATACAAATGACCCATAAACAAGAAAAACAAAATTTGACCTAAGGAATGCAAATTACAAGCCAATGCTATAACACTTTTCAGCTCCAAATTAGTAAAGTTTAAAAAAATATGATAATCAATATTAGACAAGGGTGGTAAATTAGTCTCACATTTTTGGCGAGGGTATAAACTAGAAGCAGCCTTCTGGAAAGAAATTTGGTAAGAAAGAAATTTGTATGTCAAAAGCCTTAGAAAGGTTAATACTCTTTGATTCTGTAAGACTAGTTCCAAATGTTCATCCTGAAGGATTAATGTATATGCTTCCATTTGTATGCAAAACAAGGGAAAGAAAAAGTCATTTTGTGTGCAAATGTTGATGTAAGCTCAGAGAGGGATGGAAGCATACACACCAAATTGTTAACATCAGTGACCTCAGGGCAGTGGGACTGGGAGGGGAGGGAACAGGAAGATTACTAAGTGGAATACAGAGGTTTCTTTATAAACCTCTGTATTGTTAGATTTGGTACAATGAAGGTGCATTATTTTGTGATTTAAGAAACTCAGCAAAGTAGAGAAATAAGAAAAAAATGATTGAGATACTATTTATTAGAAAAAAAAGGAATCATAGATCTGACAAAGATTTATGGACAAAGATATCCATCACAGCATTATTTACAATAGTAAAAGTTGAAAGTAAATATCCAACAATAGGGTACTAGGTAACTAAATTGCACTAAATTCATGGGATGGGATATTGCATGCTCATCAAGAATGATGTTTGTGGGAATTCCCTGGCGGTCCAGTGGTTAGAACTCCATGCTTTCACTACCAAGGGCCCAGGTTCAATCCCTGCTAGGGGAACTAATCCTGCAAGCCATGGGGCACAGCCAAATAAAAAAGAGGTTTGTGAATATCTAATTACATGGAAAGATATCCAGTGTAACTTTAGCAATAAGTTAAAAAGAGCAGGGTAAAAAACCTGGATGATTTCAACTATGTAAAAATATATAGTCACATCTATTAGGGTGGCTATTATCAAAAAAAAAAGGAAAAGTATAAATGTTGATGAGAATGTGGAGAAACTGGTACCCTGTGCATTGCTCATAAGAATATAAAATGGTGCAGCACTGTAGAGAACAGTATGGAGGTTCCTCAGAAAGTTAAATATAGAATTACCACGTGATCCAGCAAGTCCATATCCAGGTATATAACCAAAAGAATTGAAAGTAGGGATTCAAACAGATACTTGTATACCAGTGTTCATAACAACATTATTCACAATAGCCAAAATGTGGAAGGAAATGAAAATATAGGTCCACACAAAAACTTGTCTATGAACGTTCATAGCAGCTTTATTCATAATTGTCCAAAGGTGGAACCAACCCAAGTGTCCACAGAGATGAATGAATTTAAAAAATGTGGTACATCCAGACAATGGAATATTATTCAACCATAAAAAAGAATGAAGTACTGATACATGCCACAACACGGATGAACCTTGAAAACATTATGTTTAATGAAATAAGCCAGACACGAAAGGACAAAAACTGTATGATTCCACTTATATGAATTACTCAGAATAGTCAAATTCATAGAGATGGGAAATAGAATAGAGGTTACCAGGGGCTGGGGGGAGGGAGGAATGGAGAGTTATTGTTTAATGGGTAAAGAGTTTCTGTTTAGGAGAATAAAAACATTTTAGGAATGAATAGCGGAGATGGTTGTACAACATTGCAAATATACTTAATGCCACTGAATTGTACACCTAAAAATGATTAGAATGGTAAATTTGATGTTATGTATATTTTACCACAATAAAAAACTATGCCACAAAAAGACATATTAGGAGGAAATACACTATAACATTAAGAGCATCTCTGGGACCTTTTTTCTGTTATATTTCTATTTTCCAAAATTTCTCAGAGACCATTGTTTTGGCAACTGGAAAAAAAGGTATTTTGAAAAGATTCTGAGTCTATAATAGCTCTGAAGGATTAACCTGGCTGGAAGTTTTAGTTGAGTTCAACACTAAGCAGATACGCTCACCTTTCACAGATCAGCCAGGTAGCCATGCTATCTGCTGGAAACCAAATACAAAGACAGGAAACAATGGTAACACCCACCACCACCACTCGTCCTTCTCCGGGCAGAGCCTGGTGAGTTGGCACTTCCTTCTACCTCCAAGAGAAGCCTAGCCATCCCAGGCCAGGGCTCACCAAAAGCCTGGCATGGGAACTGGGTGTCCAAAGCCCAAGCCAGGCCTCCACAGGCTCTGGGGTGACAAGGTCTCACGGTTTCCCCTCCCAGCTCTCCCAGCAGCTGCTGGGCAGGGCTCAGGCCTGCACTAGGTCTGTCTAGGAGACCTACTCCTCTCCTGCCCTGGTTGATCCTTCCAGCAGATTGGGGCTGAGAATCTAACAGATACCTTCCTTCCAGGCAAGAGGAGCCCAGCTCCTCCCATCTCCTTGGTAGAGCCTGCAGAAAAAGGAGGGAGCAAACACCTCCTTTCCTCACGCCCATCCTCTGTCACAATCTCAAGAAGATACTGGTGATTATCACTGGCGCTCAAGGGCAAGAGACTGGGGTATTGAACAAGGAGGATGTTGGTGGGTCCCCACTTTGGATCTGAGCCACTCCAGGGGGTCCCTACAAGTTGCCAGTAGGTGCTGCTGGATTTCCCTTGCAGTTCGTCAGCTTCTCACTCCAGCCTCTCAAGAGCCAGCTGGGCATTGCCTCTGACAGCTGGGGGAGTTTATTAAGATTTTCTTTATACATGTGTGCACTGGGGAAAGAACAGACAGACCTGGGTTTGTGTGGCAGTTCTCCCACCTTTTAGCTATGTGGCCTGGATGGGTCGGTCACTTTCCTTCACTGAACCTCAGTTGTCACATTTGTAAAAAGGGAATAATGAGAGTACCTGCCTGCTAGGATGACTATCAGGATTAAATGAGTTCATGGACACACATAAAGCCACTGGCATCTCCCAGGCACTTGAAAGCTGGCAGTTTTCTTTTCCCCTTTCCCTTTGTTCTTTGGCACCAGCCTGCCTTCACCTTCTGGCCCAGAGACTTGTGGCTCAGGTTCCAGCTCCTTTTTCCAGAATCCATTCAAACAGGAGCTTTGGTCCTGGCAGCTCCTGTCACTCCATGGTAACTCCTTCCTTCACCAGGGCCAGCTGCAACTCACCTGGTGCCCTTGCTCTCCTCTCTAAGCACCTGCCTGGCTTGAGGTATCAAAAATTCAGGCTTTTCTGAACACCCTCATATGCCCAGGGAGAAAAGTCTGGTCCAGCGTCCCTGCACACACCCTGGTCTGTGCGCCTGTAACCACAGGAACACAACACACCTATTCCCCAGAGGCCTCCCGGCTCAGCATTGGGGAATGGTGCTCCTGGAGGCCCACATTTGTCTAAACCCCCTCAGAAGCTGCCCCTGGTTTTCCAGCAAACACCTGCAGCTGGAATCCACATGTGGCTGAGACGTGAGCTGGGGATGGGGGAGTAGGGGTGGGGGCAGGTCTGATGCCCAGTCTGCAAGGGCACACAGCAGGTAAACAGCCTCACAGGGTGGGAACATAAAAGAACTGCCCTGAGGGAGAAGTTTTTCTAGGGCAAACTCCCACCCTCGAGCCTAAGGTGTCGTCCTACATATGCACCCACACACTGAAGGGTGGGTGTGCCCTTTCCCTGAGACACCGATGCCTGGGGAGGAGACCAACACGCACCCACATGGCTTAGAGGCACCCTCTCATGCTTGTGATGTGTTCGGAGATCCCTGACTCTCCTTTAATCTCAGCCCCACCCACTGTCTTCCCTTTCCTCACCCTTACCTCCACTGTGTTCAGCAGACTCTTCCAGTCAGACCATGAGACTGGGTGGGAGGCTGCTGGGCTCCCTCCCTCCACTTAACTCCCCTCCGCCCCCACCTTCAGGAGATACCAGTTTATCCTTCATGGAGGTTCCCGTTGCTATGGTGACTATAGTAGTCAGGCACCAGCCTGTGGGAAGTCGCCATGAAGAAGATTGTGTCTGTGTGTGTGTCTATGTGTCTAAGCATGTGTGCATGCACACACACACACACGTCCACACTGAGTGGGGAGGAGAGAAGGCAGGAAGGAGAAAAAGAGCAGAGAGGGAGAAAGGGGACAGGAGAAGAGGGGACCAGAAGATGAAAGGGGGGGCAGCAGGAGGGATGGGGATCAGAGAGGCGAAGTGTGAGTGGGGTGTGAGGGATGCGAGGGGTGAGGGGGCATGCAGGAGGCAAGGGCAAGAGGTGCAGTGCCGGGACGGGGGTTAGGGATGAGGCCAGAAGATGGTCAGGACGCAGGGTAAAGGTTGGTGGAGTGTGAGGTAGAGGTGAGAGATGAGGGGAGTGGAGCTGGATGGGAGATGGGAGAGGGCTGGCCGTTAGAAGGAGCAGGGAGGGCCGTGGGGGGAAGGGGAGGGGTGGGAGCAGGTGGGGGTAACTGTGGGGAGAAGTGGGCGTTGGAGGAGTGAGGTGTGGGTGCGGTTTGGGAAGGGTCTAGTAGAAGGTTGGGAAGGCTGTGGGGTCATTGGTATGTGGGGGGTGTTGGCTGTGGGGCAAAATTGGGAGGAATATGGGGATTGGTAGTGGGGTGGGTCAGGGTAGGGGTGAGGGGATCCGGAGAGGTGTGGGCAGCACGAGGCCACGTTCCCACTCTCACGTTTAAGCCCCTGTACCCTGTCTGAGCTACAAACATTGCCTTTTCCCTGTCCCCGGCCCTTCCCAGAAGCCCGGTGCTCACGTTCATGGCCAGCGAGCTTCGGTGGATCCGGACACCCCTCCTCACGGGAGCCTTTGCCATGGTCCTGGGAGGCTGCTTCTTGACTGCCTCCCCCTTCCTCCACCCCCAAGTGGGGACTAGGGTACTCTCTCTGCCCTCACGAACCCTGGGTCAGGGAGGCTGACTGTGGGGCACTGCTCCGTGCCTGAAAGCTTGGGTGACAACAGGGACCACTTGCCAACTTGGGGCTCCTGCCCTTTGCCCAGTGCCCCGAGCTTCCTGCTCTCGGCACCAGCGTTAGCCTGGGAATCCTGCTTGGCAGGAAAACTGTGGCAGGTGGGAGGAGAGAGGAAGGCAGCGAGGCAGAAACAGCTGCCAGCCGGAGTGGAGGAAGAGCAGGTCCCCAACGGGTACGGGCAGAAGGCGAGGTGCTGGCTCTGGCAGCCCCCTCCCCTGGGTGTGGGTGTTGGGCCTCCTTCCCTGGCCTTGCCCATCCAATGCTGCTGTTGAGGGAGCAGGCTCTGCTCACTGGCCTGAACTCTGAGCTGACACAGACCTCAGAGGTCAGCTGGTCCAACCTGCCCTAGACTCCGGAGTCAGAGTCATCTCCACAGCATTTCCCCCAGGGCTCTGTCTGAATCAGGCTAGACCTTTCCCCTGGGAGCAGGAACTCACCTCCTCTCAAGGCACTCTGTTCCCTCTTTGGAAGGAAAAAACTGTTAACTGAACAACTGATATGCCAGGCCTAGGTACTGTGCAGACTTCTCATTAATAATGAGCTCATAGGGCTGTTCTGATGAATTACCTCCATTTTACAGATGAGAAAAGTGAGGCTGAGAGAGCTGAAGTCCCTAGCTCAAGGTCACACAGGTAATACATAAAAAAGCTGGGTCTGAACCCAGGACTTTCTAACCATGAAGTCCCTCTGGGGTTAAGCAGGACATGCCTCTTCTTTTGCACCCTGACAACTCCTCTGAGGTCTGAAGTTGGAGACCACACCTTCCTGAGTCTCCTCTTCTTCAGGTGAAACAGCTCCTTCAACTCTGTCCAGGAGAACTTGAGTTTTAGCCTCCTCCTAAACTGCTCAGTGTGAGACCCAGAACCAAACACACAATATGCCAGGTGGGTGTGGGCCAGTCCCGAAGAGAACAGAACTATCGCATCCTTCCTTGGCACTAACCTTTACGGTTGTGGCCCTACGGCTAGTGAGAGAACTGAGAACTGGCCTTCTCTTGGGCTTCTATCCCCTCTTGGATCAGAGCTATGAGAGAAGAGGCCAGGGTTTTGTTCCCATCTCCGCCACTGCCCCCCCACCCCCCATCAGGCTATCCTCAATTTAGAATAGGGAAGGGGCAGAGGTGGAGGAAAAGGCAATCACAACCAGGCGGGGCCTGGCAGGGCTGGGAGATGGAGAGGGCTGGAGGAGTGAGGGGGTGGTCCAGTAACCACAGGCAGGGCCAGAAGGGCCAAGCAGAGCAGGAGGCAAGGGCTGAGGGGATGCGTGCACAGGGAGGTAAGGGAGGGGTGGAGTGGGGCCCCAGGGGTTGGGAGAGGCCAGCGTGAGAATGGGCATTGGCCTTCCTAAGTTATCATCGCCCTGCTGTGTGAGAGGAAGTCAGTCACACATTAAGGAAATGTCGCAGCTGGTACTAAATTGGGAGGTGTCACAGGCAGCAGTGAGGACAGGTATGATGTGTGGGGCCCTGTGGGGCCCAAAACAGGGGCAGATATTGCAAAGGGAGAGAACAGGGTTTCTGGGGCTGCCCGGGAAAGATCTAACTGAAATACTGGGGACAGGCCCCCGGGGATGGGGGTCACCTGGCCCTGGAGCAAAGGCTCCAGGTTTGGTTTCCAGCAGCAGAGGAAGCCTCCTCACCCTGGCCTGGGGTGGTGGGCTCTCCACCCTGGAGAAGCTTGGAGGATGTGGTATTATCTCCAAGGGATCCCATTTGGGAGAGGGGCTGGACAGCAGGGCTTGAAGCTGGGGGGCAGGCTCGGGGATCTGCAAAAAAGGCCTGGGATAGAGGTGGGGCACTGGGGTGAAGACAGAGGGGCTGCAGGAAGGAGGAGAGCAGGGCTGTCTTTTCCTGTAGGGCCTGTAATACAGCTGGAATCTAGAGGCCTGTGGGTGTAGGCCTCAGTGAAGGGAGAACACGTTGGAGAGGGTGGGAAAGACAGGAAGAAAGCTGTGGAGCTGACACTGCCCTTCTCCCAGCACAGCAGGCAGCAAGAGAGCAGGCGGAGTTCACTTGAGAGGGAGAGAGAGAGAGTGAGAATGTGAAAGCGACAAGGAGACAAAGGAGAGCAGGGAGGGCCCCGGCCATTGCGAACCTGATGAGAGGCCATGGCCAAAGCGTGAGCTTAGCACCGACGCCACGCGGGTTGGAGGCCTGGCACTCCTGCTCCTTAGCCGAGTGGCTTTCGGGCAAACTGCTTGAGCCCGCTGCACCTCAGTTTCCCCATCTGTAAAATGGGGCTTATGACGCTGGTATTACCAGCCTCCCCAGGCAGTTGTGATCTCATAATACACGTGAAAGAGGCTACAAACCCTAAGCAGGACATCACTGTCAGGTGTTCTATTATTCTTACAAAATACTATCAGCTACCTCTTCCCACTTCAATCTCACAAAAGACTCAGGATGTGGGCAGAGCCAGGATTATTATCCTTGTTTTACGAATGAGGAAACAAAAGCTTAGAGAAGTGAAGTGACGTGCCCAAGGTCACACTACGAACAAGTGGTAGAGATGATCAGGCCTCCTGAATCCAAGAGATCAGTTGTCTTTCTCCTCCATCAAACTGCTCGGTAAAAATAATCAACATGAGGGATTATTATTTAGTGCCGGATCAGACAGAGCCTGAAGCCAACTTTGACCCGGAGAAAACCCCACGGGAAAGTTGTAGCATGGTCTCTTTTTCATCCTGGAGATTGTGGGAAAGAAAAAGTCGGGGCCACGGGGTTGGAGGGAAGGCCACAAAAGACAGACATCCTTTATTCCGTCTGCTAGTGGCCCGTGTCCCTCTGCTCGCACTGACATCAAGGGTGTGTGTCTCTATCTCTATATGACAAAATGTGTCCTTTTTCATGTGACAGTACTTCTGCCTGTGTGTCTCTGACATCCTGGGGAGATGTGCATGTGTATGACACCTTGTCTGCTTCTGTGGCACCGTTTGTGGGTGTGACGACCTCTCTCTACCTCTGTGTGACTTTGCCCGGGGTGGTGGTGGTGCTGTTTGGCAGTGTGTGTGTGTCTATCTGTCTGTACACCTTTAAGAAGTGGAATATCTCATTTGGTAGTGTGAGTGAGGCAGTGAGTCAGCTGAGGCTGAGGGAGGCGGGAGGGAGACTGCTAGGTTACGAGAACAGGAAAAAGGAGAATGAGAAAGTGAAGTCAGGAGCAAGGAGCTACCCCTTTCCTCCCCAACCCCCTGCCCAAATCCCTAAGGAGCCCACCAAGAGCGTGGAACCGTGCAGAAGTCCGCAGGGGTCACGTCAGATGGAAAGGGGCACTTTCTGTCCCTCCCCAAAGCCTCGGAGGGAGACAAGCTAGGCTAGGAGGCAACTGTCTCCCTCTCCAGCTCTCAGCCCCCAGCTTGAGGATGGGTTGAGACCAGCACCCCACCTGGTCTCCGCTTCACTTGACCCTTTGACCTTGCTGTTCTCTTTCCTCTCAGAGGCAGGCCACCTGGCCAGGCTGCACAAACAGAGCAGTAGCACCATGTCCCAAATGTTTACAGCCCCCATACACCCACTGTCCAGAACGACCCTGCTCAGGGTCAAGAAGTTTCTCAACACTCAGCTCTGCCCTAGGCAGGCCCATTCTGCAGGGGCCCCGCCTCTCCTCTGGATGCCCGTCCCCAACAGCCAGTAAGCCAGCTTTCCCTCCACTGCCACCCCAGGGCACTGGGAAAGCACTGGGACTTCTGTAATGCACCAGCCTCCAGTGGTCCTCCCACAAGCTGCTGTGCCCTGCTCCCAGCTCCTTCTCTTGTCAGGGGAGAGGAGCTGGCAGGTACCCTCCTCGGGAGAAAACAGGCACCCTGGGGCTCCACCTGCTTAGACTCTGACCAGCCACCTCAGGTCATATAAGGTCAACAGTGTGCTGTGCCCCACAACCAAGTGCCCCTCCTCTCACCCACTGGCAGGGGCCAAAGGGTCAGGGTTAGGTTGCCAAATATTCTTCCCCCGCCTTTGGCCTTCCCCCTTCACCAGCCAGTCCCAGGACTTTCCATTCCAGCCAAGGAAAGGAAAGGGGCACCGCTAGGTGAGGACGGGGGCTAGGGGAGCCAGAGCCCTCTTTCCATCCCTTTGCCAACCGGGGGGCCCCCGGACCCCTCCCTCCTCATGCGGGGGGCGGGGCGGGAGAAAGCCCCAGTCATATGGTGCCCAAAGCCAGAATCAATAGAAGTTGGCCAGGTGGTTACCTGACTTGAATCCCTGAGGCCCTGCTTCCCGGGAGGGTCCCAAGGTAGCACTACCCGTGCCCCACTGAGAACGGTGGGGGTGATGGGGGGAGGTGAGGTGGGTAGAGGGGGAAACCTTTTTTCTCCCGGTCCCACCGCCACGGCTCCCGCCGCCGAAGCGGCAGCCGTTGTGGCCGCGGACGCCAGTCCCTACCTTACAGCCTTTCGTGCAGGACCGGATTGAGTACTCTTCTGCCTGTAAGTATTTATGCAGCACGAGGTCGAACTCGTCATATTTTTCCTGAGCATGTCGGTCGAGCCGCTGGTACGCCTCGATACAGTTGCTACACACCTCCCAGGCCCCGGAGCCCGGGCTAGCCACCACGGCCAGCAGGTCCCCCAGCAGGGTGTCCAGGCTGCAGTCCAGGCTGTCGGGGCGGTCCATGCCCAGCAGCAAGTCCCAGACCGTGTAGGTGTCGCAAAAGGAAAGAGTGAAGTTCCGAAAGTGGCCTTTGAGCAAGTTTTTTTTGGCGGTGGGGAACTCGGCCGGGGCACGGGAAGGGGAGTCGGGGGGCCGTAGAGGGGGCGCTGGGGTGGTCGGTTCGAAAAGTCTCTGCAAAGATTGCAATTTGGTGCAAGCTGCGTCCAGCCCCGTGGGTTCTGGGACGCCGCCGCAGTCCGGCCCGGGACCGGCGGCGGGGGCGGCTTTGGTCAGGTTGCTGTATCGCGGGCCGCAGGTGCCTGGGGGCGCGCTGGGCTGGCCGGGCGGCTGCGGCGGCGGCGGCAGCACCGCGCGAGGAGGCACCGGCTGCCGCTCCCGGCCGGCCCCCCAGGGCGGCCGCATGGCGCTGCTCAGCTCCCTGGCCCGGGGCCGGGCCCCCGCGCACAGCCACAGATGGTCAGCGAGCAGCACGGTGAAGAAGAGCAGGGACGCCAGGGACAGTCGCCATCGCTGCGCCCGCTCGGAGTCGGCGCAAGGTTTGTCGCTCGGCCTGGGAGCCCAGCAGCAGCAGCAGCAGATAGTCAGCGCGGCGGCGTCTTTCCCGGGCCACATCCAAGCGCCCCTGAACATATTTCAGGGGGGTCCGGGCTGGAGGGAAAAGGCGGGCGCGAGGCCGGACGGCCGTCTCGGGCTGGCGGGCGGGCAAGCCGGCTGCGCGCCGCTCCGCGCTCCTCGGCGCCGTCCAGGCTCTACCTCGGGGGCTGCATGGCGAGGCAGGCCGGCCGGCCCGGGGCCCCGCTCAGGCCGGAGTGGCGGGGCGCTCTCGCGCCGTCCCCGCGCCCCTCCCGCGCTCCCTCGCTCGCCGCCCGGGCGCGGCCGCCCGGCCCGCTAGGCGCTGCCCGGCGTCCCGGCGGGGGGCGGTGCGGGGCACTGGGGCGGTGGCGGCTGCGGCGGCGGCGCCGCACTCCTCATAGTGTCGGGCCGCTCAGCTGCCCTGGGCTCAGCGCCACTCCACTCCGCGCCGGCTGCCGCCCGGCTAGCACTCCGCTCCGGCCGTCTCGGCTCGGCGCAGCTCTGCGCCCCTCAGCGCCGCCGTGCGGGCCCGGCCGCCGCGCTCCGCTCCGCTCCGCTCGCTCGCCCCGCGCCGCGCTGCTCAGCTCCCGCCCGCCCGTCCGCCTGCCCGCCGGCCGCCCTCTCTGCGCCGCTCCCAGCCTCGCTCGCGCCCTCCTAGGCCCGCCGGCCGGCCCGCTGCTCGGCCCTTCGGGCTTCGCTCGCGCTCTGGCCGTTGGCCGGGGCCGGTCCCGGGTCAGCTCCGCTCCGGCTCCGCGCCCGCCGCTCCCGGAGTTCCGGCTCGGGCGGGCCACCTGGCTCCCGGCGGCGCCACAGGCGCCGGACGCCGACGCGGGGCTTTACTTAGTGCGCCTCTCGCTTCCGCCTCGCGTTCGCACCGCTGTGGCGGCCGCCGAGCGGCACGGCCCCTTGGCTCCCGCTGGCCATGCCCCCTCAGTCTGTCGCCATCTTCCGCTGTGCAGAGAACACCTTGAGAGCCCGTGTGCGAGTGTGTTTGGGGGGGAGTGGGGGCGGAGAAAGAGCCACGAAGAGGAGGAGGGAGCGGGACTGGGGCCCCGACTGCGCCTGCGCCTCAGGACTCCCCCCCGCCCCCCCGCCCCCCCAGCCGGCCGCAGCCTGTGCTGTTTGGGGACGTTTCCAGTCCACCCCCAACTCCATTCACTTCAGCGCCTCCGTTCATCCGCCCGCTCCCCGCGTGCACTCGCCGCACGCTGAGTCCCAGGCCCGGCGCTCCCCCTCCCCCGCCGACCCGGGCGCCCGCCTCCCTCCCCGAAGCAGCCGGTCGCTCCCCCTGAGGGCTAGGGGACTTCTGAGGGTGATTGTTAGAGGCAGAAGGCAGGAGGCACCTCCGTAGCGTCTCGCTGCCACCCTGGGTCGCCGCCCCCGTCCCCGTGACTAGGCGACGCTGGAGCCGGCTGCGGATCGGACCAGTCCCGTGTCCCTAACTCCGCTGTCGCCCTCACTGTCCTGCCCCAGGCCAAGGCGGCCCCTGGTGCTGAAGGACAGCTCCCGGCTTAGCTGCTGCAGAGGACAGAGCTTAGAGAGCGTCCTGGAGGGGGCAAGACAGTGGGCTAAGATGGGTAGTAGCGATGGGGTGTCGTTTCTGCCCTTAGTAAGATTTCCAGCAGCCTCTCCCCCGTCCTAGCTTCCTGGCTCCCCCTACAGGCTGCTGAGAATAGCTGAGCGAGAGTTAGGGAAGCTGCGCCGCCAGGATGGAACCATGTGCTTGGGGCCCTCACAGAGTCACATGGCACTAGGAACTCAGAGGTACAAACGTCCTGCTGCACCACTAACCTTGTTTGGATTCCACCAAATCTCAGACTGATCCGATCGCTTGCTTCCTTTTCCCATTCCCTCCCACCCCAGTAAGTCCCACCTCTAATTTTTGTTAATATTAAGAATACCAACAATAAAGTAGCCTTTGTTGAGCATATACTAGGTGCTAGATACTGCTCTAGGCACTTTACATTCATTATTTCATTTAATCTTCACAACAGCCTATTTGCATAGGCACTGCTGTTATCTTCATTTACATATGAGGAAGCTGAGGTTTAGGGTGGTTAGGTTGCCTAAAGTCACACAGCTAATAACCAATGAGGCCAAGAGAGAAACGCAGGCAGTCTGGCTCTAGAGCTTTCCACACTCCAGTCAAGCCCTGGGAAGATGAATGGGTGGAAAATAGTCCTGCCTTCTAGGAAATTGTAGTCTTCATGAGGAATATACAGATGAGGCACATATGTTGGCTACTGGGAGAACTCGTGGACTGGAGACTTGGGTTCAGGTAATAGTTCTACCACTGCACATGCTTTGTGCCCTTGAGAGAGTCCTTTCTCTCTCTGAGTCTTGGTTTTCCCCTGAGTAACACGAGGGGATGCCCAGGGCTGTATGAGATCGGTGGGCATTGTTAGCATTACTCAGAGGTGGGCTGGGGTGGATGCATGAAAGCTCTCTGGAAGAAGGAGAATTTGAGCTGTTTCCTAAAGAAGTAGCAGAATTTGAGTGGGTGGGTGGGTGGGAAGGGCATTTCAGGTAATAGGATTGCAGGTGAAAAGTTTCAGGGATGAGGAGGAGCTTTGTATGGTTGCAAAGCCACGAGTGTGACAGTTTGGCTGTATTGGTGGTGAGAATTTGTGGGGAAGAGTAGAGGGATTTGAGACAAGGGACAAAACTGTCAGGCATTTGGGAGGCTTATTCATTATATTCCAAGCACTATGCTGGGGACTAGGTAGGAGCCTGAGGTGGATCAGACATGGTGCTGCCCTTGAGATGCTCACAGTTGAATTAGGGAGGCAGATATTTTAGAGAAGGAATTGTAACCCAGTATAGTAAGGATGATATGCAAGGGAGGAGAGGTCTCCCTCCGTAGAGAGAGGGACTGATCAACTCTGCCAGCGTCCCTCAGAGATGATTTTGCACATAGCCAACTGAGTTGGGGGCATTCATTCATTTATTTAGCAAACATCTACTGAGGACCTGTTATGTTCCAGACACTGTACTAGGCATCAGAGATATAGACATGAGTAAAATACATGTCTTGGGCTGCGGGAGTTTAGTCGAAGTCTTAAGAAATGAGTAAGAATTGGCTAGACAGATGGGAGAGAAGGTGGTGTGTGAAGGATGTCCCAGGCAGAGGGAATGTCATGTGTAAAGTCCCAGGAGCAAAGCCAAGAATGGCATGCTCAGAAACCTGCAAAGTAGTTCATTGTGACTACGTGTGAAATGGGAGCACTACCAAAAATGAGACTGACGATTTGGCAGGAGCCAAATCATGAAGGGCCCTGGGTGCCGTGCTAAGTAGTTTGGACTTTATCCCAAGGGTACTAAGAGCCATGGGAGAGGTTGAAAGGTTTTCAGCAGGAGGTGACACAATCAGATTTGTATTTTTAGAAGATTGATTTGGCTGCAGGATGGAGATTGTGTTGGGTGGGGCAGGGGGTGGGTCCGGGGGACTCGAGGCAGGGAAACTGGTTAGGAGACTGGTTAGTAGTCCAGGTAAGAGTTATTGAGGGCTGAACAAGGCCAGCAGCAGCAGGGGAGGAGAGAAGAAATGCACATGGAGGGAAATAACAGGGGTAGAACTGAAAGAACCTAGGACGGGCCTAGATGTAAGGAATCAAGGAGAGACAGGGCCTGAAGAAGGAGGATGAAACTAAAGGGTTCAAATTAGTGACATGGGCACGACTGCCCCTGTGCACCTAGGAACCGTCTTTCCAGAGCCATTCTTTGTTTAGTCCTTGGAGGGTTCAGTGTTCTGTTTAACAAAGAAGGCTAATCGCCTACAGATACCTAGTTCACAGCTGATTGGCAGGACCACAGTGATTGACACCCTTGAGTGCCAATGAAAGAGCAGCCTGCCAGGCCTAGGCTATCAGCTCTGAGCACCTCTGGAGCTTTCTGTGAGAAGTCACTCAGGCAAGACTCCCTCCCTTCTCCCCAGCACAGACAGGGTGAAAAAGTGTCTCACAAAGGTCCATTTATCACAGGAACACAATATAACAATAACTTACCCACGCAGTACCCGCTGCACACAAAGGAGAAGTGGTAGCACACCAGGGGTCAGAGGAAGTTCTCTTTCTCCCGCTCTAGATGACACAGGAAATTGGGATGAGGGAAGGGAAAGCACTGGCCTCTAATTGGGCCCCAGGAACAGAATAGCCAGGTGGGGAGGGGGCTGCTGCTTCGCAGAGCTGGTGGACCCTGGCCAGCCTTCTTCCCAGCCCTTCCTCTCTACCTGCTCCCAGATCAGCAGGGGCTAAAGCCAGAGGGTAAAGGTGGGTCACTTCTGAGGGGACCCAGACTGCCCAAGAAGAGTGAGAGAGTGCTCTCAAACCAGGCAGCGGGGACGACAAGTTGGAGTAGAGGGAGGGAAAGGGTTTTTCCACAGTGAAATTCCGACAATTAGGCAGAAGTAAAAGTGGGATCCATTTAAAGAGACCAATGTGGTGACACAGGGAGCTTTCTGTTAAGCTCAGATCTTAAAAGGTCATGGGCAAAAGATGGAAATGAGAGCCCGTAATTAAGGGTGAATTTACATACCCGTAAGAAGAGTGTCAGGATGGCTAAAGCACAGCTTGAGCTGAAGCTTGTCAGGTTTTGCCTGATCCCACCCTCTGTCCCTTTCCTCCCTCCATAGTTGGAGTAATTTTCCTCCCAACTGCAGGCTATACCTGTCCTAAGGCGGGAAGGATTGAAGTCACCCCACCCTGCACACTAGAACTCAGGATCTAGTAGTCCCTTTGCCACAGGTCTGAGTCTGATCTCAAGTTTCCACTGAGGCTGTCTCATTGTTCAGTCCTGATCCCTGGCCTTGTCTCATGTTCTGTGTCTGAGTCCCCCAGTCAGAGACCCGGCCTGACCACCAGTCACCTGTCAAGGCCTAGGCCCAGTCATGCTCTTTTAGTACACCATCTAGGGAGAGAGTCCTGACCCCAAGCCCCGACCCAGTTGCTGAGGCCTGATGTCTTACTGATGGACTCCTCTGATCCTGCTGCCCACTTGTATTTATAAATGTTTAGATGCCTCTAGTCATGTTTGCCCTCCATTTGGATCCCCAGTTTTCCTATATTATAACCCTATGTCAGTTAGGTGTGCTTTGGGCTGCAAATAATAGACAACTCTACAACCACAGCTTAAATAGATAGATGTTTCTTTGTCTTATGCAACAAAAGTTCCCTGAGTACATGGTCCAGGGATGGAAGAACAGTTCAACAATGCCATCAAGACCCTGGCTTATCATCTCCACCATCCTTAGGGTCAGCTTTCATCTATTTGCTTTTAGCCTCATGTTCACAAGACGGCTGCTGCAGCTCTGGGCCTCCTGTCTGTATTATAGACAGAAAGAAGGGGAAACAGCCACAGGGCAAGATGGCTAAGGACAATGGACCTTATAGAGAGACTTTGCTTTTTTAGTCAGAATGGAACACTTTCCCCAGTGATATCTACCTGCATCTCTTTGACTAGAACTGTGTCATATGGACACTCTTAGCTACAGAGGAAGCTGGGAAATCCAATACTTTTAGCTGGCAAATTGCTGCTCTGAGCAAAGTTGGGATTCTGTAAGTGAGCAAGAAAGAGAGATCCTTACTAAGCAGGCAACTGGAAGCATCTGCCATGAACCCCAACCACCAGCTGGTTGCCTGGACTACATTTCCTTTATTACTAAACCCTGCAGATACTTGGCTTTGACTGCTGGACTTGACTTCCTCACAGCAACTACAGCTGGTTTGTTCCACTAGCACAGGATAGAAGAGACCTGCCTGGTTTAACAATAGCACATGTGAGAAAGACCTTGATTTGATTGTAAAGTCAATGCGAGCCAACAGAGTGATGATACTGCCAAAAGAGGTAATTCGATTTTAGGCTGCATTAATAGAAGTATAGAACCAGAACAAGAGAAAAGGTGGTTCTGCCCTTCTCTACACTTGTCACATCCCACCTGGAGCACTGTGCTCCATCCTGGACATCCCATTTAAATAAGGATACAATGACAAAGTGCAAGGTGTCCAAAGGTGAGTCACTAGGCTGGTGCATCAGCAGCCACATCATGTGAGGAACACTTGAAAGACCTGGGCTTATTTGGTCTGGAGGTAAACAGGCCCAGAGAAGGAAGGGTCGGAAGTAATTATTCAAGTTAGCGTTCAGAGCCAGGGATATTACAGCAAGCAGGGTAGTATCAAGTGATTAAGTGGGAGAGAGAATCAATAACAATAAAAACAAACATTTATATAGTGCTTGGTATGTACCAGGTACTGTTCTAAGCGTTTACATATATTAAGTCACTTAATCCTCTAGGACAGCGAGATAGGAATTGTTATTGTCTCCATTTTTCCAGATGAAGACAGACAGGTTAAGTCACTTGCCTAAGGTCACACAGTTAGCAAGTGGCTGAGGTAGAATTTGAACACAGATATTCATGCTCACCTTACCTCCTCTTGGAAGAGGGTTGGCGATTCTGGGTAATTGCCTAGATTTGAACACCAGAGAGCATTTGCAGCTTGCTTGATTGTTCAGCTGTGGTGAGTAAGTTGGCACAGATGGGGCAGAGAGATATAGGGCCCCATTTTAAGACCTCTAACTCAGGGGATTCCTCTTAGATACTTTGATACCTTCTCAGTCCAAACCAAGAGAAGTAAATGTTCACATCTTAGCCCACCTTGGGCTTTCCCTCTCGCTTCCAATTTCTAGTGTGAGGAATCCAACCTCAATCCTAGGTAACTGACAGAGTGACCTCACCCTAGACTCTTCCACTCTAGGCTGAAAATGTAGAGATGGCCAGCCACCTCTGGGGTCACCACTACCCTAGGGCCTGCAGCTCTTGCAGCTGCTACCAACCCAGGCCAAGAGAGCTGGTTTTCTGGCCACCAGGCCCAGAGTCTGATAACTCCTCAAAGATACTAGGACTAAATCCACCCTGACCCACATTTCCCAAAGTCATCAGTTCACTCCCACAGTGTAAGCCTCACCTCCACCCTCCCACTGATTTTCCCATTGCTATCAGAGTAGTGATAGTACTACTATCCAATCCATCCTTCCAGTTTTTCTCCACCTTCCCGAGTCTTCCACCAGAGCCCTCTTGACCAGCTGCTCCCTAATCAGCATTCTCAACTTCTTTTACCTAACAGAAACCTAGTTCTACCCAGAGGGCTCTGTTTCCCCTGCTGCCTTCTTATGTGAAGGCTGCTTGTTTTCTTGTCCAGTATTTTAGGGTCAGGAGGTAGGGTAGGTGTCTTCCTTGCTCCCCACTACTACTTCTAGACCATTTGTTTTCCTCCCTCTTGCAAAAACTACAGCTCTTTTGAGACTCACATCATATTGATATATCACTCAATCCTGTTCATTGCTGTCATGTACAGACCTCCTGGTCATATCCTCCATAGTGAGTTGAAGTCCTAACCCCCATTACCTGTGAAGGTGACCTTATTTGGAAATAGGACCTTTGTAAATGTAATAAAGTTAAGAGAAGGTCATACTGGATTAGGGTGGGTCCCTGACTGGTGTCCTTATAAGACAAGGGACATTTGGACACAGAGACAGGCACAGAGGGAAGACGGCCATGTGATGACACAGGCAGATAGTGGAGTGATGGGTCTACAGGGCAAGTCAAAGGATGCCAAGGATTGTTGACAATCACCAGAAACTAGGAGAGGTGCATGGGATAGATCCCCCTTAGGGCCCCTGGAAGGAATCAACTCTTCCAACACCTTGATTTAGCACTTCTGGCCTCCAGAACTATTAGAGAATAAATTTCTGTTGTTTTAAGCAAACCATTTTGTGGTAATTTGTTAGAGCAGCCCTAGGAAATGAATACATGCTCTTTCTTTTTTTTTTTTTTTTTAAATCCTACTACATTCATTCATTCATTCATTCATTCATTTATTTATTTATTTATTTATGGCTGTATTGAGACTTTCGTTTCCGTGCGAGGGCTTTCTCTAGTTGTGGCAAGCGGGGGCCACTCTTCATCGCGGTGCGCGGGCCTCTCACTATCGCGGCCTCTCTTGTTGCAGAGCACAGGCTCCAGATGCGCAGGCTCAGTAATTGTGGCTCACGGGCCCAGTCGCTCCGCGGCATGTGGGATCTTCCCAGACCAGGGCTCGAACCCGTGTCCTCTGCATTGGTAGGCAGATTCTCAACCACTGCGCCACCAGGGAAGCCCAATACATGCTCTTTCTCAATGAAGACTTTGGTTTCTGTCTCACTGGCTTTCATTCTCCCCACTGCAAGTCCTGCCATCATCCTAAGAGACTTCAGTGTCCATGTCGATGATTCAGCCATCACTTGGACCTCCTGCTTCCTAAACATCCTCATCTCTTTCACTCCACCTGAGCCACCTACCTCCATTGTCACAAACTGGATCTGCTCCACTATAAATCAGCAATCTCAGTTGAGCCTTCAATACTGTTTCATAATCCTACTAGGTACTAAATTGTTTTAGTATCTCTCACTCTCCAGAATGACAATTTCAAATCTTCTCCACTCTTTTCTTAAACCTCCAAACCTTGTGTCTCCTCTCTCTCTCTCCCATAGCAGATGACTATGAGAGATAACCTCATCATTTACTTTATCAAAAGATTGAAGCATCAGGCAGGGCCTCTACTTCCCACATTACCTCATCAACATCCTCTGTAGGACTTTCCTCCTGTAATGGTGGGGGAGGTGTCTCTTTTTCTCAGAGGGCAATTCCTTCCACTGGTGTTTGTAGCCTATCCCCTCCCTCCTTCTCACACTATTAACAATCCCTTTTCTCTCCTATGTATTCAACCTCTTTCTCTCAACTACACCCTATCAGTAGCAGGTAAAACAGTCTCTACCATCTTAAAAATAATGTCACCCTCAACTCCACACCCTCCTGCAATTATCAGTCATTCTTCTCCCCTGCCAAAATAAACTCAAAAGAGTTGTCTACATTAACTCCTCAGTCTACTCCAAACATGCTTCCTCCCCATCACTACCCTGAAAGTGCTTTCACTCAGGTCACCAATGACCTTCATGACATTAAATTCAAAGAATTCTTTCAATCATTATCTCACTTGACATCTCAGTGGCATTTGACATTATTGACTGCTTCCTCTTTATTGAGACATTTTCTTCCGTTAGCCTCTTTGTTCTTCTCCTACCTCTCTGAGAATGCCTTATTAGTTTCCTTTGGGGGCTCATTTTTCTCTAACTGGCTTTTCAATGTTGGAGTTCCTCAAATTGCATTATCTTCTCCCCTTATACTCTTTCACTAGGAAATCTTGTCTATGATCATGTTATGTATCCCATATTTATATCTCTACTGAGATGACTGAAACACAACTCAAGTTCAATACACCGAAGACCAAACCTAGGATCTCCTCCTTGAGATCTGGTTCTTTACCAGTGTTCCCTTTTTTGCAGTGAATGGAATCTCCAACTACCCAGTTATGCAATTCAGAAACCTAGGAGTTATTCTCAGCAACCCCTCTCCCTCATATCCAATCCATCACTAAGTTCTGTTTTACCTCTTAAAAGTTTCTTAGTCCATCCACATCTTTCCAATGACAGTGCCAGCCACCACCCTTGTCTACTTTGCAGTCATCTCTCATTTTATCTATTACAGTAGACTGTTCTTCACATATCCATGCTGGCTTCTCTCCAACCCAGAGTGATGTTTTCAAAAGTTAAATCTGATTGTGTTATCATCTTGTATAACAATTCTCCAATAATTTCCTATGACTCCTAAAAGAATAAAGAACTATTTTTTTTTAATTTTAATTTAATTTTATTTATTTGTTTATTTTTAATTTTTGGCTGTGTTGGGTCTTCGTTTCTGTGTGAGGGCTTTCTCTAGTTGCGGCGAGCAGGGGCCACTCTTCATCACGGTGCGCGGGCCTCTCACTATCGCGGCCTCTCTTGTTGCGGAGCACAGACTCCAGACGCGCAGGCTCAGCAGTTGTGGCTCATGGGCCCAGTTGCTCCGCGGCATGTGGGATCTTCCCAGACCAGGGCTTGAACCCGTGTCCCCTGCATTGGCAGGCATGTGGGATCTTCCCAGACCAGGGCTTGAACCCGTGTCCCCTGCATTGGCAGGCGGATTCTCAACCACTGTGCCACCAGAGAAGCCCAAGAATAAAGAACTGTTAATGTGGCCTATGAGATCCTGTAAGATCTTGTCTAAACTTACATCTCTAGCCTCAGCTCACATCACTTTCTCCCTCATGCTCTATGCTCCAGCCATGGTGGCCTTCTTTTAGTTCCAAATATACCATTCATTGTTGGCCACAGGGCCTTTGCACATGCTTTTTCCACTTACTGGAACACTCTCTCTACTTCCCACCTCCATCTGTTTTGCTTGGCTAATCCTACTTAATACTCAGATCTTAGTTCTAGCATTACTTCCTCAAGGAAGGTTTTCTAGACCAGTCCATCTAGGATAGGTCAGGTTCCTTTGTTATATCTCTCAAAGAAATGTCTTCCTTTCTTCACAGTACTTATCTCAGTTGGGCTTCACCCTTATTTGTATGATTCCTTGGTTTATTACTGTCTCAACCACTACACTCCAAACTTCATCAGAGCAGGAGCCATGTCTGTTTTTTTTCTCCCTGTTTATCTAGCAGCAAGTGTAGTGCTTAACATATAGATGGTCAGTATTTGTTGAATGAATGAATGAATGAATGAGTAAGCAAGTGGATGAATAGACACTTCAAGTGAGACCATCCCCTCCCCATTACAGGGATGTGGCCTTGCTCTAACAGATCTGCTAGCATGACTGTGTTTTAATACCAAACATGAACCACACAATGTAGAAACAGAGGGTCTTTCCCTTGTAGTTGCCTCCAGAGGTACTAAATTCTCCTCAGTGAAGGTATCTAAGCAGAAGCTGAATGACTTTCTTGTAGTTAAATAGCTATAAGAAGGCTAGATGACATAAAATTTTTGCCATCCAGGGCTTTATGATTCTAGGGTTTGGTACACAGAAAGGGTAGCTTGAACAAAGAGGATTCAGACACCCTCTGGGATGGAAAAAGGAAAAGACATGGAAGAAACCACTTTAGGATCCTAGCCCCATTGACACCACATTCATTTCCTTCCCTCTCCAAAGAAGTTCTCTTCTAGTCCATATTTGGGAGGACCAGCATTTTTTTCTACATTGAGGATTGCTATGGGCAGTGGATAGAGATTCTTTAACTTCCAAGGCTCTCCCAGTTCTGTCATTCGCTGGCAACCTTGCTTCCAATTTTCATCTTTCCTGCTTAAATTTAAAGCTATTTCCTCATGCTTCTCATAGTAAGGATGGAAGTACACTGTCCCAGCTATATCCAAAGAGTTCTTAATAAAGGTTATTGTTTTGGGCTGGATATAAGTCCCCACATTTCACAGTACAGAGAATTGAGGTGCCATCTGTTATACTGTATGTGGGCTATTCTTGTTATTCGGATGTTAAGGGCCTTGTAAGGTTGAGCTGTTGTTAGACTGTAGGGGTCAAAGCCATGCCTCTCAGTGTAGGGGACTGGCTCTCACCTAAACTGTGGGTTAATAAATGGTATCAATCATAACCTTGAGGATCACCTGAGAAAGAAGTATATTTGTCAGAGAGGGAACCAGGGCTGAGGAGGAGGTCTCTAGGACGTCTGGGAATCAGGTTTCTGTAATATTGGCTGGGAGGGAACCTAGCCCTCAAATACTTCCTCACTGAAGTTGCAGGTGAGAAGTGACCACCCTGTGAACACAGGCCAGGGACAGAAAGGGAAGGGACCAGGCCTCTGACCCTTTGGAGCCTGGATGTAGTACAGACAGTGTGTCAGTCCCAGAGAAGGGTTAGCCATGGTTGGCTCAGAGATGTTGCTGTGGAAGCTGAGCTATTTGGGTTTCTGTCATCGCCCCATGCTTCCCCCAGAGTGCTTCAGGAAGCTCTTTGTGCAAATGCTTCCTGCTGCCTCTGCCGTGCCCAGGAAAAACCAAAGATTGGCTTCGTTGCCCTCATAGGCCAGAGTGTTAAAAAGAGAGTGGCACATGCCTGGAGCTGGGTATGTGGCAGTAGGGTCAATAAGAAAGAGGCAGAGCCCTACCATGGGGCCCACTATAAGGGTCCTGGGAGTGAGAACTTCCCTCCTGCATACTCTCCTTCCCAAGGTCTTCTTTGCTCCAGTCTGAGAGACTCCATGTTCTATTTTGCTAAAGGAGTGACAGTGGTAAGGTCAGAGTGAGACCTAGGGCCCTAAGGAGAAAGGGGAGATTTAATAGACCAGAGTTGGGAGGCAACCACAGCCTCTTCCCTATGGAGATTCTCTTTTCAGTACAATGGGTTTCCCATAATGAGGGAAGTGGTTTCTTTATTCACTGGGTAGTTTCTCATGGGTCAACAAGAGACCTATCTATAGAGACAGAAGTAGATTTTCCAGTTGGCATTGGGCAGATGGGGTCCGTCCAGCACTGCTCTTTAGATCTTCTCTGGAGCCAGCCCCCTAGGCTGGGCAAGGCCTTGGTCAAAAGAAAGGCTCCTGGTCTGGGATCTGGTGTAGATTGCTTGTGAAGACCAGAAAGCCCCTCTTTGCAGCTTCCTGCCTCATCAAGCCATAGGGAGCTGCCTAGTGAAGGTGGTGAAAGGCAGGCCCAGGGAGCAAGGAAGGGCCTCCATCCTCCACAACTCAGTACCAAGTTACTGTCTGCCTCACCTTCTGCCACCAGCAGAGCTGAATATAGAAGGGAACTGAGTGGAGGTGGTAAAGCAGCAGAACTGGGCTGAGCAGTAGAGTCCAAGTTTCCCTGGATGCTGGTCCATCCGTGATCTGGAGCTCTGATGGAAGGAAGGCCTGGGTTTCCTAGACTTGGGCTTCCCCCTCAGTCCCTCCCACAACCTGCTCCTGTACCGCTTCTGGCTAGGGGCCCACACCCTGGCATATGCTGCACTTTGGCTCTGTAGCTGTCCTGTCCCCTGGAGGGTCTGTGATTCTCCTCCTTAGTTTTGGGGCATGGTACGGTGATCTAAAAGTTGCCTCTTTCAGCTGGCCTTGTGGGCTCTAGTCTATGGCTCCCACCTTCTTTGGGAAGCAGCACTTTGGTAGTAAAAACAGTACAGACACTGGAGTCAGGCAGGCCTGGTTTTGCCTCCCAGCCCAGTACAAGCCATCAGAGCCTATCAGTTTCCCTATCAGCAAAATGGGAAAAATAGCTACTTCATAAGGTTGTTGTGTAGATAAAATGTCATGATGGCTCTAAAGTGTCTGCTACATGGCCCTTAGTATGTATTAGTCCACCTTGAACTGTTCCTTGTAGGACAAGGTAGGCGTTCCCTTTTCGTCTCTCATCGTGTCTTTATTCTGTTGCTTGAGACACATTCACTAGCAGGTTATTAAGTCTGGTCCTCAGCTAACAAGAAATTCTCAGAGGGAACAATTTCTGTGTATAGCAGAGGCTTGTGGGCTGGGTGCTTGTCTTTATGCCCCTCAGGGCAAACATCCTCCGAGATCCAGAGAAAGGGAGTCTCCGTGCCCTTGCTGCTCAGGTATGAGTGGGACAAATGTGTGTGAGGGGGTGTTAGGGGGAAGTGATTCCCACCCTCAGGATAAAGAATGCAGAGGGAGAAAGCCCCACAGACCTTCTAGTGGCTATCTCAGAAAGGAGTCAGGAGATAGAGCCCAACATCTTCATTCTCAATCTCCTCAATCTGGGAACTTTGGAAGATGGAAGCTTCGCCATTTTATGTTCATTCCACTGTAACAATTCACCAAACCTAGGATGTGCAACGTGTTGCTTTTGTTACTTCTTTTCTGTTTTGCCTTGGTGGTAGTCGACAGAGCTCTCTACCTGAGGGTTATCTTTGGATTTAGTTTTGGGGGAGTGCCAGGATGACTTTATCTCACTCTTTAGCCAGCCCAAAGGAGAGTTGTGCCCCACCTAAAGGGATGAGTGCCAATGGCAGCTTTACAGAGGAAAGGAAAGGAGGCTGAATCCCTATGTCTTCAGGAAGGAAGCCAGTGGATCTCTTGGAGTTGGTATGAACTTCACACATGGTCTGGGAGCTTAGGAGGAAAAGCACGTGAGGCTTCTGCAAGGTATCCCTCAGGGAAGCTCAGTGCTTTCACAGGTTGATCTAAACTCACATCTGGGCCTGTTTATTCTATCAGCTATGTAGCCTCTTGAGTGGATGCCCTTTGAGGCTCTGATATGTCAGTTATCAGTCTCTCTCTTCCTGTTCTGAAGTCTGAGCTCACCTCTAGACTCTTCCAATAAGGACCTATTTTTCAAGGAGTGCTTCTGGCTTTCAGCTCATTTGTGGGATGTGGATGGCCAATGTCTTCTGAGTTTAGTAACTAATTAAGACTCACCCTCTTCCCCAAGAAATCACTGATGATTCACCCTTTTGGTGTACCCAAGGGGAGGGTGAAACTCTTCTCAGAGTCCCTAAATTGCCTTCTTATAATATCTGGGTACCTTAAATTTATGGACCATAAAAGTAAAAAGATGGCTTTTCCGAGCCAGAGAAACCAACGTGGTAGACATGGAGAAAAGCCATTGCTACAGTGATCTGGGGGTGAAGTTGAGGCAGCTGTTCTGAGCAAGAGTTCTTCTAGGCTGGCAAAGCTCAGTCTAGAGTATCAAAAGTGGGAGAATGTTTCTATGTGTGAGTCAGTTAGGGAGGGAAAGATTTCTGTGCACAGACATAGTAAGGACTGAACTAAATTATATGCAAAGAACGGTCCTCCTCCTTTACTATGCTTTGAACTTCTCTATTGTGGTATTTTGGGTCCCCAAGCCTGTTCCAGTGTTCTGGAGCCTTTCATCTTCTCTGACTTCTCTGGTTGCTCTTTGGACCGCCTCCACCCTCTACATTGGGTTTCATATGAATTGGGCTTCAGGGAGGTAATGCTGCCTAGGACTGAGCTGCCTCGGATTGAGCTGACCCAGCATGACTCCGTGCACAGGAGCAAACAGATTCTAACCCAGGAGTTCTGAGTCTAGGCTAAGGGTTCTGTAAATTGGCCTCTGCTGCCCACCCCCCCATGGTAACTGAGGTTACTTTTCCTCACCTGAGGTGACTTGTGAAAAAAGGCTGTCAGACCTCCAAATTACTGGCCACTTTCCCCAGCCCCTTATAGCTACCTCGACCCTCTCTGCAGTGTTGTCATGAATATAGCTCTCTCTTGGGACAGGGGAAAGACACAACTTGGTCAAGTCCTGAGACTGGTAAGGTTCAGGCCATCACTGAGAGGGGCTGCTGCCCACTTTGGCCTGTATCCAGACCCCCCCACACACATCAGGGCTCTTTTAGGGATGTGGGAAGTGAATGGAGAAAGAAGGTGTTCAAGACACTGGGAATGGGATACTTTCTCTCAGAGCATGCTCAGTCTCAAAATCACCAGCCTGAAGGCCCCTAAGATCCCTGAGCACCCATCTCAAAGTCTAAGAGCATGAGTCTTCCCAAGTATGCCTTGAAGTTAACTCAGGAGCCATGACTTAGCTTCTATCGTTCTTTGCCAGGTAGCTCTGGCAGGTCAGACATGGCCCAGAGCCCAGCTGGCCCACCTTTCACCCTCTGGGCTATGCACACCTTTGGACATTAGGGCGTGGATGGAAGAGGAAGCAGGCTCTTGATCTGATGCAAAAGATGTAGGCTTCTCTGTGGACCCCAGGGAAACGTCCCATTGCTCTGAGAGAGAGTACTACTCTACCTACTGAGCCAGAAAATGAGTTCAAGGCCAAGCCTGACCAGCCAGACAAGTTTGGAGGGTTTATGCCTCTCTGATTATGAGCTGGCAGAGTAAGGATACCACTGGCATCCCACCTCCCAGCTTAAGAATTAGGTGGGGAGAGGGCTCCTAGAAATAGATCTAGCAACTTTCATCCTGGGCTCTAAGGCCATCCCTCAGCATGCTGGGAAACCGCTGCTCATCTTCACTTCTGGCTCCTTCCTTCAGATATTCCTTATACAAATCCTTCCTGTATCCAAGACCCTTAACCCCATCCCAGAGGCAGAGCTTGACCTATCTAGGGGCAAAGTTAGAAATCTGAAGTCATAATAATAAAGACCTCTAGATGCTTTATATGTATTATTTCATTAATCCTCATAAAAACCTTGTGAAAGAGGAATCATAATTCTTTTATACAGATCCATAAACCAAGGCTCGGAGAGGTGAGATTGCCAGAGTCTCACAGACAGGTCTTGGCGGACTATCTGGCTTTTAAGCCAGGATTCTTATAGAATATCACTCTGCCACCTTTTGTTATTTTAGATCCCTTCCTCTTCCTTACTCTTTATATCCTACTAAATGCCAAATTTATAGATTCTACTTTATAAATAGCTTCTATATCTGCTCCCTCCCCTCTCCCTTTCTCTCCCTCCTCTCTTCCTTTCTCTTGTTTCCTATATTCTCTCTTGTAATTGAAATAAAATTTGCATACAGTGAAATGCACATATCTCAAATGTTATAACTCAGTAAGTTTTTATGAATGTGTACATTGTATTTTTACCACTTTAAATCAAAATATAAAACATTTTTATCACACTTGAAAGTTCTGTAATTTGCACTTTCAGTTAATCCTTGATCCCCATAGGCAACCATGGATATATTTTGTTAGTATTCTAGAATTTCATATAATGGAATAACACAGTATACACTTTTTAGGATTCTACTTATTTTGGTCATATAATGTTTTTATATTCTACACGTTGTGTGTATCAGATATTGATACTTTATCCCCCCCCCCTTTTTTGGTAACAGTTTTATTGAGATATAATTCACATACTATACAGTTTACCCATAGAACTGTTCACTGGTTTTTAGCATATTTTAAGTATATTCACAGTCATGCAACCATCACCACATCGATTTTAGAACATTTTCATTAATCCAAAAAGAAACCCCAAATCCCTTTGCCATCACCCTTCAGCTCCCCCCACCCCTGCCCCCAGCCCTAAACAACCATTAACCTATTCTGTGTCTCTATAGATTTGCCTATTATGAACATTTCATACAAATGGAATAATATGTTTTTATTGTGACTGACATCTTTCACTTAGCATAATGTTTTCAAGGCTCATTCATGTTTAGCATGTATCAGTAAGTACTTCATTTCTTTTTATGGCCAAATAATATTTCATTGTATGGATATACAACATTTTGTTCATCCTTTCTTCAACTGATGGACATTGGGTTTGTTCCCACCCTTTGGCTAACATGAATAATGCTGCTATGAATATGCATGTACAAGTCTTTGTGTGGACATGTTTTCATTTTTCTTGTTTCATATGGTAACCCCATGTTTACATTTAGAGTAACTGCCAAACTGGGAATGTCTTAATTTTTCCTTCATTTTTGAAAAATAGTTTTGCCATGTATGTTTCTTGGTTGATAATTTTTGTTTCTTTCAGCACTTTGAATATGTCATCCCCACTGCCTTATAGTCTTCATTGTTGTTGATTAGAAGTTAGCTGCTAATCTTATTAGGGCCCCTAGCATGTGATGATTTGTTTTTCTCTTGCTGCTTTCAAGATTTTCTCCTTGTCTTTGTCATTCAACATTTTGACTATGATGTATCTGGGTGTGGCTCTCTTTGTCTTTATTGTACTTGGAGTTTATCAAGCTTTTCAGTGTGTAAGTTAATGTTTTTCATCAAATTTGGGAATTTTTCAGTCATTACCTCTTTGAGTATTTTTCTGTGCTTTTCTCTCTGTCCTTTCCTTCTGGTAGTCCCATTACCTGTATGTTGCTGTATTTAATGATGTCTCACACTTCTCTGAGGCCCTGTTAATTTCTTCTTCTTCCTTTTTTCTCTCTGTTTTTCAGATTGTATAATCTCTAATGATTTATCTTCAAGTTCACAGATTTTTTCTACCAGCTCTAATTACTCTTAAACCCCTGTAGTGAATTTTAAAGTTCCAGTTATTATATTTTTAGCTCCAGGATTTCCATTTGGTTCTCTTAAAAAATAATTCCTATCTCTTTATTGATATTTTCTATTTGATGAGACATTGCCATCATAGCTTACTTTACTTTTTAAATCTTAGTTTCCTTTAGTTCTTTGAACATATCTATAATAGCTGTTTTAAAATCTGTCTGCTAAGTCTGACATCTGGGCTTCTCTACAGGCAGTTTGTATTGCCTACTTTATTTCCTGTTTATGGGTCACACTTTCCTGTTGTTTGCACATCTTGTATTTTTTTTGAAAACTGAATATTTTAGATAATATATTGTAGCAACCCTGGATACTGATTCCCCTGGTCCCTTGGGGGCTCGTTTTTATTGTTGTTTGCTTGTTTTCTTGGTTATGGTTTAGTGACTTGGCTGGACTATTTCAGTGATATCTGTTTCACCCACAGTATGCTGCCTATTCTGTCACTCCTCAGAGGCACAGCCTTGGGCAAGTGCATAGTCTCCTTGAATGCCTGGGCTGGTCTTCCTCTGCCGGTATCCCACCCAGTTGTTAGCCTCAACTAATTGCTAGCTGATTTGTCTGTTGTTTGTGATGATGGCCTGGGGGTATGAATCACTCCATGGTCTAATCTGATTAAAGTAGATTCCCTTTGTAGAAACAGAGTGTTAACCAATGTTTGGGGCTGCTCAGATCCCACATAGGCTCTGTGTCTTTCTGTTAAACTTCTAGGTGGTATACCATTTTGCTTGTTGCTTTGAGTATTCTGGAGCTACTAACCTCCTTTTAATTGTTCACAATCAAGGTCTCCATTGTTTTGAACAACACTCTCAGGCGTGAACTTCCCCATACTCTATTCCAAATAATGTCAGTTCCTTTGAAGAGGGCTACAGAGCTCTCTGTTTAAAAAAATTTTTTTTCTTTCAGTTTTAGTGAGATATAATTGACATGCAGCACTATATAAGTTTAAGGTATACAACATAACGATTTGATTTACATGCATCATAAAATTATTACCACAATAAGTTTAGTGAACATTCATCACCTCATATAGATACAAAAATAAGAAATAAAAAAAGATGTTTTCCTTGTGATTAGAACTGTTAGGATTAACTCTCTTAACAACTTTCAACTATAATATACAGCAGTGCTAATTATATTTATCATATTGTACACTACATCCCTAGTACTTATTTATCTTATAACTAGGAGTTTGTACCTTTGGACTGCCTTCATCCAATTTCCTGTCTCCCCACTCCCTGCATCTGGTAACCACAAATCTGATCTCTTTTTCTACGAGTTTTTTTGTTTGTTTTTGAAGTATAATTGACCTATAACATTGTTTGTTCCTGTTATGCAACATAGTTATTTGATATTTCTGTACATTTCAAAATGATCACCATGATAAATCTAGTTACCATATATCATTATACAAAGATATTACATATTTATTGACTATATTCCCACACTATATATTTCATACCTGTGACTCATTTATTTTGCAGTTGGAAGTTTGTACCTCTTAATCTCCCTCACTTTTTTCTCTCCTCTTCTCACTGCCCTCCCCTCTAGCAACCACCTGTTTGTTCTCTGAATCTATGACTCTGTTTCTGTTTTGTTATGTTTGTTCATTTGTTTTGTTTATTAGATTCCACATATAAGTGAAATCATACAGTATTTGTCTTTGTCTGATTTATTTAACTTAGCATAATACCCTTTAGGTCCATCCATGTTGTTGCAAATGGCAAGATTTCATTTTTTTGTGACTGAGTAATATTCCATTGTGTGTATATCTACCTATCTATTTATCTATCTCACATCTTTATCCATTCATCTATTGATGGGCACTTAGGTCGCTTCCAATATCTTGGCTATTATAAATAATGCTGCAATGAACATAGGGGTGCATATATCTTTTCTAATTAGTGGTTTCATTTTCTTCACATAAATACCCAGGAATGGAATTGCTGGATTGTATGGTAGCTCTATTTTTAACTTTTATGAGGAACCTTCATACTATTTTCCATGGTGGCTGCACCAATTTACATTCCCACCAACAGTGTACGAAGGTTCCCTTTTCTCCACATTCTTGCCAACGTTTGTTATTTGTTGTCTTTTTGATGACAGCCATTCTGACAGGTATGACATGATATCTTATTGTGGTTCTGATTTGCACTTCCCTGATGATTAGTGATGTTGAGCATCTTTTCATGTGCCTGTTGGCTAGCTATATGAATTCTTAGGGTTTTTTTCCTTTGCGTTTTTAAAAAAATGTATTTATTTTATTTTTTTTAAATGTATTTATTTTATTTTTTTGGCTGTGTTGGGTCTTAGTTGCGGCATGTGGGATCTTCGTTGTGGCATGTGGGATCTTTCATTGTGGTGCACGGGCAAGCTTCTCTCTAGTTGTGGCATGCAGGCTTAGTTGCCCTGCGGCATGTGGGATCTTAGTTCCCCAACAAGGGATCAAACCCACGTCCTCTGCATTGGAAGGCGGATTCTTAACCACTGGACCACTAGGGAAGTCCCCCTATGAATTCTTTGGAAAAATATCTGTTCAGGTCTTCTGTCCGTTTTTTAACCAGGCTATTTGCTTCTTTGATGTTGAGTTGTTGTATGAGTTCTTTGTATATTTTGGATATTAACCCCTTATCAGATTTATCATTTGAAATGATTTTCTCCCATTCAGTAGGTGGCCTTTTCATTTTGTTGATAGTTTTCTTCACTGTGCAAAAGCTTTTTAGTTTGATATAGTCCCATTTGTTTATTTTTGCTTTTGTTTCCCTTCCCTGAGGAGACATATGCCCCAAAATATTACTAAGACCAGTGTCAAAGAGCATACTGCCTATGTTTTCTTCTAGAAGTTTTATGGTTTCAGGTCTTACAGTTAAGTCCTCAATCCATTTTGAGTTTATTTTTGTGCATAGTGTGAGAGAGTAGTCCAGTTTGATTCTTTTGCATTTAGCTGTCCAGTTTTCCCAACACCATTTATTGAAGAGGCTGTCTTTTCCCCATTGTATATTCTTGACTGCTTTGTTGTAGATTAATTTCCCATGTAAGTGTGAGTTCTCTGTTCTTATGGTCTGTCTCTCTCTTGGGCAGAAACTCTGTGTCCTTATACAGGAGTTAGGGGTGTGGGCACTGGCCTGATTCTTCTGCTACTGTGACACTACTACTCTATGAGCAGGGCTCACAGCTGAGACAGTAGTCCCTTTTGAACTTGCCCCTTTACCCTGTAAACAAGCTGGAACAAGGGCATTTGAGACCGAACTTTCTCAGCCTGTCATGCCTGGAGTCAAGCTTCTGCCTTATCAATGGAGATTGGGTTGGGGAAAGGAGACTGGTCCTCTTGGCAGTGTTTGCCCAAAGTAGAGCTTCTGAAATATGAATCTTGGAGGAATGAGAGATGCTGTTGACTTGCCCCTCCAAAGATGAAACCATAGTGCCAGACTGGGAGCTAGATGAAGAGAGAGGCTTGTCTTCTTGGACACACGTGACTGGTGTAGGAGCTGGGGTGTTGATAAGGAAGTGTGTCATGACTCAAAGGCCACAGACTCTGTCACACCTTTTTTCGAATAGATGTTTCTCCATTTGGTGTATACCTTTAGAACAGTTTCCAGAGACTTTAAATGGTTGTTTTAAAAATAATTTTCATCATTGAGATTGTTGTTTCTCTGGGGAGAGAGCTCGCAGCATTCCTCATGCTGCAATTCTGGAAGTTGATATCCTTTATTCCTTTTTATTGCTGAATAATATTCCATAATATTATCATGTACCCTCTACCCAGTTTTCCCCAAGGGTGACAGCTTGCTAAACTATAGTACAACATCATAACCATGGTATTAACATTGTTATAACCCACCAATTTTCTTCAGCTTTCCTCAGTTTTGCTTGTATTCATGTGTGTGTGTGTGTGTGTGTGTCTGTCTGTCTGTATGTGTATGTGTTTAATTCTGTGCTGTTTTATCACACGTGTAGGTTCATGTATCCACCTCCAAAGTTAAGACATGGAACAGTTCCATTACCATGAGGATCTCTTATGTTTTCCTTTTATAAACATACCCACCACCCTCCTACCTCCATGCCTCTCCCTAATTCCTGATGACCACTAATCTGTTTTTTAACTCAATAATTTCATCATTTCAAAAGTGCTATATAGATGGAATCCTACAGTAAGTAACCTTGCAGGGTTAACTTTCTTTTCACTCAACATAATTCCTGCAGATTTATCTAAGTAGTTGTTTTTATCAATAGTTTGTTTCTTTTTATTGTTCCACAATATGGGTGTACCACAGTCTGTTTACCCATTCACCTGACGAAGGATTGTTTAGATCTAGATTGTTAGATCTAGATTTAGATCTAGATTGTTTCTAGTTTTTGGCTACTATGATATTATGAACATTTGTGTACAGGTTTTTGTGTAAACATAAGTTTTCATTTCTCTTGGGTTAATGCCCAAGAGTGCAATTGCTGGGTCATGTGGTCATTGTATGCTTAATTTAAAAAAGAAACTACCAGTCTACTTTCCAGGGTGGTTTTGCTATTTTACATTTCCATCAGCAATATATGAGTGATCCAGTTTCTCTGCATCCTTGCTAGCATTTGGTGTTTTCACTATTTTTTATTTTAGCCATTCTGATAGGTATGTTGTAATAACTCACTATGGTTTTAATTACCATTTCCCTAATGATGTGCTTATTTGCCCTTGTATACAATCTTTGGTAAAATGTCTATTCATGTTTGTTGCACATGTTCTAATTGGATGGTTTGCTTTTTTAATTATCGAGTTTTGAGAGTTCTTTATATATTCTAGATAGGAATCCTTTGTTGGATATGTGCTTTGCAAATAACATTCCCAGTCTTTGATTTTTCATCCTCTTAAAGGTCTTATGCAGAGCAATAGTTTTTAATTTTGATGAAATTCAATTTATCAGTTTTTCCTTTTATAGACTGGGCTTTTGGTGTTTATTCGTGATGTGCCTTGGTTTGGATTTCTTTGGGTTTATCTTTTGTGGTGTTCACTCAGCTCCTTGCATGGGTAAGTTTATGTATTACACCAATTTTAGGAAGTTTCAAACATTACTTTTTAAAATACTCTTTCAGTTGCATTCTCATTCTCTTCTCATTTTGGGACTGTGATGAAAAGAATGTTGGATTTTTGTTATTGTTCCTCAGGCATCTGAGATTCTCTTCATTTTGTTTTTAATCCTTTTTGTCTCTGTTGTTCAGATATGGTAAATTCTACTGACCTGTCCTCAAATTTACTGATTTTATCCTCTGTCATCTCCTCTCTACTGTTGAGCCTATGAGGCAAGTTTTAAATTTCTGTATTGTTTTTTCCAGTTCCATAATTTCCAGTTTTTTGTAACTTCCATTTATTTTCTGGGATTTTCTATTTTTTTACTTGTTTCCAGTGAATGTGTAACTGCTTGTTGAAGCATTTTTATGATGGCTGTTTTATGATCCTTGACAGATAGTTCCAACATCTGATTCATCTTGGTGTTGGTGTTATTTGATTGTTTTTTCTCTTCACATTGTGATTTTTCTGGCTCTGATTCTTTTTATGAAGACCCAGATGATTTTTTATTGTATCTTGGACATTTTGGCTATTATGTTGAAAGACTCTGGGTCCTATTTAAATCTTTTATTTTAGCAGGCAGTTCATCCTGTTTAGGTATAGCACACTGGTCCTGGCCTGCTTTTGTAGGCTCTGGTTCCAACGATAATTTAAGTTTCATAGCCTTTGCTATTCTCTCTTCATCTGCTTGGTTTATCTGGTGCTGCTTGGGTTCCCATTGTTCTCTGATGGGGCGGAAGCTCTTTTCCCAGTTCAGGCTGCCTAGTGCATGTATTATAGGTGGAGAAAGGGATTCTCTACTCACAGGGAAGAAGAATGCTTCCTGGTCCAAGCCACTTGTGGTGGGGTCCCTCTCGCCACTGGCCTTGCCTCTCACCTATTTTGGAGGGAAGTCTCTGGCTCTGTGGGAGAGGGAGATTGCTTTCTGGCCAGGTGCTTCTTGTGGCAGGATTGCCCCCCGTCTGTGGGAGACTGAGTGGTTTCAGGCACAGACAGCTTGTTGCAATGGGATTTTCCTTGTTGGTACCCCTGAGCTGCCATGTTTCATGTCCCTGGTTGGAGCAGAGGAGTCTCAGGCCCATGGGTACAAATTAGTTTCCAGGTCTAGGTCATTTGTTATGGTGGGGTACCCCTTGCTGATGCTGTCTGGCCACATATTGTCTCTCTGTGGGGGAGGAGATTCTTGGACCTGGTGTGGAAGTAGAAGCTTGCTCTGGCCATTTATTGCCAGAGTTGATCCCCATTAATCCCCCTTACCAGTGCTGCTAAGATCACTTGTGTTTGTTACTAGGGCTCTCGTTCCATCTGGGAAAGAAATGAACCTACCTGGCTTCCTTGTGTTGCTAGGTTGGGGGTCAGTTATGATAGGCCTGGGTCAACATCTGTTTGGTAGGAGATCATTAGCTGCCCTGCTGATGTGCCTTTCTTCAAGTCCTTGGCTCTCTAAACAGTTCACTGTCCTCTTTCCACCTTTCATAGTTCTCTTTTTATTGTCTCATGTGTTGTTTCTAGGATTTCTAATTGCAGCAAAGAGAACAGGGATGAATTAGTCTACATCATCATGTCTGGTGTCATGGAAATCTAGGTAACTTTTAAAGAGAACCAAATACATTTTTCAGAATGAAAAATGTAATTGTTAATTTAAAATATTCAATGGATAGGTTAAATAGCAGATTAGACAAATAAAGAGACCGTTAGTGATCAGAAAAGTAGATCTGAAGAAATTGTTCAGAATGCAGCAGAGAGAGAGAAAGTGATAGGAATTATAAGTGAGAAATTAAAAGATATGGATGATAGAATGATAAAATCTAACATAAATCTAATTGCATTTCTAGATGGAGAGAATGCAGAAAATGAGAGAGAAACAAAATTCAAAGAAAAATTGCTAATTTCCCTTTATTGATGAAAGACATGAATACTTAGATTCGGTAATTACAACAAATCCCAGGCAGAACAAATACAAAGAAAGCTATGTAGAGACACATTGTGGTAAAAAGATAGAGAATGTCTGAAAAGGGACCAAACAGAAATAAGGAATTATTTCCAAAGGAATGACTATTAAACTGAGAGCAGACTTCTCAAAAGCAACAAAGTCAGAAGATAGAGGGATAATACTTTCAAAGTGTCAAGGGAAAATATCTGTCAATCTAGAATATTCATCCTTGAAAAGCTAATATTGATAAATAAGAGCTAAATAAAGACTTTTTCAGATATGTAAAATCAGATGCTCACTAAAGGATCTTCTCAAACAAATTTCCAGAAAAAAGAATGAGATGAAAAAAAGAATAATGAGCAAAGAAACTTAGATAAACATAAACAACTATTACCTATGTGAAACAATATAGTGACTGAGTTGGGGAGTTTTAAAATGGGTGGGATTAAATTACTGGACAACAATAAGCTGAGGGGGTGATCAACATTAAAGCATTAGAAGATCCTTGTATCATTTGGGAGAAAGGTAGAGATGCTGATTGAATTTAGACTTGGTTCATTTAAGTATGAATACTGAAATTTAAGTGTAACTACTAAAAGAATAGAAATGGAGCATAGAACATACCATCCAGTAGAGGGAAAAATTGAACAAGAAAACCTCAATTACTTGTAAATAAGACAGAAAAGGAGAAAAAAGAAGCATAAAAAAAATCAGAGTAAATATAAAACATTAAATTAGATGGTATGAATAAATAAAAAGTATGTCAGTGATCAAAACATGTAATTAGCTGAAATCCGCCAAAGTACTGAAATTTCAAATTGATAATTAATTTTTTTCAAAATCCAGTTGTATATTGTTACAAAGACATACCTAAAACATAAAGACCATATACTCTGGTCACAGTGCAATTAAATTAGAAGTCAATAGCGAAAAAGTAACTTTAAAAAATATAGAGAATTTTTTTTAACATTTTTATTGGAGTATAATTGCTTTACAATGGTGTGTTAGTTTCTGCTTTATAACAAAGTGAATCAGTTATACATATACATATGTCCCCATATCTCTTCCCTCTTGCATCTCCCTCCCTCCCACCATCCCTATCCCACCCCTCTAGGTGGTCACAAAGCACCGAGCTGATCTCCCTGTGCTATGCAGCTGCTTCCCACTAGCTATCTATTTTACATTTGGTAGTGTGTATATTTCCATGCCACTCTCTCACTTCATCCCAGCTTACCCTTCCCCCTCCCTGTATCCTCAAGTCCATTCTCTACATCTGCACCTTTATTGCTGTCCTGCCTCTAGGTTCTTCAGAACCATTAAAAAATATATAGAAATTTTAAAAAAGATGTTTGATTAACTCATGGATCAAAGAAGGAGCCATAATGTAAATTAGAAAATATTTGTAACTGAATGCTAATAAAAATACCTCACATCAAAATCTGCAGAATTCAACAAAGGAATAGTGTACTTAGAGACAGATTTATAGCCTAAAGTACCTTTATACAGAAATAAGAAAGAATGAGCATTTATACATTAAGTGCCCAACTTAGGAATTTAGAAAGGAAAAAATGAAATAAAGCCAAAGAAAGTAGAAGGAAAGAAATAACAAAGATAAGAGCAGGAATTAATAAAATTGAAAATGAAGCTATAATGGAGAGGATTTAACTACCAAATTGATAATTGAAAAGATTAGTTCTTTGGAAATAGATAAACCTTTGACAATGCCAGTCAATTAATAAAGAAATAAGGGGGAAAAAAATGAAAGAAGGAGGATTTCCCTGGTGGTCCAGGGGTTGAGAGTTTGTCTTGCAATACAGAGGATGCCTGGTTGGGGAACTAAGATCCCACATGCCACAGGGCAACTAAGTCCATGCCCTGCAACTACAGAGCCCATGTGCTCTGGAACACGAGCGCCACAACTAGAGAGAAGCCTGCACACCACAACAAAAGATCCTGTGTGCTGAAACAAAGACCTGACACAGCCAAAAATTAAATAAATAAATATTTTAAAAAATGAAAGAAGCTTCACAACTAGAAATACAGAAAACATTAAAAATAATGTTATTACCATGAACTATTTTATGACAATAATCTGAAATCTTAAACAAAATGGACAATATCCTGGGCAAATATAATTTAACAAAAATGACTGCAGAAGAAATAGAAAACCTGAATAGACCTATAAGCCTTAAAGCAATGAGTCAAAAGTAGAATTCTACCACACTCCTCACTCCAAATCTCACAACCCAGATGATTTCACAGGTGAGTTCTCTCCACATTCAAGAAGCAGATGAATCCAATCTCACACAAAACTTGTTCAGGGAATAGAAAAATTCTCCCCCAGTTCATTTTATGGGGCTTTATAACCTTGGTAACAAAATTGACAAGAACATTTAAAAAATGGAAAAATAGGGCTTCCCTGGTGGCGCAGTGGTTGGGAATCTGCCTGCCAATGCAGGGGACACGGGTTCGAGCCCTGGTCTGGGAAGATCCCACATGCCGCGGAGCGACTAAGCCCGTGAGCCACAATTGCTGAGCCTGCGCGTCTGGAGCCTGTGCTCCGCAACGGGAGAGGCCACGATAGTGAGAGGCCCGCGCACCGCGATGAAGCGTGGCCCCCACTTGCCACAACCAGAGAAAGCCCTCGCACAGAAACGAAGACCCAACACAGCCATAAATAAATAAATAAATAAATAAAATTAAAAAAAAAAAAAAAGGAAAAATAATAGGTCAATCTCTCATATGATCATAACAAAAATCCTATACAAAATATAGTATCTCTGTGGAGAAAATGTTAAAACTTTGTTGAAAAATATTAAAGAGATCTAAATGAATAGAGAGGTATGCCATATTCATGGATAGAAACACACAATATTGTAAATGTCCGTGATCTCCCAAATTAATCTATAAATTCAATACAATTCCAGTCAGAATCCCAACCAGGTTTTTCTTGGTGTAACTTAAAAAGCTGATTATAAATGTTATATCAAAAAGCAAAGGGCCAAGATTAGCAATAATCCTTTAAGATAGGTAGGTTTTGTGCCTATTTCATATATGAGAAAACTGAGGCACAGAATGGTTAAGTAATTTGGTCAGGGTCACATAGCCAGTAAGCAGCAGGACCAGAGCTCAAACCCAGGAAATTTGGCTCCAGATTCCACACTTTTAAAATCCACACTAGGGAATTCCCTGGCGGTCCAGTGGTTAGGACTCTGCACTTTCACTGTTGAGGGTGCAAGTTCAAGCCCTGATTGGGGAACTAAGATACTGCAAGCCATGCAGCCAATCAATCAATCAATCAATCAATCAATTTTTAAAAAGGAAAAAAAATAAAATCCACACTAGATAATTTTGAAGAACAATTTGGGGGGGTTCACTCTGCCTCATATTAAGACTGACTAGAGCTATAGAGATTTAGAGAGTGGTATTGGTACAAGAGAAGACAAATAGGCCAATGGAACAGAATAGAGAATCTAGAAATAGATACAAAAGACCAGTCCTAACAAGGAAGCTATAATTAAAATTCATTCATTCAACAGATGTTTATGAAGCATCAACTATGTGGTAGGCACTAGAAATATAGCAATGAATAAGAGACAAATCTCTTCTCTCGTGGAGTTTACATTTTAGTGGAGGAAGACAGAAAATAAATATGTAAAGCTATAGAATATCCTAAGTAGTTTGCCATAGTGAAGTGGGTGCTATTGTGGCAGCAGGAAACAGTGAAATCAGGAGAAGCCCATGAGCCCTGTGGAACATATTGCTGTAGGTAATGTTGAGGCAGTGGGAGGAGTGGTTGATAATTTCAGAGATCTGGCATGGGGCCAGTAGTAGCTTCTCTATTTTAGATTAAGATTGGCTGGGCAGGTGGGGCAGGAGGAGAGCCAGGCCAGGTTCCCTAAATGTTCAGCACCCCCATCGTGATGAGCAGTGTTTGGCAACAGAGATGCTTCCTTCAGGGTGTCGTCGGCAGCCTGGACCTTTCCCAAGGCATTGACCTAGTGGTGACAGGTAGTGAAGGAAAGTGACAGCAATGGCATGCTCATTATTGAGGCCATGGGATTCTGGGTGAAGCATAATGGTCATATAGGACATTTGGGTCAGCCTTTGAATGAAGGCACTAGGATATCATGTGGTACAAGCAGGGGAGTGTCCTGTTAGATTTAGATATGAAGCCACCAAACATCCCTGTGGATTATATTCAGAATTTCTACTGTCCACAGAAATGAACTTCTGGAATAGCATTGTGGCAGGAATTTCTTTTTTTTTTTAAGACTTGGAGATAATTTTTAAAAATTGAGGTATAGTTGAGTTACAATGTTGTGTTAGTTTCAGGTGTACAGCACAGTGATTCAGTTATATATATATATATATATTTCTTTTTCAGATTCTTTTCCATTATAGGCTATTACAAGACATTGAATATAGTTCCCTGTACTATACAGTAGGTCTTTGTTATTTATCTATTTTATATATAGTAATGTGTATCTGTTAATCCCAATTCCCAATTTATCCCTCCCACTTTTCCCCTTCGTAACCATAAATTTGTTTTCTATGTCTGTGAGTCTGTTTTGTAAATAAGTTTATTTGTATAATTTTTTTACATTCAACATATAAGTGATATCATATATTTGTCTTTCTCTGTCTGACTTACTTCACTTAGTATGATAATCTCTAGGTCCATCCATGTTGCTGCAAATGACATTCTTTCTTTTTTATGGCTGAGTTATATTCTATTGTATATATGTACCACATCTTCTTTATCCATTCCTCTGTCGATGGACATCTAGGTTGCTTCCATGTCCTGGCTATTGTGAATAGTGTGGCAGGAATTTCAACCATACTGACCTCTTTGTTTTTTCAAACATACTTTATCATTTTTACCTCAAAGCCTTTGTGCTTGCTGTAATAATCTTCTTTCATACATTTGTGGTATTTCAACTCAAATATCACCTCTTTAAGATAGGCCTTCTCTGACTACCCTATGTAAAGTGAACCCTCAGTCACTCTCTATCACATCCCATTGCTTAATAATCTTCTTAACACTTACCACTATCTAAAGTTATCTTGTGTATTTGTTTGCTAGTTTACTTTTCTATTTTCTACTCATATGTAATCTCTGTGAAGACAGAAAACACTTCTTTTTGGATCACTACTTTATCCCCATATAGTAAATGCTCAATAAATATTTGTTGAGGAAAGAAGGAAGGAAGGAAATGTATCTGCCAGGGGAGCAAAAGATAACTTGTCCTAGTGGAACAAGAATTTGAAGCCCTCTCTGTTGATCCTTTGGATAGATTTCAGCCTAATGTCCGTGCTTGATTGTTGCCATTAGCTGAAACCAGAAAGCAAGGACTCAAAGCTTTCTGGTCATAGAATTTACCAGGGTGAACCTGTAACACTGCCTCCACAACTCTGGTTTCTGAGAGAGGGCATTTCTTTCTATCCCCCCTCATCTCCACCACCTCCACTCCCTGCTTGTGGTTCTGGTTGTCTGGCTGCCTAGGAAGACATCATACTTCTGGCATGAACTGAATTTCTCTTTTTCCTTAGGTGTTTTCAATTGCCATGATTTAAAAACTATGTAATGTGATTAACACTTTTAATGATTTGTCTTGATGGGATGATTGTTTGTTATGTAAAATTGGGCAAAGGGGCAACTGAGTCCATTAGTCCTTTTTTTACATTGAATATTTCATTAAATACATTTTATTTCTTCTTCTTTCTTTCTTTCTTTCTTTTTTTCTTTCCTTTTCTTTTCTTTTTTCTTTCTTCCTTCCTTCCTTCCTTCCTTCCTTCCTTCCTTTCTTTCTTTCTTTCTTCTTTCTTTCTTTCTTCCTTCCTTCCTTCCTTCCTTTCTTTCTTTCTTTCTTTCTTTCTTTCTTTCTTTCTTTCCTTCCTTCTTTCTTTCTTTCTTTCTTTCTCAGTATTGTGTTTGTAGTAACAAAATGGTAAGATTATATGTAAAATCTAAACTACATGCTCTGGAAACATTTTTTTTTCACATGCATTTGGCTTAAAAGGGTAGGTGTATGAACACTTTCTGAATACAACACAGCCAAAATTTTTGTAAATCCATTTATTTTCCATTTTCATATTTGTGCTATATAGCCAAATAACATTTTAGATAAAATTGATTGACTCAATATAAACTGTTACAGTGCATACTGATTGTATATAAAAACCTTATATATGACAAGTTAAAAAAAAAGAAAAACAGTGATGTTCTATGGTGTGAATGGTAGAGGACTGAGAAAGGGGATGCTCAAGGTAATTCTTGTAATAGGTACTGTTGACTATTCCAAGTCACTGTTTTGAATACTTTGTATTAATTCATCTAAATGTTGAACAATCCTATGAAGTATGTACTATTGTTATCATTGTCATTTTACATGTGGGGGAATGGTAGCATAGACATATCAAGTTACTTGTCCAATGTCACACAGTTGGGAAATGGTGGAGCTAGAATTTGATCCCAGGCAGTCTGACCCCAGAGACCTTTCTCTAAGCCACTACACTGGTAGTCTTCATTGCTAATAATTCTCCTTCCCACTTGGGATAATTGCCCTCAGCTGGAGACAGATGCTCAGGGGAGAAAGTAATGGGAACTTGGATCCTCTAGGGACAAAGAAGTCTCCAACCCTTGGAAGTCTCTGTTTCAATGAATGTGTGTGGGAGGTGTATGTATTAATGCATATATACATATTTATGCAAACTCATTTATTAATCCCTGCCTCAATAGCTACATATACATCAATAATATAGATTAGAAAATGTAATGGTGAAAAAATTCAATTGCCAATAGCAATAGCAAGCACAGAATGCCTAGGAATATAAATTTTACAAAAGTTTAAGACATGTATATGGAAAGTATAAATACCTAGGAATATAAATTTAACAAAAAAGTGCAAGACCCATATGAAGAAAAGTATAAAATTCTACGGAGAAATATAAAAGACTTTGATAAATAGTGAAACATACCTTGTTCTTAGATAGGAAGACTCAATATTGTAAAAGTTGCCCATTCTCTCATAATTAAACTATACATTCTCCCAATGAAAATTCCAAGAGTTTTGGGGGTTGTTTTTATTTTTTTGAAATTTAAAAAATTATTCTGAAGTTTATCTGGAAGAATAAATATTAAGGAGTAGCAAGGAAATTCTGATAAATAAAACTAAGAGAGGATTTACCCTACCAGATATTAAAATTTATTACAAAGTTACAATAATTAAGATACTGTAGCATTATCCTAGGAATAGAGAGACAGATCAGTGGAATCAAAATAGAAAATCCAGGGAGGAGCTTCAGGATGGCAGAAAAGTAAAACGTGGAGATCACCTTCCTCCCCACAAATACATGAGAAATACATCTAAATGTGGAACAACTCCTACAGAACACCTACTGAATGCTAGAAGAAGACCTCAGACCTTCCAAAAGCCGTGTGCATGACAGGCTCTTGGTGCACCAGCCGGGCATCAGGGCTGTGCCTCTGAGGTGGGAGAGCCAAGTTCAGGACATTGGTCCACAAGAGACCTCCCAGATCCATGTAATATCAAACAGTGAAAACCTTCCAGAGATCTCCATCTCAATGCCAAGACCCAGCTCCACTCAATGACCAGCAAGCTAGAGTGCTGGACACCCTATGCCAAACAACTAGCAAGGCAGGAACACAACCCCACCCATTAGCAGAGAGTCTGCCTGACATCATAATAAGGCCACAGACACCCCAAAACACACCACCAGACGTGGACCTGCCCACCAGAAAGACAAGATCCAGCCTCATCCACCAGAAAACAGGCACTAGTCCCCTCCACCAGGAAGCCTACACAACCCACTGAACCAACCTTAGCCACTGGGGGCAGACACCGAAAACAACGGGAACTATGAACCTGCAGCCTGCGAAAAGGAGACCACAAACACAGTAAGTTAAGCAGTATGAGAAGACAGAGAAACACACAGCAGATGAAGGAGTAAGGTAAAAACCCACCAGACCTAACAAATGAAGAGGAAAGAGGCAGTCTACCTGAAAAAGAATTCAGAATAATGATAGTAAAGATGATCCAAAATCTTGGAAATAGAATGGAGAAAATACAAGAAACGTTTAGCAAGGACCTAGAAGAAGTAAAGAGCAAATGAACAGTGATGAACAAAACAATATATGAAATTAAAAATTCTCTAGAAAGGATCAATAGCAGAGTAACTGAGGGAGAAGAATGGATAAGTGACCTGGAAGATAAAATAGTGGAAATAACTACTGCAGAGCAGAATAAAGAAAAAAGAATGAAAAGAGTTGAGGACAGTCTCAGAGACCTCTGAGACAACATTAAACACACCAACATTCGAATTATAGGGATCCCAGAAAAAGAAGAGAAAAGGAAGGGACAGAGAAAATATTTGAAGAGATTATAGTTGAAAACTTCCATAACATGAGAAAGGAAATAATCAAGTCCAGGAAGTGCAGAGAGTCCCATACAGGATAATTCCAAGGAGAAACACACCAAGACACATATTAGTCAAACTATCAAAAATTAAATACAAAGAAAAAATATTAAGCAGCAAGGGAAAAACAACAAATAACATACAAGGGAATCCCTATAAGGTTAACAGCTGATCTTTCAGCAGAAACTCTGCAAGCCAGAAGGGAGTGGCAGGACATATTTAAAGTGATGAAGGGGAAAAACCTACAATCAAGATTACTCTACCCAGCAAGGATCTCATTCTATTTGATGGAGAAATTCAAAGCCTTACAGACAAGCAAAAGCTAAGAGAATTCAGCACCACCAAACCAGCTTTACAACAAATGCTAAAGGAACTTCTCTAGGCAGGAAACACAAGAGAAGGAAAAGACCTCGAATAACAAACTCAGAATAATTAAGAAAATGGTAATAGGAACATACATATCGATAACTACCTTAAATGTAAATGGATTAAATGCTCCAACCAAAAGACATAGACCGGCAGAATGGATACAAAAACAAGGCCCATATATATGCTGTGTACAAGAGACCCACTTCAGACCTAGGGACACATACAGACTGAAACTGAGGGGATGGAAAAAGATATTCCATGCAAATGGAAATCTAAAGAAAGCTGGAGTAGCAATTCTCATATCAGACAAAATAGACTTTAAAACAAAGACTATTACAAGACACAAAGAAGGACACTACATAATGATCAAGTGATCAATCCAAGAAGAAGATATAACAATTGTAAATATTTATGCACCCAACATAGGAGCAGCTCTATACATAAGGCAAACACTAACAGCCATAAAAGGGGAAATCGACAGTAACACAATCATGGTAGGGGACGTTAACACCCCACTTTCACTAATGGACAGATCATCCAAAATGAAAATGAAAGGAAAATAAATAAGGAAACACAAGCTTTAAATGATATATTAAACAAGATGGACTTAATTGATGTTTATAGGACATTCCATCCAAAAACAACAGAACACACTTTCTCCTCAAGTGCTCATGGAACATTCTCCAAGATAGATCATATCTTGGGTCACAAATCAAGCCTTGGTAAATTTAAGAAAATTGAAATCGTATCAAGTATCTTTTCTGACCACAATGCTATGAGACTAGATATCAGTTACAGGAAAAAATCTTTAAAAAATACAAACACATGGAGGCTAAACAATACAGTACTTCATAACCAAGAGATCACTGAAGAAATCAAAGAGGAAATCAAAAGATACCTAGAAACAAATGACAGTGAAAACATGACAACCCAAAACCTATGGGATGCAGCAAAAGCAGTTCTAAGAGAGAAGTTTATAGCAATGCAATCCTACCTTAAGAAACAAGAAACATCTCAAATAAACAACCTAACATTACACCTAAAGCAATTAGAGCCAGAACAAAAAAACCCGAACGTTCGCAGAAGGAAAGAAATCATAAAGATCAGAGCAAAAATAAATGAAGAAGAAATGAAGGAAACAATAGCAAAGATCAATAAATCTGAAAGCTGGTTTTTGAGAAGATAAACAAAATTGATAAACCGTTATCCAGACTGATTAAGAAAAAAAGGGAGAAGACTCAAATCAATAGAATTAGAAATGAAAAAGGAGAAGTAACAACTGATACTGCAGAAATAGAAAGGATCATGAGAAATTACTACAAGCAACAATATGCCAATAAAATGGACAACCTGGAAGAAATGGACAAATTCTTAGAAATGCACAACCTTCCAAGACTGAATCAGGAAGAAATAGAAAATATGAACAGAGCAATCACAAGCACTGAAATTGAAACTGTGATTAAAAATCTTCCAACGAACAAAAGCCCAGGACCAGATGGCTTCACAGGTGAATTCTATAAAACATTTAGAGAAGAGCTAACACCCATCCTTCTCAAAACCTTCCAAAATATAGCAGAGGAAAGAACACTTCCAAACTCATTCTACGAGGCCACCATCACCCTGACACTGAAACCAGACAAAGGTGTCACAAAGAAAGAAAACTACAGGCCAATATCACTGAACATAGATGCAAAAATCCTGAACAAAATACTAGCAAACAGAATCCAACAGCACATTAAAAGGATCATACAACATGATCAAGTGGGGTTTATCCCAGGAATGCAAGGCTACTCCAATATACGCAAATTAACCAATGTGATGCACCATATTAACAAATTGAAGGAGAAAAACCATATGATCATCTCAATAGATGCAGAGAAAGCTTTCCACAAAATTCAACACCCATTTATGATAAAAACCCTCTAGAAAGTAGGCATAGAGGGAACCTTCCTCAACATAATAAAGGCCATATATGACAAACCCACAGCCAACATCATTCTCAATGGTGAAAAACTGAAACCATTTCCACTAAGATCAGGAACAAGGCAAGGTTGTCCACTCTCACCACTATTATTCAACATAGTTTTGGAAGTTTTAGCCACAGCAATCAGAGAAGAAAAAGAAATAAAAGGAATCCAAATCGGAAAAGAAGAAGTAAAGCTGTCACTGTTTGCAGATGACATGATACTATATATAGAGAATCCTAAAGATGCTACCAGAAAACTACTAGAGCTAATCAATGAATTTGTTAAAGTAGCAGGATACAAAAGTAATGCACAGAAATCTCTTGCATTCCTATACACTAATGATGAAAAATCTGAAAGAGAAATTAAGGAAACACTCCCATTTACCATTGCAACAAAAAGAATAAAATATCTAGGAATAAACCTACCTAAGGAGACAAAAGACCTGTATGCAGAAAACTGTAAGACACTGATGAAAGAAATTAAAGATGATACAAATACATGGAGAGATATACCATGTTCTTGGATTGGAAGAATCAACGTTGTGAAAATGACTCTACTACCCAAAGCAATCCACAGATTCAATGCAATCCCTGTTAAACTACCAGAGGCATTTTTCACAGAAATGGAATAAAAAATTTCACAATTTGTATGGAAACACAAAAAAAACCCCGAATAGACAAAGCAATCTTGTGAAAGAAAAAGGGAGCTGGAGGAATCAGGCTCCCTGACTTCAGACTGTACTACAAAGCTACAGTAATCAATACAGTATGGTACTGGCACAAAAACAGAAATATACATCAATGGAACAGGATGGAAAGCCCAGAGAGAAACCCAGGCACATATGGTCACCTTATCTTTGATAAAGGAGGCAAGAATATTCAGTGGAGAAAAGACAGCCTCTTCAATAAGTGGTGCTGGGAAAACTGGACAGCTACACATAAAAGAATGAAATTAGAACACTCCCTAACACCATACACAAAAATAAACTCAAAATGGATTAAAGACCTAAATGTAAGGCCAGACACCATCAAACTCTTAGAGGGAAACATAGCAGAACACTCTATGACATAAATCACAGAAAGATCCTTTTAGAGCCACCTCCTAGAGAAATGGAATAAAAAACAAAAATAAACAAATGGGACCTAATGAAACTTAAAAGCTTTTGCACAGCAAAGAAACCGTAAACAAGACGAAAAGACAACCCTCAGAATGGGAGAAAATATTTGCAAATGAAGCAACTGGCAAAGGATTAATTTCCAAAACATACAAGCAACTCATGCAGCACAATATCAAAAAAACAAACAACCCAATCCAAAAATGGGCAGAAGACCTAAATAGACATTTCTCCAAAGAACATATACAGATTGCCACAAACACATGAAAGAATGCTCAACATCATTAATCATTAGAGAAATGGAAATCAAAACTACAATGAGATATTATCTCACACCGGTCAGAATGGCCATCATCAAAAAATCTAGAAACAATAAATGCTGGAGAGGGTGTGGAGAAAAGGGAACCCTCTTGCACTGTTGGTGGGAATGTAAATTGATACAGCCACTATGGAGAACAGTATGGAGGTTCCTTAAAAACCTAAAAATAGAACTACCATACGACCCAGCAATCCCACTACTGGGCATATACCCTGAGAAAACCGTAATTCAAAAAGAGTCATGTACCACAATGTTCATTGCAGCTTTATTTACAATAGCCAGGACTTGGAAGCAACCTAAGTGTCCATCGACAGATGAATGGATAAAGAAGATGTGGCACATATATACAATGGAATATTACTCAGCCATAAAAAGGAACTAAATTATTTGTAGTGAGGTGGATGGACCTAGAATCTGTCATACAGAGTGAAGTACGTCAGAAATAGATAAACAAATACCGTATGCTAACACATATATATGGAATCTAAAAAAAAAAAAAAAGGTCATGAAAAACCTAGGGGCAGGACGGGAATAAAGATGCAGACCTCCTAGAGAATGGGCTTGAGGATACGGTGAGGGGGAAGGGTAAGATGGGACAAAGTGAGAGAGTGGCATGGACATATGTACACTACCAAATGTAAAATAGATAACTAGTGGGAAGCAGCCGCATAGCACAGGGAGATCAGCTCGGTGCTTTGTGACCACCTAGAGGGGTGGGATAGGGAGGGTGGGAGAGAGGGAGACGCAAGAGGGAAGAGATATGGGGATATATGTATATGTATAACTGACTCACTTTATTATAAAGCAGAAACTAACACACCATTGTTAAGCAGTTATACTCCCATAAAGATGTTAAATAAAAAAAAAAGATTTTCCACCTCACTCATAGAGAAATGCAAATTAAAATTCATACTGAGAAATTTATCCATACTGATTAATTAATTGAAACAAATGCACCCCACCAATGCAAAACATTACTGATAAGGAAAACTATATGCAGGGGTGGAAAGAGGGGGTGGGTATATGGAACTCACTGTACTATCTGCTCAATTATTCTGTACATCTAAAACTGTAATAATATAATAAAGTCTGTTAATTATTTTTAATCATGCAAAAACAAAATAGAAAATCCAGAAAAAGCCAAATGTGTAATTTATTGTGTTATAAAAGTCACAGCAGTTTTCTAGGGAAAAGAAATATTCAATAAACACTATTGGGACTACTAGCTAATTATTTAGAAAATAGAGCTGGAGTAGTGCTTATCTCTTTATACCATACAAATTTGGGGTATAAAAATATAAAATTTGAAAAAAAATGAAACCATAAACCCAGTAGAAGGAAACATGAGGGAACATTTCTATAATCTCAAGGTAGCAGAAGCCTTTTCAAGCATGATTTGAAATGAACAAACCATAAAGGGAAGATCGACAGATTTGACTACATAAAAATGCAAAATTTCCATGCAGCAGAAAGTGCCATAAACAAGATTTAAAGACAATGACAAATTGGAAAAGAGCACATGTGACAGATAAAGGTTAATTTCCTTCATCTAACAACCTATTAAAGAGATAAATATTCCAGTAGAAAAATGGGCAAAGGACACGAACAGGAAAATCATGCAAGAAAAATATCCATGGGCAAAAAACCTGTGAAAAGCTGTTTAACATCACCTTTAATCAAAACAATGTAAATAAGAACCACAGTAAGATGGACTATGTCACCTTTTGGTTTATCAAATATTTAAAAATAGACTTCATTTTCTCAGAAAATTTCAAATCTACGGAATAATTGAGAAGACATTACAGAGATTCCTATAATTCTGCACGTGGTTTTCCTTATCATCAACATATTACATAAGTTTGGAACTTTTTTTTTAAATTAATGAACCAATACATTAACCAAAGTCCAAAGTTTCTTCAGAGTTCCTTAGTTTTTCCCTAATGTCCTTTTTCTGTTTCAGGGTCCCAGCTGGGATCCCACATTACAGGTAGTTGTCACGTCTCCTTAGGCTTCTCTTGTCTGTGGCAGGTTTTCAGACTTTCCTTGAGAACTCTGGAGTACTGGTCAGGTATTCTGTAGGATGTCCCACTATTGGAATTTGTCTGATGTTTTTCTTAGACAGGAGATAAGATAAAACTGGAGTTATGGATTATTGGGAGGAAGAGCACATTTTAAGTGCCATTTTCATCACATCATATCAAGGATACATACTATCAGCATGATTTTTATCTGTTGATGTTGACCTTCCTGAGGTGGTGTTTATCAGGTGGTGTTTATCTCCACTGTAAACTTACTCTTTTGCTCTCCTTTCTCTACTGCAGTGGTCCCCAGGGACCGGTTTCAGGGAAGACAATTTTTCCACAGACTGGAGTAGGGGGAATGGTTTGGGATGATTCAAGCACATTATATTTATTGTGCACTTTATTTCTAGTTATATTACATTGTAATATATAATGAAATAATTACACAACTCACCATAATGCAGAATCAGTGGGAGCCCTGAGCTTGTTTTCCTGCAACTAGATGGTCCCATCTGAGGGTGCTGGGAGACAGTGACACCCGAAGTGTGTTGCTTGTGTCCAGTCTACTCTGTAATCTCGTTTCGGTTGCTGTCACTGCAGAAAACCCTGCTTCACAAAGATAAGATGTTGGAAATGGAAGCAGGCTTTTCAGTGCTTTTGTGGCAATCTCAGGATATTCTGCCTTGACTTTAATCTGGAACTTATGGAGATTTGAAGTTGTCTCAAACACACTTTTAAGGCCACCATCATTTGTGATCTTAAGCAGTTGATCCTCTTCTAGCACGGACAAAGTCGATTCACCTGGCTTATTTACAAATGGGTCGCGGATACATTCCTTCCCAGTTCGGGGGTCTTTTGTGGTTGGGAAGTAATGCTCAAACTCTTTTTTTTTTACTTTAAAAAATTTATTTATTTATTTATTTATTGGCTGCGTTGGGTCTTCGTTGCTGCCCGGGCTTTCTCTAGTTGTGGCGAGCGGGGGCTACTCTTCGTTGTGGTGTGCAGGCTTCTCATAGAGGTGGCTTCTCTTGTTGTGGAGCATGGGCTCTAGGTGCCCAGGCTTCAGTACTTCTGGCACACAGGCTCAGTAGTTGTGGTGCACGGGCTTAGCTGCTCTGCGGCATGCGGGATCTTCCTGGACCAGGGATCGAACTCGTGTCCCCTGCATTGGCAGGCAGATTCCTAACCACTGCACTACCAGGGGAGTACCCTCAAACTCTTTTGAAAGCTGAGATAGGTGATCATTTACCAGCTGGGAGAAAGAAGGCCCTGGCTCAGTCTCTTTCAAAATCTCTGCGAATGTTTGAAACATGTCAAAAATCCCAACATTCACTCATCGCCCCCATAATTCCAGTTTGGCTTTGAATGCAGCCACTTTATCTGCCGACTTGAACACAGTTATCGTTCTCCTCTGAAGTGACAGATTGAGTTCGTTGAGCAGGTTGAATATGTCACACAAGTATGCAAGTTTTGCGACCCATTCTGTGTCACTGAAATGTGCTGCCAGTGGTGACTGTTTTCTAAAAGAAATCTCTGGAGCAGCTCTCATAACTCAAAAACTCTGGCCAGTGATCTACCTTTAGAAAGCCATCTCACTTCTGTGTGTAAGAGAAGACGTGTGTGCTCCGCGTCCATCTCCTCACAGAGCTGCGCAAACAGACGTGAGTTAAGGACACGTACATTAATGTGGTTGATAATTTTAATCACATCCTGCAAAACGTTGTTAAGTTCAGGTGACATTTTTCAGCTAGCCAGCATTTCTCTATGGATGACACAGTGCGTAGACTTACATTCAGAAGTGACCACTTTGACCTGAGTAGTGAAACCAGAAAGTCGTCCAGTCGTGGCAGCCGCTCTGTACATGCATATATCGACACAAAATGACCAATTCAGTTTTCCTGATATGCAATCACTCAAAGACTTGAATAGCTCTGCAGCTGTGGTGTTGGTTGGCAACAAAAGTGCACATCCTCTTGAAAAATGTATCGCACAAAAACAAGCATTGTTGCCTCGTTGTCAACATCAGTAGACTCGTCAACCTCGATTGCGTACCAGTAGACTCATTAATTCTCTCTAACAATTGTGCCTCAATATCCTCTGCTATTTCATCAGTTCGTCTAGTTATGGTGCTAGCTGAAAGAGGAACACATGCCACCTTCTTTTTTTTATGTTTATTGATTTAATTTATTTTTAACAGATACAAACTATTTACTATACATAAAATAGATAAGCAACAAGGATTTACTGTATAGCACAGGTAATTATACCCAATATCCTGTAATAAACTATAATGGAATATAATCTGCAAAAAAACTGAATCACTGTGCAGTACACCTGAAACTAACACAATATTGTAAATCAACTATACTTTAATAATAAAATAAACTTCTATCAAAAAAAAAGAAAATAGCTGGATTCTCATATCCACTTTTGCATTCACTCTGTTGCGATTTGTTGTTTGGGTTGAAAAATATGAAGAAAATCCACCCTCACTCAGATATGTAGTTGGAAAAAGGAGAATTTTAATAGCCTTTTCAGATAGTATGGATATACTTCTTTAATTTCATACCAAAATTTGCGAGTACTAGTTTCTTAAAGATTAGTTACTATGTGAAATCTGGAACTATATCAATGAACTTTTATACTCCATTTCATCAAAATCCATTGGTCTATCTTACACTTTGAATGGATCGTTTACCCAAGCATGATTTTGTAACATTGTGCATTGGCCATGCAGAAAAATTGACTTGCTGATTTAAGCAGATCTTTCTTTCTTTTTTTAAAATATCTTTATTGGAGTATAATTGCTTTACAATGGTTTGTTAGTTTCTGCTTTATAACAGAGTGAACCAGCTATACATAAACATATATCTCCTCCCTGTTGCGTCTCCCTCCCACCCTCCCTATCCCACCCCTCTAGGTGGTCACACAGCACCAAGCTGATCTCCCTGTGCTGTGAGGCTGCTTCCCACTAGCTATCTATTTTACATTTGGTAGTATATATAAGTCCACGCCACTCTCTCACTTCGTCCCAGCTTACACTTCTCCCTCCCCGTGTCCTCAAGTCCATTCTCTATGTCTGCATCTTTATTCCTGTCCTGCCCCTAGGTTCTTCAGAACCATTTTTTTCTTTTTTTAGATTCCATATATATGTGTTAGCATACAGTATTTATTATTCTCTTTCTGACTTACTTCACTCTGTATGACAGACTCTAGGTCCATCCACCTCATTACAAATAACTCACTTTCATTTCTTTTTATGGCTGAGTAATATTCCATTGTATATATGTGCCACATCTTCTTTATCCATTCATCTGTCGATGGACACTTAGGTTGCTTCCATGTCCTGGCTATTGTAAATAGAGCTGCAATGAACACTGTGGTACATGACTCTTTTTGAATTATGGTTTTCTCAGGGTATATGCCCAGTAGTGGGATTGCTGTGTCATATGAAAGTTCTATTTTTAGTTTTTTAACAAACCTCCATACTGTTCTCCATAGTGGCTGTATCAATTTACATTCACACCAACAGTGCAAAAGGGTTCCCTTTTCTCCACAACCTCTCCAGCATTTCTTGTTTGTAGAATTTTTGATGATGGCCATTCTGACCGGTGTGAGATGATATCTCATTATAGTTTTGATTTCCATTTCTCTAATGATTAGTGATGTTGAGCATCCTTTCATGTGTTTGTTGGCAATTTGTATATCTTCTTTGGAGAAATGTCTATTTAGGTCTTCTGTCCATTTTTGGATTGGGTTGTCTGTTTTTTGATATTCAGCTTCATGAGCTACTTGTAAATTTTGGAGATTAATCTTTTGTCAGTTGGTTCATTTGCAAATATTTTCTCCCATTCTGAGGGTTGTCTTTTCATTTTGTTTATGGTTTCCTTTGCTGTGCAAAAGCTTTTAAGTTTCATTAGGTCCCATTTGTTTATTTTTGTTTTTTATTCCATTTCTCTAGGAGGTGGCTCTAAAAGGATCTTTCTGTGATTTATGTCATAGAGTGTTCTGCTATGTTTCCCTCTAACAGTTTGATGGTGTCTGGCCTTACATTTAGTTCTTTAATCCATTTTGAGTTTATTTTTGTGTATGGTGTTAGGGAGTGTCCTAATTTCATTCTTTTATGTGTAGCTGTCCAGTTTTCCCTGCACCACTTATTGAAGAGGCTGTCTTTTCTCCATTGTATATTCTTCCATCCTTTATCAAAAATAAGGTGACCATATGTGCGTGGGTTTATCTCTGGGCTTTCTATCCTGTTCCATTGATCTATATTTCTGTTTTTGTGCCAGTACAATACTGTGTTGATTACTGTAGCTCTGTAGTATAGTCTGAAGTCCAGGAGCCTGATTCCTCCAGCTCCGTTTTTCTTCCTCAAGTTTGCTTTGGCTATTTGGGGTCTTTTGTGTTTCCATACAAATTGTGAAATTTTTTATTCTAGTTCTGTGAAAAATGCCAGTGGTAGTTTGGTAGGGATTGCATTGAATCTGTAGATTGCTTTGGATATTATAGTCATTTTCACAATGCTGATTCTTCCAATCCAAGAACATGGTATATCTCTCCATCTGTTTGTATCATCTTTAATTTCTTTCATCAGTGTCTTATAGTTTTCTGCATCCAGGTCTTTTGTCTCCTTAGGTAGGTTTATTCCTAGGTATTTTATTCTTTTTGTTGCAATGGTAAATGGGAGTGTTTCCTTAATTCCTCTTTCAGATTTTTCATCATTAGTGTATAGGAATGCAAGAGATTTCTGTGCATTAATTTTGTATCCTGCTACTTTACCAAATTCATTGATTAGCTCTAGTAGTTTTCTGGTAGCATCTTTAGGATTCTCTATGTATAGTATCATGTCATCTGCAAACAGTGACAGCTTTACTTCTTCTTTTCTGATTTGGATTCCTTTTATTTCTTTTTCTTCTCTGATTGCTGTGGCTAAAACTTCCAAAACTATGTTGAATAATAGTGGTGAGAGTGGGCAACCTTGTCTTGTTCCTGATCTTAGAGGAAATGGTTTCAGTTTTTCATCATTGAGAACGATTTTGGCTGTGGGTTTGTCATATATGGCCTTTATTACGTTGAGGTAAGTTCCCTCTATGCCTACTTTCTGGAGGGTTTTTATCATAAATGGGTGTTGAATTTTGTGGAAAGCTTTTTCTGCATTTGTTGAGATGATCATATAATTTTTCTCCTTCAATTTGTTAGTATGGTTTATCCCATTGATTGATTTGCTTATACTGAAGAATCCTTGCATTCCTGAGATAAACCCCACTTGATCATAGTGTATGATCCTTTTAATGTGCTGTTAGGTTCTCTTTGCTAGTACTTTGTTGAGGATTTTTGCATCTATGCTTATCAGTGATATTGGCCTGTAGTTTTCTACCTTTGTGACATCTTTGTCTGGTTTTGGTATCAGCGTGATGGTGACCTCGTAGAATGAGTTTGGGAGTGTTCCTCCATCTGCTGTTTTTTGGAATAGTTTGAGAAGGATTGGTGTTAGGTCTTATCTAAATGTTTGAATAGAATTCACCTGTGAAGCCATCTGGCCCTGGGTTTTGTTTGTTGGAAGATTTTTAATCACAGTCTCAATTTCAGTGCTTGTGATTTGTCTGTCTATATTTTCTATCTCTTCCGTGTTCAGTCTTGGAAGGTTGTGCATTTCTAAGAATCTGTCCATTTCTTCCAGGTTGTCCATTTTGTTGGCATACAGTTGTTTTTAGTAAACTCTCATGATCCTTTGTATTTCTGCAGTGTCCATTGTTACTTTTCCTTTTTCATTTCTAATTCTGTTGATTTGAGTCTTCTCCCTTTTTTTCTTGATGAGTCTGGCTATTTGTTTATCAATTTTGTTTATCTTCTCAAAGAACCAGCTCTTAGTTTTATTGATCTTTGCTATTGTTTCCTTCATTTCTTTTTCATTTATTTCTGATCTGATCTTTATGATTTCTTTCCTTCTGCTAACTTTGGGGTTTTTTTGTTCTTCTTTCTCTAATTGCTTTAGGTGTAAGGTTAGATTGTTTATTTGAGATATTTCTTATTTCTTGAGGTAGGATTGTATTGCTATAAACTTCCCTCTTAGAACTGCTTTTGCTGCATCCCATAGGTTTTGGGTCGTCGTGTTTTCATTGTCATTTGTTTCTAAGTATCTTTTGATTTCCTCTTTGATTTCTTCAGTGAGCCCTTGGTTATTTAGGAGTTTATTGTTTAGCCAACATGTGTTTATAATTTTTACAGATTTCTTCCTGTAATTAATATCTAGTCTCATAGCATTGTGGTTGGAAAAGATACATGATACAATTTCAATTTTCTTAAATTTACCAAGGCTTGATTTGTGACCCAAGGTATGATCTATCCTAGAGAATGTTCCGTGAGCACTTGAGAAGAAAGTGTATTCTATTTTTTTAAATGAAATGTCCTATAAATATCAATTAAGTCCATCTTGTTTAATGTATAATTTAAAGCTTGTGTTTCCTTATTTATTTTCATTTTGGATGATCTGTCCATTGGTGAACGTGAGGTGTTAAAGTTCCCTACTAAGATTGTGTTACTGTCAATTTCCCCTTTTATGGCTGTTAGCATTAGCCTTATGTATTGAGGTGCCCCTATGTTGGGTGCATAAATATTTACAATAATTATATTTTCTTCTTGGATTGATCCCTCGATCATTATGTAGTGTCCTTCTCAGTCTCTTGTAATAGTCTTTATTTTAAAGTCTATTTTTGTCTGAAATGAGAATTGCTACTCCAGCTTTCTTTTGATTTCCATTTGCATGGAATATCTTTTTCCATCCCCTCACTTTCAGTCTGTATGTGTCCCTAGGTCTGAAGTGGGTCTCTTGTAGACAGCATATATACAGGTCTTGTTTTTGTATCCATTCAACTAGTCTATGTCTTTTGGTTGGAGCATTTAATCTATTTACATTTAAGGTAGTTATCGATATGTATGTTGCTATTACCATTTTCTTAATTGTTTTGGGTTTGTTATTCTAGGTCTTTTCCTTCTCTTCTCTTTCCTGCCTAGAGAAGTTCCTTTATCATTTTTGCAAAGCTGATTTGGTAGTGCTGAATTTTCTTAGCTTTTGCTTGTCTGTAAAGATATCAATTTCTCCATCAAATCTGAATGAGATCCTTGCTGGGTAGAGTAATCTTGATTTTAGGTTTTTCCCCTTCATCACTTTAAATATGTCCTGCCACTCCCTTCTGGTTTGCAGAGTTTCTGCTGAAGGATCAGCTGTTAACCTTATGAAGATTCCCTTGTTTGTTATTTGTTGTTTTTACCTTGCTGCTTTTAATATTTTTTCTTTGTATTTAATTTTTGATAGTTTGATTAATATGTGTCTTGGCATGTTTCTCCTTGGATTTATTCTGTATGGGACTCTCTGCACTCCTGGACTTGATTGACTATTTCCTTTCCCATATTAGGGAAATTTTCAACTATAATCTCTTCAAATATTTTCTCAGTCCCTTTCTTTTTCTCTTCTTCTTCTGAGACGCCTATAATTCGAATGTTGGTGTGTTTAATTTTGTCCCAGAAGTCTCTGAGACTGTCCTCTATTCTTTTCATTCTTTTTTCTTTATTCTGCTCTGCGGTAGTTATTTCCACTATTTTATCTTCCAGGTCACTTATCCGTTCTTCTGCCTCAGTTATTCTGCTCTTGATTCCTTCTAGAGAATTTTAAATTTCATTTATTGTGTTGTTCATCATTGTTTGTTTGCTCTTTAGTTCTTCTAGGTCCTTGTTAAACATTTCTTATTTTTTCTCCATTCTATTTCCAATATTTTGCATCATCTTTAGTATCATTACTCTGAATTCTTTTTCAGGAAGACTGCCTGTTTCCTCTTTATTTGTTTGGTCTGGTGGGTTTTTGCCTTGCTCCTTCATCTGCTGTGTGTTTCTCTGTCTTCTAATTTTGCTTAACTTACTGCATTTGTGGTCTCCTTTTTGCAGGCTGCAGGTTCATAGTTCCCGTTGTTTTTGGTGTCTGCCCCCAGTGGGTAAGGTTGGTTCAGTTGGTTGTGTAGGCTTCCTGGTGGAGGGGACTGGTGACTGTGTTCTGGTGGATGAGGCTGGTTCTTGTCTTTCTTTTGGGCAGGACCGCATCCGGTGGTGTGTTTTGGGGTGTCTGTGATCTTTTAATGATTTTAGGCAGCCTCTCTGCTGATAGGTGGGTTTGTGTTCCTGTCTGGCTAGTTGTTTGGTGTAGGGGGTCCAGCACTGTAGTTTGCTGGTCATTGAGTGGAGCTGGGTCTTAGTGTTGAGATGGAGATCTCTGGGAGAGCTTTTGCCATTTTATATTACGTGGAGCTGAGAGGTCTCTGGTGGACCAATTGTCCTGAACTCAGCTCTCCCCACTCAGAGCCAAAGGTCTGCCACCTGGCTGGGGCACCAAGACCCTGTCAGCCACACGGCTCAGAAGAAAAGGGAGAAAAAAAGAAAGAAAGAAAGAAAAATAAAACAAAGCAAAATAAAATAAAGCTATTAAAATTAAAAAAATTTTTTAAAGTAAATAAGAATTAAAAGGTAGTTAAAAAAAGAAAGAAAAGAAAAAAGAAAGAAAGAAAGAGCAACCAAACCAAAAAACAAATCCACCAATGATAAGTACTAAAAACTATACTAAGACAAATGAAAAAAAAAGGACAGGCAGAACCCAAGAAAAAATGTTAAAAGCAAAGTTATACAGGCAAAATCACCCAAAGAAGCATATACATACACACTCAGAAATAGAGAAAAAGGGGAAGAAATCTATCTATCTATATATATAAAGAAGAGAGCAAACAAATCAGTAAACAAATCTTCCAATGATAATAGCCTCTAAGTACAAAAGTAAGATAAACATAAAACCAGAAAAAAATTAGATGCAGAAAGTAAACCCCAAGTCTACAGTTGCTCCCAAAGTCCACTGCCTGAGTTTTGGGGTGTTCCATTGTCTATTCAGGTATTGCAGAGATGCAGGGTACATCAAGTTGATTGTGGAGATTTAATCTGCATCTCCTGAGGCTGCTGGGAGAAATTTCCCTTTCTCTTCTTTGTTCTCACAGCTCCTGGGGTTCAGCTTTGGATATGGCCCCGCCTCTGCATGTAGGTCATCTGTGGGCGTCTGTTATTTGCTCAGGCAGCACAGGGTTAAAGTAGCAGCTGATCCGGGAGCTCTGGCTCATTCAGACCGGAGGGAGGGAGGGGTACGGAATGCGGGGCGAGCTTGCAGTGGCAGAGGCCGGCGTGACGTTGCACCAGCCTGAGGTGCTGTGTTCTCCTGGGGAAGTTGTCCCTGGATCACAGGACCCTGGCAGTGGTGGGCTGCACAGGCTCCCAGGAGGGGGGGTGTGGATAGTGACGTGTGCTTGCACACAGACATCTTGGTGGTTGTAGCAGTAGCCATAACATTTCATGCCCGTCTTTGTGGTCCACACTGATAGCTGCAGCTCGCGCCCGTCTCTGGATCTCCTTTAGGCGGTGCTCTGAATCCCCTCCCCTCACGCACCACGAAACAGTGGTCTCTTGCCTCTTTGGCAGGTCCAGACTTTTTCCTGGACTCCCTCCCAGCTAGCTGTGTGCCACCTTTTGAACTGCAGCCTCTCCTAAAATTTCACAAGAAATGTCCTTAGCAGCAGGCAGGATCAACTCTTCACCAATAGTAAAGTGCTTCTTAGCTTTAGCAATATGGTTAGCCACTAAGAATGATGCTCTTAGTGCAGACATATTTGATGAAGTGGTGGTCTTCAATAATTGCTTCTGTTCTTCATGTTCACATTTTTTTCTTTTGAAAAAGTCTAAAGTCTTGTCTTATAATGCAGGGTGCTTGGTCTCGATGTGGCAAAGCAGTTTTGAAGATTTCATGGCTTCGTTGGAGAGCCGGTCGCCAATATTATACAAAGCAGGCTTGGAGAATGTGAATCACCTGTTGCAATGAACTATAATTTAAGTAGGACTCTTGGTATTTTCTTTTAAATTCAGCTTTCTTTTGTTGGCAGTCTTAGAGTCTTGTGCTGTCTCATCATTGGGTCTTTCCCCTTTTCAAAGAAGCTCTCCAGCAACGTTTCTTATTTACGCATTTCGGTGAGGGTTAGCTTGTGGGCTTACCAAAACTGTGATTGAGACAAGTGCACAGCGTGGAAAAGAGACATAGACGGAAGTGGTGAATAAAATGATGGGTGGGCCATGTGCGGACTAAAATAAGTGTTGGATTCTGACTTAAAGCCTGCCACCAGATGCAGCTGTACAATTGAAGTACATCAACTCACTTGCCACTATAAAGCCTGGCACCAGATGCAGCTTAATTGTTACTTGTCACTCACTGATAGGGTTTTTTAAAACATCTTTATTGGAGTATAATTGCTTTACAATGGTGTGTTAGCTTTTCCTTTTAACAAAGTGAATCAGTTATACATATACATGTGTCCCCATATCTCTTCCCTCTTGCATCTCCCTCCCTCCCACCTTCCCTATCCTACCACTCTAGGTGGTCATAAAGCACCGAGCTGATCTCCCTGTGCTATGCGACTGCTTCCCACTAGCTATCTATTTTACGTTTGGTAGTGTATATATGTCCATGCCACTCTCTCACTTTGTCCCATCTTACCCTTCCCCCTCCCCATATCCTCAAGTCCATTCTCTAGTAGGTCTGCATTTTATTCCCATGTTGCCCCTAGGTTCTTCTGACCATTTTCTTTTCTTTTTCTTTTTCTTTTTAGATTCCATATAATGTGTTAGTATACGGTATTTGTTTTTCTCTTTCTGACGTACTTCACTCTGTATGACAGTCTCTAGGTCCATCCACCTCACTACAAATAACTCAGTTTCGTTCCTTTTTTATGGCTGAGTAATATTCCATTGTATATATGTGCCATATCTTCTTTATCCATTCATCTGTTGATAGACACTTCAGTTGCTTCCATGTCCTGATTACTGTAAATAGAGCTGCAATGAACATTGTGGTACATGACTCTTTTTGAATTATGGTTTTCTCAGGGTATATGCCCAGTAGTGGGATTGCTGGGTTGTATGGTAGTTCTATTTTTAGTTTTTTAAAGAACCTCCATACTGTTCTCCATAGTGGCTGTATCAATTAACATTCCCACCAACAGTGCAAGAGGGTTCCCTTTTCTCCACACCCCCTCCAGCATTTATTGTTTGTAGATTTTTTGATGATGACCATTCTGACCAGTGTGAGATGATATCTCATTGTAGTTTTGATTTGCATTTCTCTAATGATTAATGATGTTGAGCATTCTTTCATGTGTTTGTGGCAATCTGTATACCTTCTTTGGAGAAATGTCTATTTGGGTCTTCTGCCCATTTTTGGATTGGGTTGTTTGTTTTTTTGATATTGTGCTGCATGAGTTGCTTGTATGTTTTGGAGATTAATCCTTTGTCAGTTGCTTCATTTGCAAATATTTTCTCACATTCTGAGGGTTGTCTTTTCATTTTGTTTATAGTTTCCTTTGCTGTGCAAAAGCTTTTAAGTTTCATTAGGTCCCATTTGTTTATTTTTGTTTTTTATTCCATTTCTCTAGGAGGTGGGTCTAAAAGGATCTTGCTGTGATTTATGTCATAGAGTGTTCTGCCTATGTTTTCCTCTAAGAGTTTGATGGTGTCTGGCCTTACACTTAGGTCTTTAATCCATTTTGAGTTTATTTGTGTGTATGGTGTTAGGGAGTGTTCTAATTCCATTCTTTTATATGTAGCTGTCCAGTTTTCCCAGCACCACTTATTGAAGAGGCTGTCTGTTCTCCACTGAATATTCTTGCTTTCTTTATCAAAAATAAGGTGACCATATGTATGTGGGTTTGTCTCTGGGCTTTCTATCCTTTTCCATTGATGTATATTTCTGTTTTTGTGCCAGTACCATACTGTCTGACTACTGTAGCTTTGTAGTATAGTCTGAAGTCAGGGAGCATGATTCCTCCAGCTCCCTTTTTCTTTCTCAAGATTGCTTTGTCTACTTGGGGTGTTTTGTGTTTCCACACAAATTGTGAAATTTTTTGTTTCAGTTCTGTGAAAAATGCCAGTGGTAGTTTGATAGGGATTGCATTGAATCTGTAGATTGCTTTGGGTAGTAGAGTCATTTTCACAATGTTGATTCTTCCAATCCAAGAACATGGTATATCTCTCCTTCTGTTTGTATCATCTTTAATTTCTTTCTTCAGTGTCTTATAGTTTTCTGCATACAGGTCTTTTGTCTCCTTAGGTAGGTTTATTCCTAGGTATTTTATTCTTTTTGTTGCAATGGTAAATGGGAGTGTTTCCTTAATTCCTCTTTCAGATTTTTCATCATTAGTGTATAGGAATGCAAGAGATTTCTGTGCATTAATTTTGTATCATGCTACTTTACCAAATTCATTGATTAGCTCTAGTAGTTTTCTGGTAGCATCTTTAGGATTTTCTATGTATAGTATCGTGTCATCTGCAAACAGTGACAGCTTTACTTATTTTCCAATTTGGATTCCTTTTATTTCTTTTTCTTCTGTGATTGCTGTGGCTAAAACTTCCAAAACTATGTTGAATAATAGTGGTGAGAGTGGGCAACCTTTTCTTGTTCATGATCTTAGTGGAAATGGTTTCAGTTTTTCAACATTGAGGATGATGTTGGCTGTGAGTTTGTCATATATGGCCTTTATTATGTTGAGGAAAGTTCCCTCTATGCCTACTTTCTGGAGGGTTTTTTTTTTCATAAATAGGTGTTAAATTTTGTGGAAAGCTTTCTCTGCATCTATTGAGATGATTATATGGTTTTTCTACCTCAATTTGTTAAAATGGTGTGTCATGTTCATTGATTTGCATATATTGAAGAATCCTTGCATTCCTGGGACAAACCGCACTTGATCATAGTGTATCATCCTTTTAATGTGCTGTTGGATTCTGTTTGCTAGTATTTTGTTGAGGATTTTTGCAACTATATTCAATATTGATATTGGCCTGTAGTTTTGTTTCCTTGTGACATCTTTGTCTGGTTTTGGTATCAGAGTGATGGTGGCCTCGTAGAATGAGTTAGGGAGTATTCCCCCTGTGCTATATTTTGGAAGAATTTGAGAAGGATAGGTGTTAGCTCTTCTGGAAGTGTTTGATAGAATTCACCTGTGAAGCCATCTGGTCCTGGGTTTTGTTTGTTGGAAGATTTTTAATCACAGTTTCAATTTCAGTGCTTGTGATTGGTCTGTTCATATTTTCTATTTCTTCCTGGTTCAGTCTCGGCAGGTTGTGCATTTCTAAGAATCTGTCCATTTCTTCCAGGTTGTCCATTTTATTGGCATAGAGTTGCTTGTGGTAATCTCTCATGATCCTTTGTATTTCTGCAGTGTCAGTGGTTACTTCTCCTTTCTCATTTCTAATTCTATTGATTTGAGTCTTCTCCCTTTTTCTCTTGGTGAGTCTGGCTAATGGTTTATCAATTTTGTTTATCTTCTCAAAGAACCAGCTTTTACTTTTATTTATCTTTGCTATTGTTTCCTTCATTTCTTTTTCATTTATTTCTGATCTGATCTTTATGATTTCTTTCCTTCTGCTAGCTTTGGGGTTTTTATGTTCTTCTTTCTCTAATTGCTTTAGGTGCAAGGTTAGGTTGTTTATTCGAGATATTTCCTGTTTCTTGATGTAGGCTTGTATTGCTATAAACTTCCCTCTTAGAACTTTCTTTTTATGGCTGAGTAATATTCCATCGTATATATGTGTAGGTTTTTCCCCTTCATCACTTTAAATATGTCCTGCCACTCCCTTCTTGCTTGCATACTTTCTGCTGAACGAACAGCTGTTAACCTTGTGGGGATTCCCTTGTATGTTATTTGTTGTTTTTCCCTTGCTGCTTTTAATATTTGTTCTTTGTATTCAATTTTTGATAGTTTGATTAATTTGTGTCTTGGAATGTTTCTCCTTGGATTTATCCTGTATGGGACTCTCTGTGCTTCCTGGACTTGATTAACTATTTCCTTTCCCATATTAGGGAAGTTTTCAACTATAATCTCTTCAAATATTTTCTCTGTCCCTTTCTTTTTCTTTTCTTCTTCTGGTACCCCTATTATTCGAATGTTGGTGTGTTTAATGTTGTCCCAGAAGTCTCTGAGACTGTCATCAATTCTTTTCATTCTTTTTTCTTTATTCTGCTCTGCAGTAGTTATTTCCACTATTTTATCTTCCAGGTCACTTATCCGTTCTTCTGCCTCAGTTATTCTGCTACTGATCCCTTCTAGAGAATTTTTAATTTCGTTTATTGTGTTGTTCATCATTGTTTGTTTGCTCTTTAGTTCTTCTAGGTCCTTGTTAAACATTTCTTGTATTTTCTCCATTCTATTTCCAAGATTTTGGATCATCTGTACTATAATTATTCTGAATCCTTTTTCAAGTAGACTGCCTATTTCTTCTTCATTTGTTAGGTCTGGTGGGTTTTTACCTTCCTCCTTCATCTGCTGTGTGTTTCCTTGTCTTCTCATTTTGCTTAACTTACTGTGTTTGGTGTCTCCTTTTCGCAGGATGCAGGTTCGTAGTTTCCATTGTTTTTGGTGTCTGTCCTTAGTGGCTAAGATTGGTTCAGTAGGTTGTGTAGGCTTCCTGGTGCAAGGGACTAGTGCCTGTGTTCTGGTGGATGAGGCTGGATCTTGTCTTTCTGGTAGGCAGGTCCACGTCTGGTGGTGTGTTTTGGGGTGTCTGTGGCCTTATTATGATTTTAGGTAGCCTCTGTGCTAATGGATGGGTTTGTGTTCCTGTCTTGCTAGTTGTTTGGCATAGGGTGTACTGCACTGTAGCTTGCTGGTTGTTGAGTGGAGCTGTGTCTTAGCGTTGAGATGTAGATCTCTGGGAGATTTCCACCGCTTGAGATTACATGGATCTGGGAGGTCTGTTGTGGACCAGTGTCCTGAACTTGGCTCTCCCACCTCAGTGGCACAGCCCTGACGTCTGGCTGGATCACCAAGAGCCTGTCCTCCACACGGCTCAGAATAAAAGGGAGAAAAGAAAGAAAGAAAGAAGAAGATAAAATAAAATAATATAAAATAAAGTAAAATAAAATAAAATTATTAAAATAAAAAATAATTATTAAAAAAAATTTTTTTTGAAATAATAAAAAAAACCAAAAAACAAAAAAAACGGACAGACAGAATCCTAGGACAAATGGTAAAAGCAAAGCTATACAGACAAAATCACTCACAGAAGCATACACATACACACTCCCAAAAAGAGAAAAAGGGAAAAAAATATATATATATCGTTGTTCCCAAAGTCCACCTCCTCAATTTTGGATGATTCGTTGTGTATTCAGGTATTCCACAAATACAGGGTACATCAAGTTGATTGTGGAGATTTAATCCGCTGCTCCTGAGGCTGCTGGGAGAAATTTCCCTTTCTCTTCTTTGTTCGCACAGCTCCCAGGATTCAGCTTTGGATTTGGACCCGCCTCTGAGTGTAGGTCGCCTGGGGGCGTCTGTTCTTTGCTCAGACAGGACGGGGTTAAAGGAGCAGTTGATTCGGGGCCTCTGGCTCACTCAGGCCTGGGGGAGAGAGGGGTACGGTTGCAGGGCAAGCCTGCAGCGGCAGAGGTCAGCATGACTTTGCAGCAGCCTGAGGCACGCCATGCGTTCTCTCGGGGAAGTTGTTCTTGGATCACGGGACCCTGGCAGTGGCGGGCTGCACAGGCTCCCAGGAGGGGAGGTTTGGATAGTGACCTGTGCTTGCTCACAGGCTTCTTGGTGGCGGCAGCAGCAGCCTTAGTGTCTCATGCCTGTCTCTGTGGTCCGCGCTGATAGCCGCGGCTCACGCCCGTCTCTGGAGCTCCCTTAAGCGGCGCTCTTAATCCCCTCTCCTCGCGCACCAGGAAACAGAGAGGCAAGAAAAACTCTCTTGTCTTTTTGGCAGCTCCAGACTTTTTCCCGGACTCCCTCCTGGCTAGCTGTGGCGCACTTGCCTCCTTCAGGCTGTGTTCATGCAGCCAACCCCAGTCCTCTCCTTGGGATCTGACCTCCGAAGCCCAAGTCTCAGCTCCCAGCCCCCGCCTGCCCTGGCGGGTGAGCAGACAAGCCTCTCGGGCTGGTGAGTACTGCTCGGCACCGATTCTCTGTGCGGGAATCTCTCCGCTTTGCCCTCCGCACCCCTGTGGCTGCGCTCTCCTCCGTGGCTCCGAAACTTCCCCCCTCCGCCACCCACAGTCTCCGCCCGCAAAGGGGCTTCCTAGTGTGTGGAAACCTTTCCTCCTTCACAGCTCCCTCCCACTGGTGCAGGTCCCGTCCCTATTCTTTTGTCTCCGTTTTTTCTTTCTTTTTTTTGCTGTACCCAGGTATATGGGGAGTTTCTTGCCTTTGGGGAGGTCTGCGGTCTTCTGCCAGCGTTCAGTAGGTGTTCTGTAGGAGTTGTTCCACATGTAGATGTATTTCTGATGTATTTGTGGGGAGGAAGGTGATCTCCGCATCTTACTCTTCCGCCATCTTGAAGCTCCTCACTGATAGGGTTTTGATGTGAGTCTGCAAGCAATTGATTTATTATGGTTTCTGTTCAGTCAAACCTCTCTGCTAATGATAACCTGTATTTGCAGCTGCTCCCCAGCATTAACATCACCACCTCAGCTCCACATCAGATCATCAGGCATTAGATTCTCATAAGGATTGCGCAACCTAGATCCCTTGTATGCGCAGTTCCCAGTAGGGTTCGCAGTCCTGTGAGAATCTAATACTGCCACTGATCTGACAGGAGGTGAAGCTCAGGTGGTAATGCGAGTGATGGGGAGCGGCTGTAAATACGGACGAAGCTTCACTCGCTCACCTGTTGCTCACCTCCTGCTGTGCGGCCTGGTTCCTAACAGGTCACAGACCGGTATCGGTCTGTGGTCTGGGGGTTGGGGATCCCTGCTCTACTGTACTCTTTGGAAAGATGTTAGTATGTGAAGCCCACACTTAAGGAGTGGAGCATTATGCTCCCCCTCCTTGATGGCAGAGTATCTACATAAATTATTTGGAACTTTTCTGCACAGGAAATTTGTTTTTTTTCTCCATCAGTTTATTGTCATCTATTTATATCAATATAGACTTATGGATATTCATTTTATAGTTTAGGTTATAATCCAATACTACTTTATTTTGTTGCTCAAATTGTTCTACCTTTGGCCATTAAGAGCTTTTTCATACCAATGTCCCTGGATCATCTTAGGCTTCTCCCTTGCTCATCTCTAAATTTCCATGCCAACAGTGAGAAAACTGGTTCCCACCATCTGCAATCTATTTATTTAGTTGTTTAATTCCAGTATACATGTATAACTCCATTGGAATTGTTAACCCATACCTCCATGTGAAACAAACTTTATCAACTAGATTACAATGCTATGTGCAGTTCCTTGTGCCTTTAGTCTTACAGACTCCACTCATTTCCAAAGTTACTTCATTCAGAACCAATTCCTTCTATTCCCTTCAGTGAAGTTGTCTCATACACTTGTAATACAGTTAGATTCTCTTGTCACAACCTGCATTCCTTCCTGGAATCACCAACCTCCTAAATTATTTTTAAAAACTGTATACATTAAATTCACTTTTTGTGGTATAAGTTTCTATGTGTTTTGACAAATGTATAATGCCATGTATATACAATTACATTATCATACAACTATTTTCTGCCCTAAAAGTCCCCTGTGCTTCATTCCCCCACCCCTCCAATCCCCTGGTAACCACTGATCATTATATCCATAGTTTTGCCTACTCCAGAATGTCATATAATCATCAATCATCATACAGTATAAAGCTCTTTCAAGCTGGCTTCTTTCACTAAGCAATGTGCATTTAGGGTTTCCCATGTCGTTTTGTGGTTTGATAGATTTTTTTTTTTTAAAGCAAGCACTGAATGATATTCCAGTGTATGAATGTACCAAAGTTTGTGTATCCATTCACCTATTGAAGGATATCTTGGTTGCTTCCAGTTTTGGTGACCAATAATAATGCTACTACAAACATTTATGCAGGTATTTGCATGGGCATAAGTTTTTATTTTATTTTTATTTTTTATGTATTTTTAATTTTTCCCAACACACCAAAGGCTATTTACTTTGGAGAACTGCTGCGAATATGAGTATGGCCTGGTACAAGGTTTACACTCTTTCTCCCAGATTTTCAAGAGCCACCAAGAACTCACTGGGCTCTGCTGGAACTGTGACACTTTCTAAGTGGGTGTAGGTTTAAAGCAGTTAGGTAAATATCTGAGTGCAATTGTCGGATCATATGATAAGACTATGCTTAGCTTTGTGAGAAACTTCTAAACTGACTTCTAAAGTGGCCATCCCATTTTGCATTCCCACCAATGATGAATAAGAGTTCCTGTAGCTCTACATCCTCTCCAGCACTGGGTATTTTCAATTTTTAAAAATTTTAGCTATTCTAATAGGTGCATAGTGGTATCACACTGTTGTTTTGATTTACAATTACCTAATGATGTATGATGTTAAGCATCTTTTCATATGCTTATTTGCCATCTGTATATCTTGTTTCATGGAGTGTCTGTTCAGGTGTTTTGCCTATTTCTTAGTTGGGTTATTTGTTTTCTTATTGTTGAGTTTTAAGAGTTCTTTGTATATTTTTGATACAAGTCCTTTATCACATATGTGGTTTGCAAATATTTCTTCCCAGTCTATGGCTTATCTTTTGATTCTCTAAACAGTGTATTTCACACAGAAGTTTTGAATTTTAATAAAGTTGAATTTATCCATATTTTTCTTTCATGGGTTGCACTTTTGGTGTTATATTTAAAAACTCATTGCAAAACACAAGGTCACATACATTTTATCCTATGTCCTATGTTTTCTTTGAGGAGTTTTAAAATATTACACTTTATATTTAGGTCTATGATCCACATTTTTTTTTTTTTGCCACGTGGCATGTGGGATCTGAGTTCCCTGACCAGTGATTGAACCTGGCCCCCTTCAGTGGAAGCACAGAGTCTTAACCACTGGACCACCAAGGCAGTCCCTATGATCCACTTTGAATTAACTTTTGTGAAAGGTTAAAGGACTGTGTCTAGATTCTTCTTCTTTTTTTTTGCATATGAATGTTCAATTGTTCAATTTGTTGAAAAAACTATCCTTTCTTCATTGAATTACCTTTACTCCTTTGTCAAAGATCAGTTAACTATGTTTGTGTGGCTCTATTTTCTAGGCTCAGTATTCTGTTCCATTGATCTATTTGTCTATTCTTTCACCAGTACCACACTGCTTTGGTTATTGTGGCTTTACAGTTAGTCTTGAAGTTGAGTAGTGTCAGTCCAACTTCGTTCTTCTTCTAAAGTATTGTGTTAGCTATTCTGGTTTTTTTGCTTATCCATATAAACTTTAGAATCAGTTTGTCCATATCCACAAAATAGCTTGCTGGGGTTTTGATTGGGTTTGCATTGAATCTATAGATCAAGTTGGGAAGAACTGACATCTTAACACTATCAAAGCTTCCGGTCTGTGAACACAGAATATTTCTCCATATATTTAGATCTTCTTTGATTTCTTTCATCCAAGTTTTATAGTTTTCTGTGTAGATCCTGTAAACATTTTGTTAGATTTATATCTAATTTTCTCTCTTTTTGGTGCTATTGAAAATGGCATTGTGTTTTTTATCTCAAATTCTAATTATTCTTTTCTGGTATATAGGAAAGCAAATGAATTTTGTATATATCATTTCCAGGGCTTTTTTGTTTGTTTATTCTTTGTGACTTTCTACATAGACAACAATGTCTTCTGTGAACAAAGAGAGTTTTACTTCTTCCTTTCCAATTTGTATATTTTATTTCCCTTTCTCCTCTTATTGCACTAGCTAGGACTTCCAGTACAATTTTGAAGAAGAGTGATGAGAGGGTACATCTTTGCCTTGTTTCTAATCTTAAGGAAAAAGCATCCAGTTTCTCATGATTAAGCATAATAATAGCTGTAGAATTTTTGTAGCTGTTCTTTATCAAGTTGCAGAAGTTCCCCTCTATTCCTGGTTTGCTGAGAGTTTTTACCATGAATGGGTTTTGAATTTTGTGAAATGTTTTTTTATGCTTCAATTATTCTGATCATATATTTCTTCTTTAGCTTGTTAATGTGATTGATTACATTAATTTTCAAATGTTGAACCAGCCTTGCATACCTGGAATAAATCCCACTTGATTGTGGTATAGAATTCACTTTATATATTCTTGGATTCAATTTGCTAATATTTTATAGAGGATTTTTATGTCTGTCTTCATGACAAATATTGGTCTGTAGCTTTCTTTTCTTGTAATATCTTTATCTGGTTTTGGTATTAGGGTAATGCTGGCTTCGTATGAGTTAGGAAGTACTACCTTTGTTTTATTTTCTGAAAGACATTGTAGAGAATTGGTATTATTTCTTCCTTAGATATTTGCCTGGTACCTCCTTTTTTTGTAATGTTATCAATTATTGATTTAATTTCTCTAATAGACATTGGCCTATTCAGATTATCTATTTTTCTTTATGTAGTTTTTGTAGTTTGTGTCTTTTAAGGAATTGATCCATTTCATCTACGTTATCAAGTTGTGGGCATAGAGATATTCATATTATTCTTTCATTATCCTTTTAATGTTCATGGGATCAGTAATGACAACCCCTCTTTTATTTCTTGTATTGGAAATTTATACTTTCTCTCCTTTCTTCTTGGTCATTCTGGCTAGAGGTTTATTGATGCTATTTATCTTTTAAAAAAAACACACCAGCTTTGGTTTTATTGATTTTCTAGATTGTTTTCCTGTTTTCAATTTCATTGATTTCTGCTTTAATTTTATTATTTCCTTTTGTCTGCTACCTTTAGGCTTAAATTTCTCCACTTTCTCTAGTTTTGTAGGTGGAAGCTTAGATTACTGATTTTAGATTTACTTCTAACATATGCATTTAATGCTATAATTTCCTTGCATCCAACAAATTTTGGTAAGATGTATTTTTATTTTTATTTAGTTCAAAATGTTTTAAAATTTCTCTTGAGACTTCTTTGAACCATGTGTTATTTATAAAATCCCAATTTAAAAATTCTCCAAGTATTTTGAGATTTCTGAGCTATCTTTCTGTTATTGATTTCTAGTTTAATTCCACTAGGGACTGAGAACATACTTTGTATAATTTCTATTTTTAAAATTTGTTCAGGTATATTTTATGACCCATACTGTGATCTGTATTGGTGAATGTTCCATGTGAACTTGAAAAGAATGTGTGTTCTGCTGTTGATGGATAAAGTATTCTATAAATGTCAATTAGATCCAGTTGATTGATGGTGCTGTTCAGTTCAACTCTATTCTTACTGATGTTCTGCCTTCTTGATCTATCAATTACTGGAAGAAGTCTGTTGAAGTCTGAAACTATAATAGTGGATTTGTCTATTTCTCCATGCAGTTCTGTCAGTTTTTGCTTTGTGTATTTGACACTCTGTCGTTGACACATACACATTAAAGATTGTTATGTCTTCTTGAAGAATTGACTCCTTTATCATCATGTAATGCTCCTCTTTATCCCTGTTAATTATCTTCTTCTCAAGTCTCCTTTGTCTGAAATTAATATACCTACTCCAGCTTTCTTTGATTAGTGTTAGCATGGTATAACTCCATTTATATATTTTTAAAATTAGCCATCTCAGCTTTATTTTATTTTTGCATTTTCTTATTGTGATAATATACATGATATTCACTATTTTAACCATTTTAAGTGTACAACTCAGTGGCATTGAGTACATTTGCTATGTTGTGCAACCATCACCACTATCCATTTCCTCCAGAACATTTTCATCATCCAAACAGAAACTCTGTACCCATTAAATGATAATTCCTCATTCCTCCCTTCTCCTGGCCCCTGGTAATCTCTATTCTATTTTCTGTCTCTGTGAATTTGCCTATGCTAGGTACCTCATATAAATGAAATCATACAATATTTGTCCTTTTGTGTCTGGCTTACTTCACTTAGTATAATGTTTTCAAGGTTCTTGCTTTCAATTCTTTTGGGTACACCCAGGAGTGGTATTGCTGGATCACATGGTAAGTCTGTGTTTAAGAACTACCAAACTGTTTTCCACAGCTGCTGCACCATTTTACTTTCCCATCAGTAATGCACAAGTGTTCCAATTTCTCCACATCCTTGCCAACCCTTATTATATCCCATTTGTTCATAATAGTCATCCTAATGGGTGTGAAGTGGTATCTCATTGTGGTTGTGATTTGTATTTTCCTAATGATTAGTGGAGTTGGTCATTTTTTCATGTGCTTGTTGTCCATTTGTATACATTCTTTGGAGAAATATCTACTCAAGTCCTTTGACCATTTTCAAATTGAGTTGTTAGTTTCTTTTGTTGTTGGGTTGTAGAAGATCTTTATATATTCTGGATATTAACCCCATATCAGGTATATGATTTGCAAATATTTTTCTCATTATGTAGGCTGTCTTTTCACTCTCTTGATAGTATCCTTTGATGCACAAAAGTTTTAAAATTTGATGAAGTCTGATTTATCTATTTTTTCTTTTGTTGCCTGTGCTTTTGGTATCATATACAAGAAATTATTATCAAATTCAATGTCATGAAGATTTTACCTTATATCTTCTTTTAAGAGTCTTAAAGTTTTAGGTCTTACATTTAGGTCTTTGATCCATTTTGAGTTAATTTTTGTATATGGTATAAAGTAGGGGTCCAGTTTCATTCTTCTGCATGTGGATATCTAGTTTTCTCAACACCATTTGTTGAAAAGACTGTCCTTTCCCCATTGATGGTCTTGGTACCTGAGTTGAAAGTGAAACATTGACCATATATGTAAGGATTTATTTCTGGGCTCTTTATTCTATTCCATTTGTCTATATGTCTGTCTGTGTGCCAGTACCACACTTTTTTGATTACTGTAGCTTTGTAGCAAGTTTTGAGATCGGGAAGTGTGAGTCCTCCCTTTTTTCTTCTTTTTCAAGAGTGTTTGGCTATTTGGAGGTCCCTTGAGATGTCATATTAATTTTAGGATGAGTCATTCTATATTTGCAAAACACTCTGTTGAGATTTTGACAGGGATTGTGTTGAATCTGTAGACCACTTTGGATATTGTTGTTATCTTAGCGATATTAAGTCTTCCAATCTATGAACACAGGATATCTTTCCATTTAATTATGCCTTCTTTAACTTCTTTCAGCAATGTTTTGTAGTTTTCTAATTGAGTTATAATTAACATACAATAGTATATTAGTTTCAGGTGTACAACATAGTGATTTGCTATATTTATACATTATGAAGTGATCACCACAATAAGACCAGCTACCATCCATCACCACACAATTACAATATTATTGACTACATTCTCTATGTGTGTATTACATCCTCATGATTTATTATTTTATAGCTGGAAATTTGTACCTATTAATCCCCTTCACCTATTTCGTCCATCCTCTCATCCCCCTCCCCTCCGACAACCACTAGTTTGTTCTCTGTGTCTGAGAGTCTGCTTCTGTTTTGTTTTGTTTTTTCAACTCCACATATAAGTGAAATCATAAAGTATTTTTCCTCTGTCTGACTTATTTCACTTAGCATAATACCCTCCAGGTCCATAAATATTGCCGAAGGTGGCAAGATTTTATGGCCGAGTAATATTCCAGATATATATGTATATATGTGTGTGTGTATGTATATATATATATATATATATATACATATACATATACATATACATATCACATCTTCTTTATCCATTCATCTGTTGGTGGACACTTAGGTTACTTTCATATCTTGACTATTGTAAATAGTGCTGCAATGAACATAGGGGTGCATATATCTTTTTGAATTAGTGTTTTAGTTTTCTTTGGATAAATACCCAGGATGGAATTTCTGAATCATATGGTAGTTCTATTTTTAGTTTTTTGAAGAACCTCCATACTGTTTTCCATAGTGCTGCACCAATTTTGTAGTTTTCAATGTACAAGTTCTTTGTCTCCTTGGTTAAATTTATCCCCAAATATTTTATTATTTTTAATGCTATTGTGAATGGAATTGTTTCTTAATTTTTTTTGGATTGTTCATTTCTAGTGTATAAAATGCAACTGATTTCTGTGTTTTGATTTTGTATCCTGCAAATTTGCTGAATTCATTGATTAGCCCTAACAGTTTGTCTGTGTGTGTGTATGTGTAATCTTCAAGGTTTTCTACATACAAGATCATGTCATCTGAAAACAGTGATAACTTTACAAATCCTTTCCAATTTGGATGTCCTTTATTTCTTTTCCTTTTCTAATTGCTCTGTCTATGATTTATAATACTATGTTGGATAGAAGTGGTGAAAGCAGGCATCCTTATTTTGTTTGTGGTCTTAGAGGAAAAGCTTTCTGTCTTTCACAGTTGAGCATGATGTTAGTTTTGAATTTTTCATATATGGCCTCTATCGCATAGAGGAAGATGAGATAGGTGTTAACAGAGGAAATGAATATTTATTGCACATCATTAAGTCAGTCAACAAATATTTATTGAGTGCCTACTATGTGCTGGGCACTGTAGATACAATGGGGATCAAAAGATTTATGATCTCTATATCATGGAGACTACAGTCAACTGAACAAGACAGACAGTACATGTAAGCAAATAAATAAAACGAGGGCTGTGAAAGAAAGAAGCAGCTTTTTGAAACAGAGTAATTAGAAGAGTCCCTTTTTGATGGATGGTCATAGAAGACTTCTCTGAGGTAGTGGCATTTAAATTGAAACCTGAAATATGACAAGACAGTGACGTGATTATAACTGGGGAAAGAGGATATCAAATAGAGGAAACAACAGCAAAGGCCTAGATGTGGGAAAGGGCTTGACAAGTTTCTTGAACACAGAGGAGGTCAGTGTGGCTAGAACCTAGTAAATGATAGGGGGACCCTATGATATGAGATAGCAAGATATATAACACAAAGGGACTTGAGAGGACATGGTAAGGAATCTGGATTTAATTTTCTTAGGCATGGGAAGCCATTGATGGGCATGAAGTTGAGGGGTAGCATGATCTGGGTTACATGTTTTAAAAGTCACTCTGGTTGTAGGGCTAGTGGTAAAATGAGGGATGGACTGAAAAGGGGCATGAGGAATCTTCTGGGAGTGATGAAAATGTTTTGTATCTTGATTGTAGTTGTGGTTTCATGGGTGCATACATCTGTGAAAACTCACCAAATCATACCATCAAATTGTACTATTGAATCAAATCATTTATTGTATGTAAATTATAATTCAATAAATTATAAAAAGTTAAAATTTAACTTTCTGGCTACTGTGTGTGGAATGGATGGTAGGGGACAAGAATAGCAGGATATTTGTTGGAAAGTTATTGCAGTCATCTCAAACATAGGTGTTGATATCTTATTTACTCCTCACAGAAAACCTTGCAGGGTACATTCCTCATTTTATAGCTGGGGAAACTAAGGTTTAGAGAAGTGAAGTTTTTATTTTTCAGGGGCATCCAACTAGCAAGTGGCAGAGATAGAAGTGGAATATATGTGATTACAAAACCCATGTTCTTTATACTTTACCACGCTGCCTCCTCACATCCAAAGAATGTGAACTCAGAGACTTTGGAAAGGATTATCTTAGACCACAGCTATCTTTTCTTCTCACTCAATCCTTGTGCACTCTTTATGACTTTTGTCCTTAATAATGCCATCTGCAACTTCTGATCTCAAGCCCTGGACTACTTTCAGGAAGCCAAAATGTCCATCAAGGAAAATCTCCAGAAGATCCAGCAGAAAAAGGAGCGTCTTCCAGATCAGATACAGGCAACTCTCAAATAGGTTTAGCCTTTGTAATTTATCTGTGGTGAACTGTGAAAACTATGAATTGTGGTAGGGAGGGCAGAGAGGGGCAGAAAGCTATAATTTGCCTTAATCACAGCTTCATAAATTCCATGACTTCACATAGCATGAACATGTCTAAATTTCTCTGACATATTTGTATCACTATGTCCCGAAGAAATTTGAAATTTGAGAAGTAAGAATTTGAGTGCCACAGTCAGAACCTTCTTGGTTGCAAGTGACAGAAGCCCAACAAAAAGTGGTATAAGGCAAAAGGAGAAGTACAGAAGTATAACTGGCTACAGGTACAGCTGGATCCAGGCCTGAAAAGATATCACCAAATATCTATGTCTCTCTATCTCTTGGCTCTGCTTTATCCTTTGCTTTTTTTGTCCTTGTATTTGTGGTGATAAAGAGAGCCCCTATCAGCTCCAGGCTTGCATGGTCCATTAGTGTCTTTTCTCAGAGAGTAAGAGTGAATCATTCCCAACAGTTCCAGCAAAAATACCAAGGAGAAATTTCATTGGCCAGACTTTTATTAACCCATCCTACACTAATTACTATGGCCAAGGAAGGACTCTAATTAGCCAGGCGAAGGTCATTTCCCAACTCTTGAGTGTGGCAAATGGGATGGTTTTCCCCCATCTAAATCACATGAACTGAGAATGCAGGAGGGATGATACCCCAAAGAAATGCTGGGTCAGAAAGAAAAGCATGTGACCATTATATTCAAGGTTGAATTACCTCTTTCCACAGGTGACTTATATGCATCCCTCCCAATAGTTATGATCCAACTCGCAGGGCTTGAAAAAACCTAGTGGGGCACCAGCCATGGGACCCTGAGGCAAGGTGACCAAGTAGCTTAGACAGGCTGGACCAAAAAAGTGGGTGGGAAAAGGAGTTACCTAAAGCAGCCAAAGACAGCATAGCTAGAGGAAGAGTCTAGATTGTGGCCAATGAAGAGATAAAAATTTTGAAGCCAGAGAAATCAGGAGTTTGTCTAATTAAAGGCCATGAAGGAGACCAATGGTGAGATCAGCAATCAGGAAGATAGGAAACAGATCAAGAAATGTGGGATACGTAAAATAGCTCAAAACTAAGACCTTAAGTAGGATGAGGCTTGCTTTTTATGTGGAGCCTGTTGTGGGACACAGAGGCAGATGTGACCATTTAAATTTGTTAGGCGGTACCATGTGATATTAAAGATAACCCCCTTCCAAGTTTCAAAGTATCCAGTGATTTCTCTTATATCAGGAACATTTCCAGCTTTTTAATCTCATGATGCCCTCTTTAACAGACCACCAGAAAAGGAACTGCCATCCTATAAAGAGGCTATCCTGGTATCTCAATAGGTTTCTAAACAGTTCAAACAACACCATCATTAACTTGTCCCAGGAAAATGTTCTGGTCCTTAAGACATACTCCTTATGAAGGTGAAACCAGAGAGACAAGGACTAACCCATGTGGGAGAAATTCCTGGCCCAAACACTGCATTCAAAGTCTAAGTGATTTTTGGAAGGGGTGCAGTATCAGTCACAGTCAAGCCACTGTAGGTACTGGTAACAGTCAAGAGAAAAAAACAAACCACTCTAGATATTTAAAATAGAGGAAATTCAATATAGGGAATTAGTAGCAGAGGTTATGGAAGAACTAAGAAGCCAAACAGAGGACAGCAAAGCAATACAGATTAGTCATAGCAGGAAGCTTCTACCACCCCTTGAGCTGGAGGAACACACAGGAGGAGGTGAAGCCAAGATCAGCTGATGGGATCTGGGATCGTGATGGACATATCCAATGGGAAGCTGAAACTATGGAGGAAGATGCAGCCACTGCGAGAAAATACCCCCTGAAGGAGAGAGAAGGAGTAATTCCCTAGCTTATATTTCCTCCCATACTCTAATCTCTGACCAGTTTCACAGTAGGCAAAGCCAGTTGGCAAGGACAATTGAGTGATATCATTTAATACAAGAAAAGAGCATGGAATGAAACTGAGAGGAAACAGGTAATGCCCAGCACACCACTATCACCAGGATGCTCACCCTGTATTACTCTGCACTCCCTCTTAACTAATCAATCTTGAACTCCTCCCCTCTTCTCACACAGCTTAAACCCTTCCACTGTACCCTCTGGAACTCACACCATGTGAGCAGCCAAATTCCCTCAGCTTCTTCTTGAAACTCCATTAATCTCCTGCTATAACTACAACCTGAATGGTCCCTTAGCACACCACTTCTCCTATGAGTGGTTTTTCTTTTATACTACAAACATCAGGAATGTGAGGTAGCTATCCTTTTCGCTCTCCATTTTCCCTTACAAGCCATTATTCACAATCTTTGTGTAATAATCCCTGCTTATGAGGCTCATGCTATAAACAATATCACCCCTCATCCTCCTCATTGCTGTCATCTGCCAACATCCCAGTAATTCCCACTCACCCCTGCCCACATTCATTAAAGACTTTGGCATCTGCCTTATTCTATGCGTTGGGTTGCTTTTGGCAGCATATAACAGAAAATGCCAAATCAAGTGATGTAACAATGAAAGACATGTAATTTCTTACTCACAACAAGAGTTCTAGTGACAGGGAAGGTTCCAGACTGCTTAATTCAATGGCTCTGTAATATCATATAGAAAGCAGAATATATCCATCTTTTTCTCTGCTATCTTAGGTATGATACCATCCTTAGTATATTCTCTTAGGCTGGTTCCCCTCATGGTTGCAAGACATACATGTAAACCTTACCTGTGGGGCTTCCCTGGTGGTGCAGTGGTTGAGAATCCGCCTGCCAATGCAGGGGACACGGGTTCGAGCCCTGGTCTGGGAAGATCCCACATGCCGCGGAGCAACTGGGCCCGTGAGCCACAACTGCTGAGCCTGCGTGTCTGGAGCCTGTGCTCCGCAACAAGAGAGGCCGTGACAGTGAGAGGCCCACGCACAGCGATGAAGAGTGGCCCCCGCTTGCCACAACTAGAGAAAGCCCTAGCACAGAAACGAAGACCCAACACAGCCATAAATAAATAAATAAATAAATAAATAAATTTATAAAAACCTTACCTGTGCATTTTCTTACCTGTAAGAAAGGAGTAGAAGTAAAAATTATAATGAGAAGCTCATCTAGTGAGTATGAGATATAAGTGAAGGGAACTAGTTGTATGATTTAAGTATATAAAACCATTTGGCCAAGAAACCTGGAAATCTCCATCTCCACAATAAGTGCGCTGGTTATCAGGGATTGGTCCTTAATCTAGGATACTATATTCTTTGGAAAGAGTCTGGAGGGAGCTGCTCATTTTCGTCTCTGTGGCTTTTTCTGTGTATGCATCCATAGTTGACCAGCCGCCCTTCTTCTGATATGCCAATGACATCAGTCAATTTACAGTCAAGCTTTGCTGACAAGGGAGCCATCCCGTCTTATTAAGATGTCATTGCATATCTCTGTTAATATTTATCTAATGTTAATTCAACAGCTTAACTCTCAAGGGTGATCTTAGTTCTTTCATTTCCACATCCTATAAGTACACTTTGCTTGAGTGGGAGACAGTAGAACATAGTCTGATTCTAGACTAACCCTGCTCCACCATTTACCATCTCTGAGCCAGTTTTATCTTTTGTAAAGTGAGGATTACAAAGGTAATTACCTCATAAGTTTGATACAAAGACTAAATGAGAAAATACGTCAAAAGCTCCTAGCACAGCACATGGCCCATAGAATGCACTCAGTAAATGTTGTCTATTATCATTATTATCACAGTATATTTTCTTCATTTTTTTGTTTTAATATCAGGGAGAAGGTAAGGTGCAAAGGCCCCAAAACAAGGTAGCAGGGCATAATGGAGAAACTGCAAGAGCACAACTGTCAGGGGGGTTGAGCAGCTGTCTAAACATAAAGTTGAAGAGATAGGCATGATCGTGATGATGCTAAGGAATTTTGACCTTTTTCAGTATATGCTAGAGGGGAAGGGCACTGACGAATTATAATCAGAGGACACCAGGATCAGATTAGTATGTTCAAAAATCACTCTGGCAGAGGCCCATAGTGTGGATTACAAGAACTACTGGAGGCGTGGAAGCCAGCATGGCGTCTATTACAATAGCCTAGATCAGAGATAATGAGACTGAGTTAAAAGGGAGGGTGAGGGAGAGTTCTGGTTTCAGTAAGGGCAGAATAGGTTGTATCAGATTAACATTCCCACAGATAACAATTTAAAACTCTAGGCAAAATATTTGTTAAAAGTACTATTTGAAAAACCACCAGCTACTTGATGCACTGGAGACTGATTTAACAAAACCAGGCAGAAACTGGCCGAGATTTGACCCTTAAAAAGAGGGAAATCTGACTGGTTGAGATCCAAAATTACACATCTTCCCCTGAGGACAATCTCCAGTTCTTGTGTCACAGGATGGCTAGAATTTAAGCAAAACGTCATGTTATTTTTTATTTGAAGTATAGTTGATTTACAATATTATATTAGTTTCAGGTATATAACATAGTGATTCAATATTTTAATAATTATACTCCATTTAAAGTTACTACAAAATAATGGCCATATTTCTCTGTGCTGTACAATATATCCTTGTTGCTTCTTTCTTTCTTTTTTTTGGCTTGGAAGGAACAATTTATTAGATATGTAGATTGTTTCTAATTTTTCATTATAATGAACATAATCTAACATTGTGAGCACTTTCAGTTTGTCCTGAGAGCCTTATATGTATTTTGTTCAATATTCACAATATTCACAACTACCTCATGAAACAGCTTCTGGTATTATAACCCTTATTTTACAATTGTGGAAATTAAAAAGTGGTACGTCCAGTATCTCAGTGAGAAGTAATAAAGCCAGGATTTAAATCTAGCAGCACAAATACCATATTCTTAACTTCTGTACTTTAAGCATTCACTATTTTAGGTAACACCATGATGAGCATTTTGATAGCCACTTGTTATCCACATTCTTTTAAAAAAGACTTTTATTGGAGGGAGACCTTCAAGATGGTGGAGGAGTAAGACGTGGAGATCACTATCCTCCCCACAAATACATCAGAAATACATCTACATGTGGAACAACTCCTACAGAACACCTACTGAACACTGGCAGAAGACCTCAGACTTCCCAAAAGGCAAGAAAATCCCCACGTACCTGGGTAGGGCAAAAGAAAAAAGAAAAAACAGAGACAAAAGAATAGGGACAGGACCTGCACCTCTGGAAGGGAGCTGTGAAGGAGGAAAGGTTTCCACACACTAGGAAGCCCCTTCAGTGGCAGAGACGGAGGGTGGTGGGGAGGAAGCTTCGGAGCCATGGAGGAGAGCACAGCAACAGGGGTGCAGAGGGCAAAGCAAAGAGATTCCCACACAGAGGATCTGTGCTGACCAGCACTCACCAGCCCGAGAGGCTTTTCTGCTCACCTGCTGGGGTGGGTGGGGGCTGGGAGCTGAGGCTCCGGCTTTGGGAGTTCAGAACACAGGGAGAGGACTGGGGTTGGCTGTGTGAACACAGCCTGAAGGGGGCTAGTGTGCAACAGCTAGCTGGGAGGGAGTCCGGGAAAAAGTCTGGAGCTGGCGAGGAGGCAAGAGACTTTTTCTTGCCTCTTTGTTTCCTGGTGAGCGAAGAGAGGGGATTCAGAGCACTGCCTAAACGAGCTCCAGAGGCAGGCGCAGGCTGGGGCTATCAGCATGGACACCAGAGATGGGCATGGAAAGCTAAGGCTGCTGCTGCAGCCACCAAGAAGCCTGTGTGCAAGCACAGGACACTATCCACACCTCCCCTACTGGGAGCCTGTGCAGCCCGCCACTGCCAGGGTCCCGTGATCCAGGGACAACTTCCCCAGGAGAACACACAGCGTGTCTCAGGCTGTTGCAACATCACTCTGGCCTCTGCCACCGTAGGCTCACCCCGCATACCATACCCCTCCCTCCCCCACACCCCACCTGAGTGAGCCAGAGCCCCCTAATCAGCTGCTACTTTAACACCATCCTGTCTGAGCGAAGAACAGATGTACTCAGGCGACCTACACACAGAGGCAGGGCCAAATATAAAGCTGAACCCCAGGAGCTGTGTGAACAGAGAAAGGGAAATTTCTCCCAGCAGCTTCAGGAGCAGCAGATTAAATCTCCACAATCAACTTGATGTAGCCTGCATCTCTGGAATACCTGAATAGACAATGAATCATCCCCAAATTGAGGTAGTGGACTTTGTGTGGTTTTGTCTGTATAGCTTTGATTTTACCATTTGTCCTAGGGTTGTGTCTGTCCTTTTTTGTTTTGTTTTGTTTTGTTTTGTTTTGTTTAGTATAGTTTTTTAGCACTTGTTATCATTGGTGGATTTGTTTTTTGGTTTGGTTGCTATCTTCTTTCTTTCTTTCTTTCATTTTTTTATTACTTTGTAATTTAAAAATTTTTTTTAATAATTAAAAAAAATTTTTATTTTAATAACTTTATTTTATTCTTTCTTTCTTTCTTTTTTTCTCCCTTTTCTTCTGAGGCATGTGGCTGACAGGGTCTTGGTGCTCTGGCCGAGTGTCAGGCCTGTGCCTTTGAGGTGGGAGAGTTGAGTTCAGGATATTGGTCCACCATAGACCTCCCTGCTCCACATAATATCAGATGGTGAAAGCTCTCCCAGAGATCTCCATCTCAATGCTAAGACACAGCTCCACTCAAGGACCAGCAAGCTACAGTGCTGGACACCCTAGGCCAAACAACTAGCAAGACAGGAACACATCCCCTCCCATTAGAAGAGAGGCTGCCTAAAATCATAATAAGGTCACAGACACCCTAAAACACACCACAGGATGTGGTCGTGCCTACCAGAAATACAATATCCAGCCTCATCTACAAGAACACAAGCACCAGTCCCCTCCACCAGGAAGCCTACACAACCCACTGAACCAACCTTAGCCACTGGGGGCAGACACCAAAAACAACGGGAACTACAAACCTGCAGCCTGTGAAAAGGAAACCATGAACACAGTAAGTTAAGCAAAATGAGAAGAGAGAAAAACACACATCAGATGAAGGAGCAAGGTAAAAACCCACCAGACCAAACAAATGAAGAGGAAATAGGCAGTTTTCCTGAAAAAAAATCCAGAGTAATGATAGTAAAGATGATCCAAAATCTTGGAAATAGAATGGAGAAAATTGAAGAAAGATTTAACAAGGAGCTAGAAGAACTAAAGAGCAAACAAACAATGATGAACAACACAATAAATGAAATTAGAAATTCTCTAGAAGGAATCAATAGCAGAATAACTGAGGCAGAAGAATGGATAACTGACCTGGTAGATAACTACTGGAATAGTTATACTGGAAATAACTACTGCAGAGCAGAATAAAGAAAAAGGAATGAAAAGAATTGAGGACAGTCTCAGAGACCTCTGGGAAAATGTTAAACGCACCAACTTTCGAATTATAGGGGTCTCAGAAGAAGAGAAAAAGAAAGGGAGTGAGAAAATATTTGAAGAGATTATAGTTGAAAACTTCCCTAATATGGGAAAGGAAATAGTCAACCAAGACCAGGAAGCACAGAGTCCCATACAGGATAAATCCAAGGAGAAACACGCCAAGACACATATTAATCAAACTATCAAAAATTAAATATAAAGAAAACATATTAAAAGCAGCAAGGGAAAAACAACAAATAACACACAAGGGAATCCCCATAAAGTTAACAGCAAAAATCCTCCACAAAATACTAGCAAAGAGAATCTAACAGCACATTAAAAGGATCATACACCATGATCAAGTGGGGTTTATCCCAGGAAGGCAAGGATTCTTCAGTATATGCAAATCAATCAATGAGATAAAACATATTAACAAATTGAAGGAGAAAAACCATATGATCATCTCAATAGATGCATAAAAATCTTTTGACAAAATTCAACACCCATTGATGATAAAAACTCTTCAGATAGTAGGCATAGAGGGAACTTACCTCAACATAATAAAGACCATATATGAAAAACCCACAGCCAACATCGTTCTCAATGGTGAAAAAGTGAAACCATTTCCTCTAAGGTCAGGAACAAGACAAGGTTGCCCACTCTCACCAGTATTATTCAACATAGTTTTGGAAGTTTTAGCCACAGCAATCAGAGAAGAAAAAGAAGTAAAAAGAATCCAAATCAGAAAAGAAGAAGTAAAGCTGTCACTGTTTGCAGAGGACATGATACTATACATAGAGAATCCTAAAGATGCTACCAGAAAACTACTAGAGCTAATCAATGAATTTGGTAAAGTAGCAGGATACAAAAGTAATGCACAGAAATCTCTTGCATTCCTATACACTAATGATGAAAAATCTGAAAGAGGATTTAAGGAAACACTCCCATTTACCACTGCAACAAAAAGAATAAAATAGCTAGGAATAAACCTACCTAAGGAGACAAAAGACCTGTATGCAGAAAGTTATAAGACACTGATGAAAGAAATTAAAGATGATACAAACAGATGGAGAGATATACCATGTTCTTGGATTGGAAGAATCAACATTTTGTGAAAATGACTATACTACCCAAAGCAATCTATACATTCAATGCAATCCCTATTAAGGTGCCACTGGCATTTTTTACAGAACTAGAACAAAAAATTTCGCAGTTTGTATAGAAGCACAAAAGACCCCTGATAGCCAAAGGAAACTTGAGAAAGAAAAATGGAGCTGGAGGAATCAGGCTCCCGGACTTCAGACTATAGTACAAAGCTACAGTAATCAAGACAGTATGGTACTGGCACAAAAACAGTAATATAGATCAATGGAACAGGATAGAAAGCCCAAAGATAAACCCAAGCACATATGGTCACCTTATTTTTGATAAAGGATGGAGAAATACAATGGAGAAAAGACAGCCTCTTCAATAAGTGGTGCAGGGAAAACTGGACAGCTACACATAAAACAATGAAATTAGAACACTCCCTAACACCATACACAAAAATAAACTCAAAATGGATTAAAGACCTAAATGTAAGGCCAGACACTATAAGACTCTTAGAGGAAACCATAGGCAGAACACTCTATGACATAAATCACAGCAAGATCCTTTTTGACCCACCTCCTAGAGAAATGGAAATAAAAACAAAAATAAACAAATGGGACCTAATGAAACTTAAAAGCTTTTGCACAGCAAAGGAAACCATAAACAAGACGAAAAGACAACCCTCAGTTTGGGAGAAAATATTTGCAAATGAATCATCAGACAAAGGATTAATCTCCAAAATATATAAACAGCTCATGCAGCTCAATATTAAAAAACAAACAACCCAATCCAAAAATGGGCAGAAGACCTAAATAGACATTTCTCCATAGAAGACATACAGATGGCCAAGAAGCACATGAAAAGCTGCTCAACATCACTAATTATTAGAGAAATGCAAATCAAAACTACAATGAGGTATCACCTCACACCGGTCAGAATGGTCATCATCAGAAAATCTACAAACAACAAATGCTGGAGAGGGTGTGGAGAAAAGGGAACCCTCTTGCCCTGTTGGTGAGAATGTAAATTGATACAGCCACTATGGAGAACAGTATGGAGGTTCCTTAAAAAACTAAAAATAGAACTTTCATATGATGCAGCAATTCCACTACTGGGCATATACCCTGAGAAAACCATAATTCAAAAAGAGTCATGTACCACAATGTTCTTTGCAGCTCTATTTACAATAGCTAGGACATGGAAGCAACCTAAGTGTCCGTCAACAGATGAATGGATAGAGAAGATGTGGCACAGATATACAATGGAATATTACTCAGCCATAAGAAGAAACGAAATTGAGTTATTTATAGTGAGGTGGATGGACCTAGAGACTGTCATACAGAATGAAGTAAGTCAGAAAGAGAAAAACAGACACCGTATGCTGACACATATATATGGAATCTAAAAAAGAAAAAAAAAGTGATTCTGAAGAACATAGGTGCAGGACAGGAATAAAGTCGCAGATGTAGAGACTGGACTTGAGGACACGGGGAGGGGGAAGGGTAAGCTGGGACGAAGTGAGAGTAGCATGGACATATGTACACTACCAAATGTAAAACGGATAGCTAACGGGAAGCAGCCACAGAGCACAGGGAGATCAGCTTGCTGCTCTGTGACCACCTAGAGGGGTGGGATAGGGAGGGTGGGAGGGAGATGCCAGACAGAGGAGATATGGGGATATATGTTATGTATAGCTGATTCACTTTGTTATAAAGCGATTCACTTTGTTATAATGCAATTCACTTTGTATAAAGCAATTATACTCCAATAAAGATGTTTTTAAAAAAGTGAAAAAAAAATTTTTATTGGAGTATAGTTGATTTACATTCTTATTTCTTTTATACCAAGTAGCTTGTATCTCTTAGTCCCCTACCCATATCTTGCCCCTTCACCTTCCCTCTGCCCACTGGTAATCACTAGTTTGTTCTCTATATCTGTTGGTCTGTCCCTTTTTTGTTATATTCACTAGTTTGTTTTTTAGGTTCCACATATTGGTGATAACATAGTATTTGTCTTTCTCTGTCTGACTTATTTCACAAAGCATAATAACCTCCAGTTCCATCCATGTTGCTGCAAATGGCAATTTCATTCTTTTTTATGGCTAATATTCCATTTATATATATATATATATATATATATATATATATATATATATATATATGGAATACTGTACAAAGTTTAATTCAAAAAGATACAAGCACCCCAATGTTCATAGTAGAATTATTTACAATTGCCAAATTGCCAAGATATGGAATCAACCTCAGAAAACTAAAAATATAATTACCATATAATCCAGTAATCCCACTCCTGGGCATATATCCAGGCAAAATTATAATTCAAAAAGATACATGCACACCTATGTTTATAGCAGCACTATTCACAGTAGCAAAGACATGGAAACAACCTAAATGACAATCGACAGATGAATGCATAAGGAAGATATGGTACATATACACAATGGAATACTACTCAGCCATAGAAAAGAATGAAATAATGGCCATTTGCAGCAACATGGATGCAACTAGAGGTTATCATACTAAATGAAGTAAGTCAGAAAGAGAAAGACAAATACCATATTATATCACTTCTATGTGGAATCTAATATATCGCTCAAATGAACCTATCTGTGAAACAGAGACAGAATCAGGGACACCGAAATTAGACTGGTGGTTACCAAGGGGGAGGAGGGTGGGAGAGGGTTGGATTGGGAATTTGGGATTAGCAGATGCACACTGGTATATATAGAACGGATAAACAACGAGGTCCTACTGTATATAGCACAGGGAACTATATGCAATATCCTGTGATGAAACATAATGGAAAATAATATGAAAAAGAATGTATATATATGTATAACTGAGTCACTTTGCTGTACAGCAGTAATTAACACAATATTGTAATTCAACTATACTTCAAAAGAAAAAGAATTAGTGTTTTCGTTTTCTTTGGATATATACCCATGAGAGGAATTGCTGGATCATATGGTAATTCTATTTTCAGTTTTTTGAGGAATCTTCATAATGTTTTCTGTAGTGGCTGCACCAATTTACATTCCCACCAACAGTGTACAAGTGTTCCCTTTTCTCCACATCCTCTCCTACATTTCCTATTTGTAGACTTTTGGATGATAGCCATTTTGACAGTTGTGAAGTGATATCTGTTTATATATTTTGGAGATTAATCCTTTGTCTGATGATTCATTTGCAAATATTTTCTCCCAAACTGAGGGTTGTCTTTTGGTCTTGTTTATGGTTTCCTTTGCTGTGCAAAAGCTTTTAAGTTTCATTAGGTCCCATTTGTTTATTTCTGTTTTTATTTCCATTACTCTAGGAGGTGGGTCAAAAAGGATCTTGCTGTGATTTATGTCAAAGTGTGTTCTTCCTATGTTTTCCTCTAAGAGTTTTATAGTGCCCGGTCTTACATTTAGGTCTCTAACCCATTTTGAGTTTATTTTTGTGTATGGTGTTAGGGAGTGTTCTAATTTCATTCTTTCACATGTAGCTGTCCAGATTTCCCCGCACCACTTATTGAAGAGACTGTCTTTTCTCCATTGTATATCCTTGCCTCCTTTGTCATAGATTAGTTGACCATAGGTGCATGGGTTTATCTTTGGGCTTTCTATCCTGTTCCATTGATCTATATTTCTGTTTTTGTGCCAGTACCATATTGTCTTGATTACTGTAGCTTTATAGTATAGTCCGAAGTCAGGGAGTCTGATTCCTCCAGCTACGTTTTTTTTCCCTCAAGACTGCTTTGGCTATTCGGCGTCTTTTGTGTCTCCATACAAATTTTAAGATTTTTTGTTCTAGTTCTGTAAAAAATGCCATTGGTAATTTGATAGGGATTGCATTGAATCTGTAGACTGCTTTGGGTAGTATAGTCATTTTCACAAGATTGATTCTTCAAATCCAAGGACATGGTATATCTCTCCATCTGTTTGTATCATCTTTAATTTCTTTCATCAGTGTCTTATAGTTTTCTGCATACAGGTCTTTTGTCTCCTTAGGTAGGTTTATTCCTAGGTATTTTATTCTTTCTGCTGCAATGGTAAATGGGAGTGTTTCCTTACTTCCTCTTTCAGATTTTTCATCGTTAGTGTATAGGAATGCAAGAGATTTATGTGCATTAATTTTGTATCCTGCCATATTCAGGATATGAAAACCTTACCATATTCATTGATTAGTTCTAGTAGTTTTCTGGTGGCATCTTTAGGATTCTTTATGTATAGTACCATGTCATCTGCAAGTAGTGACAGTTTTACTTCTTCTTTTCTGATTTGTGTTCCTTTTATTTCTTTTTCTTCTCTGATTGCTGTGGCTAAGACTTCCAAATCTATGTTGAATAATAGTGGTGAGAGTGGACATCCTTGTCTTGTTCCTGATCTTAGAGGAAATGTTTTCAGTTTTTCACCATTGAGAATGATGTTTGCTGTGGGTTTGTCATATATGGTCTTCATTATGTTGAAGTAGGTTCCCTCTAAGCCCACTTTCTGGAGAGTTTTTATCATAAATGGGTGTTGAATTTTGTCAAAAGCTTTTCCTGCATCTATTGAGATGATCATATGGTTTTTCTCCTTCAATTTGTTAATATGGTGTATCACATTGATTGATTTGCATATATTGAAGAATCCTTGCATCCCTGGGATAAATCCCACCTGATCATGGTGTATGATACTTCTAATGTGCTGTTAGATTCTGTTTGCTAGTATTTTGTTGAGGATTTTTGCATCTATATTCATCAGTGATATTGGTCTGTAATTTTCTTTTTTTGTAGTATCTTTGTCTGGTTTTGGTATCAGGGTGATGGTGGCCTCATAGATTGAGTTTCGGAGTGTTCCTTCCTTCACAAATTTTTGGAAGAGTTTGAGAAGGTTGAGTGTTAGCTCTTCTCTAAATGTTTGATAGAATTCACCTGTGAAGCCATCTGGTCTAAGACTTTTGTTTGTTGGAAGATTTTTAATCACAGTTTCAATTTCATTACTTGTGATTGATCTTTTCATATTTTCTGTTCCTTCCTGGTTCAGTCTTGGAAGGTTATGCCTTTCTAAGAATTTGTCCATTTCTTCCAGCTTGTCCATTTTCTTGGCATAGAGTTGCTTGTAGTAGTCTCTTAGGATACTTTGTATTTCTGTGGGGTCTGTTGCAACTTCTCCGTTTTCATTTCTAATTTTATTGATTTGAGTCCTCTCCCTCTTTTTCTTGATGTGTCTGGCTAATGGTTTATCAATTTTGTTTATCTTCTCAAAGAACCACCTTTTAGTTTTATTCATCTTTGCTATTGTTTTCTTTGTTTCTATTGCATTTATTTCTGCTCTGATCTTTATGACTTCTTTCCTTCTGCTAACTTTGGGTTGTGTTTGTTCTTCTTTCTCTAGTTCCTTTAGGTGTAAGGTTAGATTGTTTATTTGAGAGTTTTCTTGTTTCTTGAAGTAGGCTTGTATAGCTATAAACTTCCCTCTTAGAACTTTTTTTGCTACATCCCATAGGTTTTGGATCGTCATGTTTTCATTGTCATTTGTCTCTAGGTATTTTGATATTCTTTGACTTCTTCAGTGATCTCTTGGTTATTTAGTAATGTATTGTTTAGCCTCCATGTGTTTCTGTTTTTTAGGTTTTTTTCCCTGTAATTCATTTCTATTCTTGTAGCATTGTGGTCAGAAAAGATGCTTGATATGATTTCAATTTTCTTAAATTTACTGAGGCTTGATTTGTGATCCAAGATGTGATCTATCCTGGAGAATGTTGCTTGCGCACTTGAGAAGAAAATGTAATCTGCTGTTTTTGGATGGAATCTCCTATAAATATCAATTAAATGTATCTGGTCTATTGTGTCATTTAAAGCTTGTGTTTCCTTATTAATTTTCTGTTTGGATGATCTGTCCATTGGTGTAAGTGAGGTGTTAAAGTCCCCCACTATTATTGTGTTACTGTCAATTTCCTCTTTTAGAGCGGTTAGCATTTGCCTTATGTATTGAGGTGCTCTTATGTTGGGTGCATATATATTTATAAGTGTTATATCTTCTTGTTGGACTGATCCCTTGATCATTACGTAGTGTCCTTTCTTTTCTCTTGTAACATTCTTTATTTTAAAGTTTATTTTATCTGATATAAGTATTGCTACTCCAGCTTCCTTTTGATTTCCATTTGCATGGAATATCTTTTTCCATCCCCTCACTTTCAGTCTGTATGTGTCCCTAGGTCTGAAGTGGATCTCTTGTAGACAGGGTATATATGGGTCTTGTTTTTGTATCCATTCAGCAAGTCTGTGTCTTTTGGGTGGAACATTTAATCCATTCACATTTATGGTAATTATCAATATGTATGTTCCTATTACCATTTTCTTAATTTGGGGGTTTTGTTTTTGTAGGTTCTTTTCTTCTCTTGTCTTTCCTGCCTAGAGAAGTTCCTTTATCACTTGTTGTAGAGCTAGTTTGGTGGTGCTGAATTCTCTTAGCTTTTGCTTGTCTGTAAACTTTTGGTTTCTCCCTCGAATCTGAATGAGATCCTTGCTGGTTAGAGTAATATTGGTTGTTGTTTCTTCCCTTTCATCACTTTAAGTATATCATGCCACTCCCTTCTGGCTTGTAGAGTTTCTGCTGAGAAATCAGCTGTTAACCTTATGGGAGTTCCCTTGTATGTTGTTTGTTGTTTTTCCCTTGCTGCTTTCAGTAATTTTTCTTTGTCTTTAATTAGCGCCAATTTGATTACTATGTGTCTCGGAGTGTTTCTCCTTGGGTTTATCCTGTATGGGACTCTCTGCACTTCCTGGACTTGGGTGACTATTTTCTTTCCCATGTTAGGGAAGTTTTCGACTATAACCTCTTCAAATATTTTCTCAGGTCCTTTCTCTCTCTCTCCTCCTTCTGGGACCCCTATAATGCGAATGTTGTTGCATTTAATGTTGTCCCAGAGGTCTCTTAGGCTGTCTTCATGTCTTTTCATTCTTTTTTCTTTATTCTGTTCCACAGCAGTGAATTCCACCATTCTGTCTTCCAGGTCACTTATCCGTTCTTCTGCCTCAGTTATTGTGCTGTTGATTCCTTCTAGTGTATTTTTCATTTCAGTTATTGTATTGTTCATCTCTGTTAGTTTGTTCTATAATTCTTCTAGATCTTTGTTAAAGATTTCTTGCATCTTCTTGATCTTTGCCTCCATTCTTTTTCCGAGGTCCTAGATCATCTTCACTATCATTATTCTGAATTCTTTTTCTGGAAGGCTGCCTATCTCCATTTCATTTAGTTGTTCTTCTGGGGGTTTATCTTGTTCCTTCATCTGGTACATAGCCCTCTGCCTTTTCATCTTTTCTATCTTTCTGTGAATGTGGTTTTTGTTCCACAGGCTGCAGGATTGTAGTTCTTCTTGCTTCTGCTGTCTGCCCTCTGGTGGATGAGGCTATCTAAGAGGCTGGTGGAAGTTTCCTGATGGGAGGGACTGGTGGAGGGTAGAGCTGACTGTTGCTCTGGTGGGCAGAGCTCAGTAAAACTTTAATCCGCTTGTCTGCTGATGGGTGTGGCTGGATTCCCTCCCTGTTGGTTGTTTGGCCTGAGGTGACCCAACACTGGACCCTACCTGGGCTCTTTGGTGGGGCTTATGGCAGACTCTGGGAGGGCTCAAGCCAAGGAGTACTTCCCAGAACTTCTACTGCCTGTGTTCTTGCCCCTTGGTGAGCCACAGCTGGCCCCCACCTCTGCAGGAGACCCTCCAACACTAGCAGGTAGGTCTGGTTCAGTCTCCTGTGGGGTCACTGCTCCTTCCCCTGGGTCCCAATGCACACACTACTTTGTGTGCCCTTCAAGAGTGGATTCTTTGTTTCCCCCAATCCTGCCAAAGTCCTGCAATCAAATCCCGCCAGCCTTCAATGTCTGATTCTCTCGGAATTCCTCCTTCTGTTGCCAGGCTCCCAGGTTGGGAAGCCTGACGTGAGGCTCAGAACCTTCACTCCAGTGGGTGGACTTCTGTGGTATAAGTGTTCTCCAGTTTGTGAGTTACCCACCCATCACTTACAGGATTTGATTTTATTGTGATAGCGCCACTCCTACCGTCTCATTGCGGCTTCTCCTTTGTCTTTGCATGTGGGGTATCATTTTTGGTGAATTCCAGTGTCTTCCTGTTGATGATTTTTCAGCAGTTTGTTGTGATTCCGGTGTTCTCGAAAGAGGGAGTGAGAGCATGTCCTTCTACTCCACCATCTTGAGTCAATCTCGGTATTAGCTCTTCTTTATATGTTTGGTAGAATTCCCCTATGAAGCCATCTGGTCCTGCACTTTTGTTTGCTGGGAGGTTTTTTAAAATTATTATTAAAAGTTCAATATTACCACTAGTGATCATTCTGTTCAGACACTCTATTTCTGTTTCAGTCTGAGAAGGTTGTATGTTTCTAGAAATTTGTCTATTTCTTCTAGATTGTCCCATTTGTTGGCATATAACTACTCATAGTATTATGATTTTTTTGTATCCCTGTGGTATTGATTGTGATTTCTCCTCTTTCATTTCTTATTTTGTTTATTTGTGTCTTCTCTCTTTTTTTCTTGATGAGTCTGACTAAAAGTTTATCAATTGTGTTTATCTTTATAAAAATCCATGTTTTGGTTTTCTTTTTGTTTTTTTTTTAATTTTTTGGGGGGAGTCTCTATTTTATTTTTTTCCTATATGATTTTTACTAATTATTTCCTCCTTCTGAATTTGGGCTTTTTTCTTCTTTTCTAATTCTTTTAGATGTTAGTTTAGGTTATTTATTTGAGATTTTTCTTGTTTCTTGAGATAGGCCTATATTGCTATAAACTTCCCTCTTAGAACTGCTTTGGCTGCATCCCATAGTTTTTGGAAAGTTGTGTTTACATTTTCAGTTACCTCAATGTATTTTCTGATTTCCAATTTGATTTTTTCATCAACCCACTGTTTTAGCATCCTGTCGTTTTGTCTCCATGTGTTTGTGCTTTTCCCATTTTTATTTCTGTAATTGATTTCTAGTTTTATACTGTTGTGGTCGGAAAAGCTTCTTGATGTAACTTCTATCCTCTTAAATTTGTTGAGATCTGTTTTGTGGCCTAGCATGTGATCTATCCAGAAGAACGTTCCATGTGCATTACAAAAGAATGTGTACTCTGCTGTTTTTGGATGTAATGTCCTATAGCTATCTATCAAATCCAACTGGTATCATGTGTCGTTTAAGACCACTGTTCCCTTATTGATTTTCTGTCTGGATGATCTGTTCATTAAAGCAAGTGGGGTGTTAAAGTCTCCTACTATCATTGTATTATTGTCAATTGCTCCCTTTATGTCTGTTAATATTTGCTTTATATATCTATGTGCTCCTGTATTTGGTTCATATATGATAATGAATGTTATATCCTTTTCTTATATTGATCCCTTTATCATTTTATATGTGCTTCTTTGTCTTTTATTATAGACTTTGTTTTAAAGTCTATTTTGTCTGATATGAGTATTGCTACTCCCACTTTCTTTCATTTCCATTTGCATGAAATATCGTTTTCCATCCCCTCATTTTCATATGTGTGTGTCTCTAGCTCTGAAGTGAGTCTCTTGTAAGCAGCATATAGATGGGCATTTTTTTGTTATCCAGTTAGTCACTCTATATCTTTTAATTGCAGCATTTAGTCCATTGACATTTAAAGTGATTATTAATAGGTATTTACTTATTGCCATTTTGTTACTTGTTTTCTGGTTGTTTTTGTAGTTCTTCTCTGTTCTTTGCTTCTTCATTTAGTTTCTTCCCTTGTGGTTTAATGATTTTCTTTTAGTGGTGTCCTTGTGCTTCTTTCTCTGTATTTTTTGTGTATCTATTGTAGTTTTTTGATTTGTGGTTGCCTTGGGGTTCAGTTATGTTGACCTATAATTATATCTACTTTTTAAAAATAGGTAGTCAACAAACAACAAATGCTGGAGAGGGTGTGGAGAAAAGGGAACCCTCCTGCACTTTTGGTGGGAATGTAAATTGATACAGCCACTATGGAGAACAGTATGGAGGTTCCTTAAAAAACTAAAAATAGAACTACCATACGACCCAGCAATCCCACTACTGGGCATATACCCAGAGAAAACCGTAATTCAAAAAGCCACATGCACCCCAATGTTCATTGCAGCACTATTTACAATAGCCAGGTCATGGAAGCAACCTAAATGCCCATCGACAGACAAATGGATAAAGAAGATGTGGTACATATATACAATGGAATATTACTCAGCCATAAAAAGGAACGAAATTGGGTCATTTGTAGAGATGAGGATGGACCTAGAGACTGTCATACAGAGTGAAGTAAGTCAGAAAGAGAAAAAGAAATATCATATATTAATGCATACATGTGGAATCTCGAAAAATGGTACAGATGAACCAGTTTGCAAGGCAGAAATAGAGACACAGATGTAGAGAACAAACGTATGGACACCAAAGGGGGAAAGCAGTGGGGGTGTGGTGGTGGGATGAATTGGGAGATAGGGATTGACATATATACACTAATATGTATTAAAAAGGTAACTAATAAAAAAGAGAAAATAAGGAACTTATGAAAAATATTCAAACTTACTAGATATCAAAAATGCAAATTAAAACAATAAGATTTCATTTTTGCCCAGCAGATCTACCATATAAAAAATGATAAAACCAATTTTAGCAAGGACATAGGGGAATATGCACTCTCATTTCTGGTCAGGAAAGTAAATTCAGAGAAATTTTCTAGACAACAATTTGACAATGCGTATTGAAGCTTTAAATATCCTTTCACTCTTTGCTCAATGATCTTTTAGGACTTTTATCTGAAGGAAATGTTTACACAAGTATAAAAAGGTATACATAAGATCTTAATTGCAACCTTTTAAAAACTGGCCAAAAGTGTAACATCAGCTGGTTGTTTATAATCTATTTCTTAAATGTAAAGACCTCTTTATCTTTCCAAATTAAATGCATGTACAGTTGATCTTAAAAGACTAAAAAAATAAAAATAAATAAAAATAGGTAGTCATTTAAGTTCAAACATACTCTAAAAGATCTACATTTTTACCCCACTCCCCTACATTTTTTTTTGATGTCATATTTTACATCTTCATGTTTATCCCTTTATTAGTTATAGGAGTTATAGTTGATTTTTACAAAGTTTTATCTTTTAATATTTGTAGTAGCTTATTTAAGTGGTTGATCCTCAGCCTTTACTATATATTTGCCTTTACTAGTGAGATTTTTCCTTTCCTATAGATACTTACTTATTGTTATAGCCTTTTCTTTTCCACTTAGAGAAGACATTTTAACATTTATTTTAGGGTGGGTTTAGTATTGATGAACTCTTTTAGTTTTTGCTTGTCTGAGTTCTTTATCTCTCCCTCAATTCTAAATGATGATCTTGCTGGGTAGAGTAATCTAGGTTGTAGAATTTTTCCTTTCAGCACTTTGAATATATCATGCCATTCCCTTCTGGCCTGCAAAGTTTCTACAGAAAAATCAGCTGATTGCCCTTATGGGTATTCCTTTGTGTAGTCCTCTAAATGTGTGCTCTCTCCCTTCCCAGCACTGGCACCCTTGCCCCAGAGGGGAGTTGTGCTGGCAAAAGAGGGGTTGGTGTGGGTGCTTGGTGTGGGTCTGGACGGGCTGTGGCAGTCCTGTTCACAGTCAGAGACCTGGATCACTTCTGATGCACTGTCTGTGTAAGCCTCAATAATGACTGCCCACCCCCCGGCTCAGATGCTGCTCCAGGTCTGAGCTGCCTTTGACCCTCACAGCTGAGCTCTTCCTTAGGCCACTACAGTCATTGCCCCAGTGTGGTGCTGCATCATGAAGCAAGTAGGGCCAGAGAGGGTGCTTGGCTTAGGTTAGGTCGTGTGCCAGGGTGGTTGCAGGATACCAGCCAGCATCTCATGCAGTTTCAATCCACCCCCTCCACCCTGTTTGAGGAGTAAGTAAGCATGTGTACACTCCTCTCAAGCAGAGTTCAGGCTTCCCACAGCCCTTTTGTTAGTCCCACCAGCCCTTCAACCAGCCAAAGGGACTTTTCTTTTCAGTGTTGGACTCCAGGATTGGGGCACCCAATATGTAGCTTTAACCACTCACTCCCCAGGGAAGTAATCCCCCTCCTCTTCTGAGTCCCCTCCCAGGGCCACAGGTCCTGACCTGATTGCTTTTCTTCCCTTCCTACCCAATTCTGTGTGGATCACTCTTATAGCCTTGGTTCTACAGGAGTCTTTCTGCCAGTCTCCAGTTAATTTTCAGTGGGAATTGTTCTGCATGTAGATGTACTTTTGATGTGTTTTTTGGGGGAGGTGAATTCTGCATCCTCCTACTTTGCCATCTTGATCTCTTTCCAAAAGTCATATTATTTTTGCTTGAAGTGTCAGAGGACAGAGTTTGGACTTTCCACCAGAGCTGAAAATTGTGGAGGGAAGTCTGGTAAAAGGGAACTGTGGTGGGAGCCCCTAAAATCCTGTTTGACCCTGAATTTCACATGCATGAGACTACTCCAAGGACCTCGCAGAATGAAATAGCTAAAGGGTTAAAAACCTGAGCAGAGATTTCAGCTATTGCTCACTGCAGGGAAGACAGAGTTTAGAGTCTGAGTGCTGCCAAGTAAAAGGGGTAAATATCTCTTTGTAAATATCCCAGACTTTCCATTGAAATCCTAGAAAGCTCTTGACTTTGGAGTAAAGACTATGCCCAAGGATGTAGGGGCTTACCCATAGAGTAAGAGCAAAATTGAAATAGATCCACCCTAAAAGATACATATAACCAGGCCCCCACAAGTTCAATGTTATTTGATTTATTTTCCCACTAGAACAAAAATCAACACTCTTCAGAGGACAAAACAAAATCTGCAGTCTCTACACTGTATAATTCATAAGGTCAAAGATAAAACAAAAATTAGTGGACATGTGAAAAAACAAGAAAATGGAACTCAGTGTCAAGAGAAACAGAAGTCAATATAAACTAACATGAGATATGCCAAACGTTGGAATGGTAAACAAGGACTTTAAAGAATTTTTTTTTTATAAATTGAAAAAGAAAAAGATGGTTGTAATGATTGGATCTCAACAAAAAATAAATAAATTAAAAAATAGAAATAGTTAAAAGAAAACAAATAGTTGTCTAAGATGGCATTGACTTGTTTCTCCTGGACAGGGTGATGTAGTCTCAATGGTAACATAAATCCAAGAAATAATGCAAGGGACAATCAAAAGAGAATAGAGACATGTACCACAATGTTCATTGTAGCACTATTTACAATAGCCAGGACATGGAAGCAACCTAAGTGCCCATCAACAGATGAATGGATAAAGAAGGTGTGGTACATATATACAATGGAATATTATTCAACCATAAAAAGAAACGAAATTGAATTATTTTTTTAAACATCTTTATTGAAGTATAATTGCTTTACAATGGTGTGTTAGTTTCTGCTTTATAACAAAGTGAATCAGTTATACATATACATATGTTCCCATATCTCTTCCCTTTTGCATCTCCCTCCCTCCCACCCTCCCTATCCCACCCCTCTAGGTGGTCACAAAGCACCAAGCTGATCTCCCTGTACTATGCGGCTGCTTCCCACTAACTATCTATTTTACATTTGGTAGTGTATATATGTCCATGACACTCTCTCACCCTGTCACATCTTACCCCTCCCCCTCCCCATATCCTCAAGTCCATTCTCTAGTAGGTCTGTGTCTTTATTCCCGTCTTGCCACTGGGTTCTTCATGACCTTTTTTTTTTTTCCTTAGATTCAGTATATATGTGTTAGCATACTGTATTTGTTTTTCTCTTTCTGACTTACTTCACTCTGTATGACAGACTCTAACTCCATCCACCTCATTACAAATCCCTCCATTTCATTTCTTTTTATGGCTGAGTAATATTCCATTTGTATATATGTGCCACATCTTCTTTATCCATTTGTCTGTCAATGGGCATTTAGGTTGCTTCCATGTCCTGGCTATTGTAAATAGAGCTGCAATGAACATTTTGGTACATGACTCTTTTTGAATTATGGTTTTCTCAGGGTATATGCCCAGTAATGGGATTGCTGGGTCGTATGGTAGTTCTATTTTTAGTTTTTTAAGGAACCTCCATACTGTTCTCCATAGTGGCTGTATCAATTTACATTCCCACCAACAGTACAAGAGGGTTCCCTTTTCTCCACACCCTCTCCAGCATTTATTGTTTCTAGATTTTTTGATGATGGCCATTCTGACCGGTGTGAGATGATACCTCATTGTAGTTTTGATTTGCATTTCTCTAATGATTAATGATGTTGAGCATTCTTTCATGTGTCTGTTGGCAATCTGTATATCTTCTTTGGAGAAATGTCTATTTAGGTCTTCTGCCCATTTTTTGATTGGGTTGTTTTTTTTGTTTGTTTTTTTTTTTTAAACATCTTTATTGAAGTATAATTGCCTTACAATGGTGTGTTAGCTTCTGCTTTATAACAAAGTGAATCAGTTATACACATACAATATGTTCCCATATCTCTTCCCTCTTGCATCTCTCTCCCTCCCACCCTCCCCATCCCACCCCTGTAGGTGGTCACAAAGTACCGAGCTGATCTCCCTGTGCTATGTGGCTGCTTCCCACTAGCTATCTATTTTACATTTGGTAGTGTATATATGTCCATGACACTCTCTTACCCTGTCACATCTCAGCCCACCCCCTCCCCATATCCTCAAGTCCATTCTCTAGTCGGTCTGTGTCTTTATTCCCGTCTTGCCACTAGGTTCTTCATGGCCTTTTTTTTTCCCTTAGATTCCGTATATATGTGTTAGCATACTGTATTTGTTTTTCTCTTTCTGACTTACTTCACTCTGTATGACAGACTCTAACTCCATCCACCTCATTACAAATCCCTCCATTTCATTTCTTTTTATGGCTGAGTAATATTCCATTGTATATATGTGCCACATCTTCTTTATCCATTCATCTGTTGATGGACATTTAGGTTGCTTCCATGTCCTGGCTATTGTAAATAGAGCTGCAATGAACATTTTGGTACATGACTCTTTTTGAACTATGGTTTTCTCAGGGTATATGCCCAGTAGTGGGATTGCTGGGTCGTATGGTAGTTCTATTTGTAATTTTTTAAGGAACCTCCATACCGTTCTCCATAGTGGCTGTATCAATTTACATTCCCACCAACAGTGCAAGAGTGTTCCCTTTCCTCCACACCCTCTCCAGCATTTATTGTTTCTAGATTTTTTGATGATGGCCATTCTGATCGGTGTGAGATGATATCTCATTGTAGTTTTGATTTGCATTTCTCTAATGATTAATGATGTTGAGCATTCTTTCATGTGTCTGTTGGCCATATGTATATCTTCTTTGGAGAAATGTCTATTTAGGTCTTCTGCCCATTTTTGGATTGGGTTGTTTGTTTTTTTGTTATTGAGCTGCATGAGCTGCTTGTAAATCTTGGAGATTAATCCTTTGTCAGTTGCTTCATTTGCAAATATTTTCTCCCATTCTGAGGGTTGTCTTTTGCTCTTGTTTATGGTTTCCTTTGCTGTGCAAAAGCTTTTAAGTTTCATTAGGTCCCATTTGTTTATTTGTGTTTTTATTTCCATTTCTCTAGGAGCTCGGTCAAAAAGGATCTTGCTGTGATTTATGTCATACAGTGTTCTGCCTATGTTTTCCTCTAAGAGTTTGATAGTGTCTGGCCTTACATTTAGGTCTTTAATCCATTTTGAGTTTATTTTTGTGTATGGTGTTAGGGAGTGTTCTAATTTCATTGTTTTATGTGTAGCTGTCCAGTTTTCCCTGCACCACTTATTGAAGAGGCTGTCTTTTCTCCACTGTTTATGCTTGCCTACTTTATCAAAGATAAGGTGACCATATGTGCGTGGGTTTATCTCTGGGCTTTCTATTCTGTTCCATTGATCTATATTTCTGTTTTTGTGCCAGTACCAAACAGTCTTGATTACTGTAGCTTTGTACTATAGTCTGAAGTCAGGGAGCCTGATTCCTCCAGCTCCATTTTTCGTTCTCAAGATTGCTTCGGCTATTCAGGGTCTTTTGTGTTTCCATACAAATTGTGAAATTTTTTGTTCTAGTTCTGTGAAAAATGCAGTGGTAGTTTGATAGGGATTGCATTGAATCTGTAGATTGCTTTGGGTAGCAGAGTCATTTTCACAATGTTGATTCTTCCAATCCAAGAACATGGTATATCTCTCCATGTATTTGTATCATCTTTAATTTCTTTCATCAGTGTCCTATAATTTTCTGCATACAGGTCTTTTGTCTCCTTAGGTAGGTTTATTCCTAGATATTTTATTCTTTTTGTTGCAATGGTAAACGGGAGTGTTTTCTTAATTTCACATTCAGATTTTTCATCATTAGTGTATAGGAATGCAAGAGATTTCTGTGCATTACTTTTGTATCCTGCTACTTTACCAAATTCGTTGATTAGCTCTAGTAGTTTTCTGGTAGCATCTTTAGGAATCTCTAGGTATAGTATCATGTCATCTGCAAACAGTGACAGCTTTACTTCTTCTTTTCTGATTTGGATTCCTTTTATTTCTTTTTCTTCTCTGATTGCTGTGGATAACACTTCCAAAACTATGTTGAATAATAGTGGTGAGAGTGGGCAACCTTGTCTTGTTCCTGATCTTAGTGGAAATGGTTTCAGTTTGTCACCATTGAGGACAATGTTGGCTGTGGGTTTGTCATATATGGCCTTTATTATGTTGAGGAAAGTTCCCTCTATGCCTACTTTCTGCAGGGCTTTTATCATAAATGGGTGTTGAATTTTGTGGAAAGCTTTCTCTGCATCTATTGAGATGATCATATGGTTTTTCTCCTTCAATTTGTTAATATGATGTATCACGTTGATTGATTTGCGTATATTGAAGAATCCTTGCATTCCTGGAATAAACCCCACTTGATCATGGTGTATGATCCTTTTAATGTGCTGTTGGATTCTGTTTGCTAGTATTTTGTTGAGGATTTTTGCATCTATGTTCATCAGTGATATTGGCCTGTAGTTTTCTTTCTTTGTGACATCTTTGTCTGGTTTTTGTATCAGGGTGATGGTGGCCTCGTAGAATGAGTTGGGGAGTGTTCCTCCCTCTGCAATATTTTGGAAGAGTTTGAGAAGGATAGGTGTTAGCTCTTCTCTAAATGTTTGATAGAATTCGCCTGTGAAGCCATCTGGTCCTGGGCTTTTGTTTGTTGGAAGATTTTTAATCACAGTTTCAATTTCAGTGCTTGTGATTGGTCTGTTCATATTTTCTATTTCTTCCTGGTTCAGTCTCGGCAGTTTGTGCATTTCTAAGAATCTGTCCATTTCTTCCAGGTTGTCCATTTTATTGGCGTAGGGTTGCTTGTAGTAATCTCTCATGATCGTTTGTATTCCTGCAGTGTCAGTGGTTACTTCTCCTTTTTCATTTCTAATTCTATTGATTTGAGTCTTCTCCCTTTTTCTCTTGATGAGTCTGGCTAATGGTTTATGAATTTTGTTTATCTTCTCAAAGAACCAGCTTTTAATTTCATTGATTTTTGCTATTGTTTCCTTCATTTCTTTTTCATTTATTTCTGATCTGATCTTTATGATTTCCTTCCTTCTGGTAACTTTGGCGTTTTTTTGCTCTTCTTTCTCTAATTGCTTTAGGTACAAGGTTAGGTTGTTTATTCGAGATGTTTCCTGTTTCTTGATGTAGGCTTGTATTGCTATAAACTTCCCTCTTAGAACTGCTTTTGCTGCATCCCATAGGTTTTGGGTCGTCGTGTCTCCATTGTCATTTGTTTCTAGGTATTTTTTTATTTTCTCTTTGATTTCTTCAGTGATCACTTCGTTATTAAGTAGTGTATTGTTTAGCCTCCATGTGTTTGTATTTTTTACAGATCTTTTCCTGTAATGAAATTTAATTAGTTTTAGTGAGGTGGATGGACCTAGAGTTTGTCATACAGAGTGAAGTAAGTCAGAAAGAGAAAAACAAATGCCGTATGCTAACACATATACATGGAATCTAAAAAAAAAAAAGGTTCTGATGAACCTAGGGGCAGGACAAGAATAAAGACACAGACCTAGAGAATGGACTTGAGGACACGGGGGTGGGAAGGGTAAGCTGGGATGAAATGAGAGAGTAGCATTGACATATATATACACTACCAAATGTAAAATAGATAGCTAGTGGGAAGCAGCTGCATAGCACAGGGAGATCATCTCAGTGCTTTGTGACCACCTAGAGGGGTGGGATAGGGAGGGTGGGAGGTAGACACAAGAGGGAGGGAATATGGGGATATATGTATACATATAGCTGATTCACTTTGTTATACAGCAGAAAGTAACACAACATTGTAAAGCAATTATACTCCAATAAAGATGTTAAAAGGGGGGGGGTAATCCTGAAAGGTGGAAAGAGGAGAGTGAACTGGTTGGAGGAAAACTCAACTGGACATTTTATGATCCAACCCAAAAGAAGATGGCTACCTAAGCCTAATATCTACTGATCCCCTACCTAGCAACAAAATGTGGCCCAGGTAGACTCACTCTTCCCCAAGGTGGAATGGGAATACTGCTGACAACCCCAGGTAAAACTGGCAGCACCAACAGGGGAAGTCAGTTGAAAGACCCACTGAAATTAAGGGGATAGAAGAAGTGTTCTCCTTTCCCATCAAGCCTGGTACTCCCATTCCCCATCAATAGAAACTAGGTAGCTGAATGGCAGGGGCAAGGGGGACCCCACCACAACAAGTGGCCTGGTCCAGGAGGCACTCTTTATCCTTGTTGGATGGCCTGGGGAAAGTTCTTCTGCCTACTCAGCATCCCCAGCAGAAACCAGTGGAAGTTCCAGCCGCACCAAATAAAGCAAGCAGATAAAAATAACACCTCAGGACTTCCCTGGTGGCGCAGTGGTTGAGAGTCTGCCTGCCAATGCAGGGGACACGGGTTCGAGCCCTGGTCTGGGAGGATCCCACGTGCCACGGAGCAACTAGGCCCGTGAGCCACAAGTACTGAGCCTGTGCGTTTGGAGCCTGTGCTCCGCAACAAGAGAGGCCGCGACAGTGAGAGGCCCGCACACCGCGATGAAGAGTGGCCCCCACTCACCGCAACCTGAGAAAGCCCACGCACAGAAACGAAGACCCAACACAGCCAAAAATAAATAAATAAATAAAGTGTAAAAATTAAAAAAAAAAAACACCTCAAAAACTCTAAAAGTAAATTTGATTGGAATCAGAGTTCACAAAAGTAGGCCAGGACCTGTGTGCTATACCTAAACAGAATGATTGCCTGCTAAAATAAAAAATTTAAATTGGACCCAGAGTCTCTTAAGGTAATAGATAAAATGCCTAGGAGACAGTAAAAAAAAACACCCATCATAACAAGAACTAGGAAAGCCAAAACTTTAGCAAGAAAAGACAATCAGCAGATGGAAAACTGAGATGAATCAGATATTGGAATTATCTGATAAAGATTTTAGAGCAACCATCATAAAAATGCTTCAACCAGCAACTAAAAGTTATCTTCAAACAAATGAAAACATAGAGTATATCAGCAAAGAAATAGAAGTTATTTAAAACAGAACCAGATACTGTTTAAAAAAAAAAAAAAAGCACAAAGCACCGAGCTGATCTCCCTGTGCTATGCGGCTGCTTCCCACTAGCTATCTATTTTACGTTTGGTAGTGTATATATGTCCATGCTACTCTCTCACTTTGTCCCAGCTTACCCTTCCCCCTCCCCATGCTTTGTGACCACCTAGAGGGGTGGGATAGGGAGGGTGGGTGGGAGGGAGACGCAAGAGGGAAGAGATATGGAGACATATGTATATGTATAACTGATTCACTTTGTTATAAAGCAGAAACTAACACACCATTGTAAAGCAATTATACTCCAATAAAGATGTTAAAAAAAAGAACCAGATTTTATAAAATGAAAGAATACAATAATAGAAATTAAATATTTGCTAGATGGGGTCAATAGTACAGTGGAAATGACAGAGGATAGAATCAGTGAACTTGAGCACAGGTCAATAGAATTTACCCAATCTGAACAATAGAGACAAAATAGAAAAATTCAACAGACACACACACCTGTGGGACAATAACAAAAATCAGACATTGGTATCATTGTAGTCTCAGAAAGAGAGGAGAAAGACAGTGGTATTGAAAGAGTATTTGAACAATACTCTGGCTAAAAACTTTTCAGAAGCTGAGAAAACCTCAAATGATACCCCTCCCCCCAAAAAGTCCACATTGAGACATATCATAATGAAATTTCTGGAAAGTAATGACAAAGAAAAAAGCCTGAAAGGGGACAGAGAAATGACACGTTACCTATATCGTAACACCAATTCAAATTACAATAGATTTCTCATCTAAAACCATGAAGATCAGAAGGAAATGGCATATTTTCCAAGAACTGAAAGAAAAGAGTGTCAACCATGAATTCTATTTCTTGTGGAACTATCTTTCATGAATAAGGGGGAATAAAGACATTTTCATATGAAAAATGACTGAACTAACTGGTCACTAGTAGACTTCCCCTAAAGGATTGTTAAAGTAAGTTCTTCAAACAGAAAGGAGATGATAAAAGAAGGAATCTTAGAGCAGTAGGAAGAAAGGAAGGAAGGAAGGAAGGAAGGAAGGAAGGAAGGAAGGAAGGAAGGAAAGAAGGAAAGAAGGAAGAACAACAGAAAGAGCAGAAATATAGGTACATATGATAGACTATCCTCATGAGTTTTCTATATCATATTTGTTGATTGAAACAAAAATATCACACTGTCTGATTCTCACTGTCTTAAATGTGAGGAAAGTAAAGGGAGCTAAATGGAGTAATGTTTCCATGTTTAATTATAAATTCTTATTTTGTGTATTCTTTTTTCTATTGAAGTATATTTGAAATACAATGTTGTATTAGTTTCCTCTGTACAACATAGTGATTCAACATTTGTATACATTGTGAAATGATCACCACAATAAGTTTATTTTCCATCTGTCACAATACGAAGTTAAAACAATATTATTGACTGTATTCCCCATGCTGTAATTACACCCCTTGACTTATTTATTTTATAACTGAAAGCTTGTACCTATTAATCTTCCTTACCTATTTTACTCATCCTCCACCACCCTGCCCTCTGGCAACCATCAATCTGTTCTCTGTATCTATGAGTCTGGGTTTTGTTTTGTTCTGTTTGTTTTCTTTTTAAGATTCCACATGTAAGTGAAATCATGTGGTATTTGTCTTTCTCTGTCTGACTTATTTCAGTTAGCATAGTACTCTGAAAGTTCATCCATGTTGTTATAAATGGCAAGATTTATTTCTTTGTTATGGGTAAGTAGTATTCCATTGTATTCATACCATTGTTAGATTGTTTCCATTCTTGGCTATTGTGAATAATGCTACAATGAGCATAGGGGTGCATATATCTTCTTGAATTAATGGTTTTGTTTTCTTCAGATAGAAACACAGAATGGAATTGCTGGATCTTTGGTAGTTATATTTTTAATTTTTTGAGGAACTTCCATACTGTTTTGCATAGTGGTTGTGCCAATTTACATTCCCACCAACAATTTATGAGGGTTTCATTTTCTCTGCATCCTTGTCAACCCTTGTTATTTCTTGTCTTTTTGATGAGAGCCATTCTAACAAGTGTGAAGTGATATCTCATTGTGGTTTTGATTTGCATTTTCCTGATGATTAGTGATGTTGAGCATCTTTTCATGTGCCTGTTGGCCATTTGTATGTCTTCTTTGAAAAAATGTCTATTCAGATCCTCTGTCAATTTTAAATTGGATTATTTGGGTTTTTGCTATTGACTTGTATGTGTTCTTTTTGTATTTTGGATATTAGATATTAAAACTTTATCAGATATATGATTTGCAAATATCTTCTCCCATTCAGTAGGTTACCTTTTTGTTTTGTTGATGGTTTCCTGTGCTGTGCAGAAGCTTTTTAGTTTGATATAGTCCCATTTGTTTATTTTCACTTTTGTTGCCCTTGCCTTTGGAGTCAGATTTTTTAAAAATCACAAAAAGCTATGTCAGGGAATTGCCTATTTTTTCTTCTGGGAGTTTTACAGTTTCAGATCTTACATCCAAGTCTTTAATCCATTTTGAGTTAATTTTTGTGGATTGTGTAAGATGATGGTCCAGTTTCATTCTTTTGCATGTAGTTGTCCCATTTTCCCAACACCATTTATTGAAGAGACTGTCCTTTCTCCATCATATATTCTTGTTTCCTTTGTTGTAAAGTAATTGCCATTTATGTGTGTTTTTATTTCTGAACTCTCTATTCTGCTCTATTGATCTATGTGTCTGGTTTTATACCAATACCATACTGTTTTGAATACTATAGCTTTGTAATATATTTAGTGTGAATAGTTTGAAACCAGGGAGCATGATACCTCCAACTTTGCTCTTCTTTCTCAAGATTGCTTTAGCTATTCACGATCTTTTGTGGCTCCATACGAATTTTAGAATTATCAATATTTGCTCTAGTTCTGTGGAAAATTCCACTGGAATTTTGATATGAATTACATTGAACCTGTAGATTGCTTTGGGTAGCATTTATATTTTAGCAATATTAATTTTTCCAATCCATGAGCACAGAATATCTTTCCATTTATTTGTGTCTTCAGTTTCTTTCACTGATGTCTTACAGATTTCAGTGTACAGGGCTTTCACCTCTTTGGTTAATTTATCTCTAGGTACTTTATTCTTTTTGATGCAATTGTAAATGAGATTGTTTTCTTGATTTCTCTTTCTGATGTATAGTTTATGTTTAGTGTATAAAAATGCAATAGATTTGTATATTAATTTTGTATCCTGCACCTTTATTGAATTCAATTATTATTTCTAACAGGTTTTTTTTTTGGTGTAGTTTTTAGGGTTTTCTATATCATGTCATCTGCAAACAGTGACAGTTCTACTTCTTCCTTTCCTTTTGGATGCCTTTTATTTCTTTTTCTTGCCTTAATACTGTGACTAGGACTTCCAGTACTATGTTGAATAAAAATGGGGAGAGTGGGCATCCTTGACTTACTCCTGATCTTACAGGAAATGCTTTCAGCTTTTTGCTGTTGAGTATGATATTTGCTGTGGGTTTCTCATAATGGCCCTTATTATCTTGAGGTACATTCCTTCTGTACCCACTTTGTTGAGAGTCTTTATTATAAATGGATGTTGAATTTTGTGAAATGCTTTTTCTGCATCTATTGAGATGATTATGTAATTTTTGTATTTCATTTTGTTAATGTGGTGTATCACATTGATTGGTTTGTGGATGTTGAACCATCCTGCATTCACAGAATAAATCCCACTTGATCATAGTGTGTGATCCTCTTAATGTATTTTAAAATTCGGTTTGCTAATATTTTGTTGAAGATTTTTGCATCTATGCTCATTAGTGCTATTGGCCTGTAATTTTCTCTTTTTGTGGTGTCTTTTTCTGTTTTTGGTATCAGAGAAATGCTGGCCTCATAATATGAGTTTGGCAGCATGTACTTTTCAATATTTTGGAAGTGTTTGAGAAGGGTAGGTATTAAATCTTCTTTGAATGGTAGAATTCACCAGTGAAGCCATCTGGTCCAGGACTTATGTTTGTTGGAAGTTTTTCATTTTTTCGTTTGTTTGTTTTTATTACTGATTCAATCTCCTTACTAGTAATCAGTCTGTTCAGATTTTCTATTATTTCTTCATGATTCATTCTTGGGAAATTGCATGCTTCTAGGAATTTACCCATTTCTTCTAGGTTGTCCAATTTTGTTGGCATATGATTGTTCATAGTAGTCTCTTATGATCCTTTGTATTTCTGTGATATCAGTTGTAACTTCTCTTTCATTTCTGATTTTATTTATTTGAGTCTTCTCACTTTTTTTCTTGGTGAGTCTAGCTGATGGTTTGTCACTTCGGTTTATCTTTTCAAAGAACCAGGTCTTAGTTTCATTGATTTTTTCTGTTGTCTTTTAATCTCCATTTCATTTATTTTTGCTCTGATCTTTATTATTTCCTTCCTTCTACTAACTTTGGCCTACATTTGTTCTTCTTTTTCTAGTTTCTTTAGGTGTAAAGTTAGATTGTTTATTTGAGTCTTTCTTGTTTCTTGAAGTAGACCTTTATTGATATGAACTTTCCCCTTAGAAACGCTTTTGCTGCATCCCATAAAATTTGGTATATCATATTTCTCTTTCATTTGTTTCTAGGTATTCTTAAAATTTCTCCTTTGTTTAATTCAATGACCCATTTGTTGTTCAGTAGCATGTTGTTTAATCTCCACATTTTTGTGGTTTTTCCAGTTTCTTCTTGTAAATGATTTCTAGTTTCTCACCATTGAGGTCTGAAAATATGCATGATATGAAACTAATCTTGAATTTATTGAGACTTGTTCTGTGACCTAACATGTGATATATTCTGGAGAATGTTCCATATGCAGTTGAGAAGAATGTGTACTCTGCTGCTTTTGGGTGGAATGTTCTATATATGTATATCAAGCAATATGATCTAATGTGCCATTTAAGGCCAACGTTTCCTTATTGATTTTTTCAGTCTGGTATCCTATCCATTGATGTTAGTGGGGTGTTAAAGTACCCTACTATTATTCTGTTGCTATCAATTTCTCCCTTTAGGTCTGTTAATATTTGTTTTATATATTTTGGTACTCCTACATTGGGTGCATATATATTTATAAATGTTATATATTCTTGCTGGTTTGATCCCTTTATTATTATGTAATGACCTTCTTTGTCTTTTATTACAGTATTTTTAAAAAGTCTTTTAAAAATATTTATTTATTTATTCATTTATTTATTTTGGCTGTGCTGTGTCTTAGTTGCATCATGAGGGATCTTCGTTGTGGCATGTGGGATCTTTAGTTGTGGCATGCAGAATCTTTTAGTTGCGGCATGTGGGCTTCTTAGTTGCAGCATGTGGACTCTTAGTTGCTGCATGCAGATTTCTTAGTTGTGGCATGCTGACTTTTAGTTGTGGCATGCATGTGGGATCTAGTTCCCCAACCAGGGATCGAACCCAGACCCCCTTTACTGGGAGCACGGAGTCTTACCTACTGGACCAGGCTCTTTTTATTTCCATTTATATGGAATATATTTCTCCTTTCCTACACTTTCAGTCTGTGTGTGTCCTTACTTCTGAAGTGAGTCTCTTGCAGGGAGAATATAGATGAGTCTTTCTTTTTTTTTTTTTATCCATTCAGCCATTCTATGTCTTTTGATTGGCAGATTTAACTCATTTACATTTAAAGTTATTATTGATGGGTACAAGGTTATTGTCATTTTGTTAATTATTTTCTAGCTGTTTTTGAAGTTCATCTCTGTTTTCTTCTCTTTCTCAAGGTCTGAAAAGATGCTTAATATGAATTTAATCTTCTTGACTTTACTGAGACTTGTTTTGTGACCTAACATGTGATCTATTCTGGAGACTGTTCCATATGCAGTCTGTAACTTCTGTTTGGTACTTGTGGCTTGATGACTTTCTTTAGTGTTAAGTTTTGATTCCTTTCTCATTTTCTTTTATGTATTCACTATAAGATTCATATATAACATGCTATGTATATAACAGTCTATTTTCTGTTGATAGCAACTTAAATTGTAACACATTCCATAAGTCTACATTTTTACTCCTCCCCCTATGTTTTATGTTTTTGATGTCACATTTTACGTCTCTTTATTTTATGTATCCCTTAACTAGCTATTGTAGATTTAGTTAATTTTACTACTTTTGTCTTTTACCTCCATACTAGCTTTATAGGTGGTTAATTCACTACCTTTACTATATATTTACTTTTTCCAGTGAGATTTTTACTTTTGTATGTTTTCTTGTTATTAATTAACGCCATTTCTTTTCAGCTTAAAGAAGTCCCTTTAGCATTTCTTGTAAGACTTTTTTAGTGGTGATGAACTCCTTTAACTTTGCTTATCTGGAAAATTCTTTATCTCTCCTTCAATTCTGAATGATAACCTTGTAGGGTATAGTATTACTGGTTGGAATTCTTTTCTCCTTTCCACACTTTGAATATATCATGCCACTCACTCTGGCCTGTAAAGTTTCTGCTGAAAAATATGCTGATAGCCTTATGGGGTTTCCCTTGTTTGTCACAAGTTGTTTTTCTCTTGCTGATTTTAGGACTCTCTCTTTATCTTTAACTGTGACGTTTTAATTATAATGTGCCTTGGTGTGGAGCTCTTTGCATTCATCTTATTTGGAACTCTCTGGGCTTCCTGGACCTAGATATCTGTTTCCTTCCCCAGATTAGGGAAGTTTTCAGCCATTATTTCTTCAAATAAGCTTTCTACCCCTTTCTCTCTTCTCCTTCTGGAACTTCTATGTTAAGTAATGAGAATGTTATTCTGCTTAATGTTGTCACATAAGTCCTTTAAGATATCTTCACTGTTTTTAATTCTTTTTTTCTTTTTCTTGCTCTGTCTGGGTGAGTTCCATGGCTTTGTCTTCCTGCTCTCTGATCTGTTCCTCTGCTTCATATAGTCTTTTTTGACCCTTCTAGTGTATTTTTCATTTCAATTATTGTATTCTTCAGCTCTGTGACTTCTGTTTGGTTCTTTTTATATTTTCTATCTCTTTTTTGAAGTTCTCACTATGTTTATCCATTCTTCTCCTCAGTTCAGTGAGCATCTTTATGACCATTACTTTGAACTCTTTATCAGGATTATTTATTGCCGTTTCATTAGTCATTTTCTGAGGTTTTGTCTCATTCTTTTGTTTGGCATGTATTGCTCTGTCTCCACATTTTTCCCAGCTCTCTGAGTTGGTCTCTCTATATTAGGTGAAACAACTACCTCTCCCAGTCTTGAAGGAGTGACCTTGTGTAGAAGATGGCATGTGGGGCTCAGAAGCACAATCTTACCTGGCCACCAGAGTCTAGTGCTCAAGGAGCATCCTCTCTGTGGGCTGCTCATGCCCACTGGCTGTGGCAGGGCCACACCTCTGGTGCAAGGGGGAGCAGGACACTTGCCTGGCTGTTGCACAGCTTTGGTGCAGGAGTCACAGGGCATTCACCTGGCTGGTTGTGGTCTGGTTGCAGTGTGGGGTGGGTGGGGTGCTTGCTGACCTGGCTGTGGTGTGGGTGGGCAGGGCACTTCCCTAACATGGCTGTGGCCTGGCTGTAGAGCAGAGTGGTCATTTACTTGCCCAGTCCAGCTGTGGCATGGGATGGGCGTAGCATGCCCACCAGCACTAGCAGGTTAGAAGAGAGTACCTGCCAGCACTGATACTAGCAAGGTAAAGTGAGATTACAAAAATTGTGTACACCATCACTTCAATCCTCAGAGAGAGCCCCAGTAGGTTCCTGCCTCTCAAGCAGATGTTTTAAGATTAGTAGGTGGGTTTCTTACTAATCTTAAAACATCTTAAACTTATTGTCTGACATTTTTCAACCTGTTGCTTTTACACTGGGTCCCAGGCCCAGTAAATCTGCATGGGAGCCCTTTAAGTATGGGTTCTTCATTCCCTACAGTTCTGTCATTCTCCTAGATGTAATCCCTGTTGATTTTCAGAACCAGCCATTTCAGGCACTTGTCCCTCCAGTCCCAGATTCAAGGGTTAGGTTGTTTGATAAGGGGCACTAACCTCTCACTCCTCAGGGAAAAGTTTTGTATTTTTGAGATCCCTCCTGATTGTGAGTCATTGTACCTGGGGTGGGTTTTTTAGTGAGAGCATGTCTCTACTTCTCCAATCCATCTCAATGAGGTCCTATAATCCTTTGTTGTGGAGGTTTTCATCTAGTTTTCAGATCTTTTTCAGCAGAAATTACGCCATGTGTAAGTGAAGATTTGTTGTGTGAATGGGAGGAGGTGAGTTCAGGGTCATCCTATACCACCATCTTGAACTGCCTTCTCCCTTTTTTCTCTTGTTCACATATTTATTTACTTGTCAAACTCTTGCAGACTTAGGCTGTGGTAGCTGCCCTGAATTGCAGGGGCAGATCCCTCCTGACAACCAAAAGATGACCTTACAAGGAAAACTACTTACTTTGGGCCAGTGGTGGCCTTTCCTATCCAGTTTCCATGGAGACTGATCTGTGGAAATCATCTAAAAGCAACTATTTTAAAAGGCACGATGTGAAAATCCTTACCCTGCCGGCACTGATTTGACATCTATTTTCATCAAAACTGAGATGGTAATCTCTTTTTTTATTGAGGTATAATTGCCATATAACATTATATTAGTTCCAGGTATACAATATAATGATTTGATATTTGTATATATTGTGAAATGATCACCATCAGTAAGTCTAATTAACATCCATCACCATACATATTTACAAATTTTTTCTTTTGATAACTTTTAAGATCTACTCTTTTAGCAACTTTCAAATATGCACCACACTATTATTTTTTTTTCCTGGCAAGTGATTTTTATTTTATTTTATTTTATTTTTTACAGTGATGGGTAGTCTATTTTATTTTATTTTTTTACATCTTTATTGGAGCATAATTGCTTTAAAATGTTGTGTTTGTTTCTGCTTACAACAAGGTGAATCAGCTATATGTATACATATATCCCCACATCCCCTCCCTTTTGAGCCTCCCTCCCACCCTCCCTATCCCACACCTCTAGGTCGTCACAAAACATTGAGCTTATCTCCCTGTGCTATACAGCTGCTTCGCACTAGCCATCCATTTTACATTTGGTAGTGTATATTTGTCAATGCTACTCTCTCACTTCGTCCCAGCTTCCCCTTCCCCCCCGTGTCCTCAAGTCCGTTCTCTACATCTGTGTCTTTATTCCTGTCCTGCCCCTAGGTTCATCAGTACCGTTTTTTTAGATTCCGTATATATGCATTAACATATGGCATTTGTTTTTCTCTTTCTGACTTACTTCGCTCTGTATGACAGACTCTAGGTCCATTCACCTCACTACAAATAACTCAATTTCATTCCTTTTTATGGCTGAGTAATATTCCATTGTATATATATACCACATCTTCTTTATCCATTCATCTGTTGATGGACACTTAGGTTGCTTCCATGTCCTGGCTATTGTAAATAGAGCTGCAATGAACATTGTGGTACATAACTCTTTTTGAATTATGGTTTTCTCAGCGTATATGCTCAGTAGTGGGATTGCTGGGTCATATGGTAGTTCTATTTTTAGTTTTTTAAGGAACTTCCATACTGTTCTCCAAAATGGCTGTATCAATTTACATTCCCACCAACAGTGCAGGAGGGTTCCCTTTTCTCCATACCCTCTCCAGCATTTATTGTTTCTAGATTTTTTGATGATGGTCATTCTGACTGGTGTGAGGTGATACCTCACTGTGGTTTTGATTTGCATTTCTCTAATGATTAGTGAAGTTGAGCATCTCTATATATACACTACACTTTCTTTAAGCATTAATCCATCAATGGACACAGGTAGCTTCCATGTCTTGTTTATTGTAAAAAAAAATGCTTCAGTGAACATGAGGGTGCGTGTATTGTTTTCAGTTAGTGTTTTTGTTTTCTTTGGATAAATACCCAGAAGTAAAATTGCTGGATCATATGGCAGTTCTATTTTTAATTTTTTGAGGAACTTCTATACTGTTTTCCATAGTAGCTGCACAAATTCACATGCCCACCAACAGTGCACAAGTGTTCCCTTTTCTCCACATTCTCTCCAACACTTGTTATTTCTTATCTTTTTGATAATAACCATTCTAAAAGGTGTGAGGTAATATATCATTGTGGTTTTGATTTGCATTTCCCTAATAATTAGTGATGTTGAGCACCTTTTCATGTTCATGCCGGCCATCTGTATGACTATTCAGATCGTTTGCCCATTTAAAAATTGGATTGTTTATTTATTTTTTGCTCTTGAGTTGTATGAGTTCTTTATATATTTTGGATATTTACCTCATATCAGATACAAGATTTGCAAATATATTCCTCCTTTTGGTAGGTTGCCTTTTCACTTTATTGATGGTTTCCTTTGCTGTGCAGAAGCTTGAATTTCAATTTCAATTTGATTTAGTCCTACTTGTTTATTTTTGCTTTTGTTGTCATTGCTTTTGATTTCAAATGCAAAAAAATTATTCAAGACCACTGTCTAGGAGCTGACCACCTATGTTTTCTTTTAGGAGTTTTATGGTTTCAGGTCTTATGTTCAGGTCTTTAATCCATTTAATTTTTGTGTATGTGTAAGACAGTGGTCTAGTTTCATTCTTTTGCATGTGGCTGTCCAGTTTTCCCAACACCATTTATGGAAAAGACTGTCCTTCCCTAATTTTATATTCTTGGCTTCTTTGTTGTAAATTGATTGACCATATATGTTTGGGTTTATTTCTGGCTCTCTATTTTTTTCCATTTATCTATGTGTATTTTCTGTGTTCTTGATGCTCTGGCATCTGGAGCCTCACTAATTCAAGGAGAAGCTACCCCTCTTAGGGTTAGCCAGTTCTTAGAGCTAGGCTCTTCTGGGAGCATACCTTTCATATGCAAACTAATCAATCCAGAGCGAGTACTCCAAACCACCTCCTCTATCTGGCTTTTACACTCAAAGAGTCCATATCCTTATGCCCTAATCACCTCACATGCAGGTACTGGACAACTAGGAACCACCCCTATAGCCCAGAGCCCACCAAAATTATTCAAACTAACTAATCTGAAGCTTGCTCTTCTGCTTATCCTGCCTCACCCATTTCTTCCTGTTAAAACCATAATAAAGGCTTTTGCCCATGCTTTCCCCTTGCTTTCTCTGCCTCCTGATTGACCCTGGCACTTCCACATGTAGCCCTACATGGCACAGCATTCCCCCTTCTCTTGGAAACTGTGAGTAACAAACTATTTTTTCAATGGCAATCATCTCCTGATCTGTTGACTTCACCATACCTGAATAAAACAAAATCCCAGGTACATTTTAAAACAAACTGAAGTTGTAAAAAGTTGATACCTCAACTTTTGTTGATATCACAGTAGTCTGTAGTAAGTTACATAAGTATATTGTAATAACAGTAGGAACTAATAAGGTAACTACACAACTTGATACATTAAAAACAATAAAAACAAATGTTCAAGTAACACAGAGGAAGCAAGAAAAGAGAAACAGAGGAATGGGAAACAGAGAAAACAAAAACAAATAATAAAATGTCACATTTAAGCTCTAAAATATCAATAATTACCTTAAATGTTAATGGTCTAAATACATCAATTAAAAGACAGAGATTGTCCGAGTGGATAAGAAACAAACAAACAAACATGATCTGACTATTTGCTTTTGACAAGAAACTCACTTAAGTTCATTGATATAAGTAGTTGAATGTAAAATATATACCATGCATACATAAAAAGGAAGCTATATTAATATTTTATAAAATAGACTTCATAGCAAAGGAATTACTATACACAAAGAAGGATTTGCATAATCATTAAAGAATCATGCACCAAAAAGACACAGTGGTTCCATACTTGCACCCACCAAACAACAGAGCCTCAAAAGACATGAAGCAAAAATTGATAAAGCTGAAAGGAGAAATAGAGAAATCCACAATTATAGTTGGGAACTTAAATACCACCCTCTCAGCAACTGATAGAGTTATTTTACAGAAAATCAGCAAGGTTATAGAAGAACTGAACAATATCATCAACTAATAGGATCTGATTGACATGCATTGGGCACTCCACTCAACAACAGCAGAATATACATTTTTTTCAAATGCCGATAGAACATTCACCAACATACACTGTATCTTGGGCCACTGAACAAACCTCAAAAATTTCAAATAATTGAAACCATACAGAATATATTCTTTGACCATTATGGAATCAAACTAGAAATCAGTAACAGAAAGACAACAGTACAATCTCTAAACTCATGCAAACTAAACAATATACGTCTAATTAATCCATGGCCAAAGAATGTCTCAAAAAATTATTAAAATATATAGAACTGAATGAAAATGAAGGTACAACATATCAAAATATGTGGGATATAGGTAAAGTAGTAGTGAGAAGGACATTTTTAGCACTAAACACTTATGTTAGTAAAAAGAAATGTCTCAAATCGATACTTTAAGTTCCTACCTCAAGAAACTAGAAAAACTAGAGCAAAATAAAACTCAAAGCAAACAGAATGTAGGAAACAATAAAGATAAGAGCAGAAATCAATTAATTGGAAACAGGAAAACAATAGAGAAAAATCAATAAAACAAAAAGTTGCTTCTTTGGAAAAAATTTAAAAAAAGAGAAGACATAAATCACCAATATCAAGAATGAGACAGGATATCAATATAGATACTAAAGTTATTAAAAGGATAATATGGGAACACTGTGAACAACTTTACACTCATAAATTCAGCAACTTTGAAGAAATGGTCCAGTTTCTTGAAAACCACAAACTGACACATCTCACACAATAAGAAATAGATAATTTGGATAAACCTAAAACTATTAAGGAAATTAAAAACTCCTGAAAAAGAAATCTCCAGGCCCAGTTGGTTTCACTGGATAGTTCTACTGAACATTAAAAGAGAATTAACACCAATTTACACAATTCCTTCCAGAAAATAGAAGAGGAGGAAATAATTCCCAACTCATTTTATGGGGCTAGTATTACACTGATACCAAAACTAGGCAAAGACAGTCTAGGAAAAGAAAACTACAGACCATTATTCCCCATAAACTTAGATACAAAATCCTCAACAAAATGTTAGTAATCTGAATCCAACAATTTATATAAAGAATTATATACCATGATCAAGTGCAGGTTATTCCAGGTATGCAAGGCTTATTTGAAAATAAGTCTAGGTAATCCACCATATCAACAGGTTCTTTTTTTGAATAAAAATTTTTATTAGTATAGTTGATGTACGATATTATATAAGTTACAGGTGTACAATATAGTGATTCACAATTCTTTAAATTGGAGTATAGATGATTTACAATGTTGTGTTAGTTTCAGGTGTACAGCAAAGTGAATCAATTATACATGTACAAATATCCATTCTTTTTTAGATTCTTTTCCCATATAAGTTATTACAGAATATTGAATAGAGTTCCCTGTGCTATATAGTAGGTCCATATTAGTTATCTATTTTATATATAGTAGTGTATATTTTAATCTCAATCTCCTAATTTATTGCCCCCCTTCACCTTTGGTAACCATAAGTTTGTTTTCTACATCTGTAACTCTATTTCTGTTTTGTAAATAAGTTCATTTGTACATATGAACAGGTTTAAGAAGAAAATTCATGTGATCATATCTATTGAAGCAGAAAAAGCATTTTACAAAATTCAATACCCATTTATGGTAAAAGTTCATACCTACTTAGGAATATAGGGAAACTACCTGAGCTTGATAAAGAGTGTCTACATAAAACCTACAGCTAACAGTATACTTAATGGTGAAAGACTGAATGCATGTCCCTTAAGATTAGGAACAAGTCTAAGATGTCCACTTTCACCTCTGTTATTCAATATAATATAATAACCAGCATAATAAGGCAAGGAAATAAGATAAAACACGTATAGATTGGGAAGGAATATATAAAACAGTCCCTGCTTGCAGATGACATGATTGTCTACATAGAAAATCCCAAGGAATCTATAAAAAAGAACTCTTTGAATTAGTAAGTTCAGCAAGGCCACAGAATACAAGATCAACATATGAAAATCAATTACATTTCTATATACTAAAAATGAACATGTGGAAAGTGTTATTCAAGACATAATACCATTTATAATTGCTCCAAAGAAAATGAAATAATTATACACTTAACAAACATATATAGAATCTTTATGCTGGAAACAACAAAGTGCCAATGAAAGAAGTCAAAGACCTAAATAAATGGAGAGACATACAATGTTCATGGATTGGAATACTCAACAGAGTAATGATGTCAATTTCCCCCAGATTGGTATATAAATTTAATGCATTTTCAATCAAAATAACAGTGGGATTTTTTATAGATATAAGTAAACTTATTCTAAAATTTATATGGAAAAGCATAGGACCTAGAATTGTTAAAACAATATTGGAAAAGAAAATAAAGTGGGAAGGGCCACTCTGTTCAATATTAAGGCTTACTATGCAGCTATAGTAATCAAGTCAGTGTGGTATTAGCAGTAGTAAGACACACAGCTCATGGGAACAGAATAGGGAAACCAGAAATAAATAGATCCTCATAAATATGCCCAACTGATTTTTGACAGAAGTATGAAGCCAATCCACTGGAGAAAAGAGTCTTTCAATGAAGAGTGCTGGAACAATTGGACACCCATAGACAAAGAAAAAAAAAAAGAAAGGAAGAAAAAGAAGCTTGACCTAAGCCTCACAACTAATACAAAGATAAATGTGAAATGAATCACAGACCTAAATCTTAAATGTAAAACATAAATCTGTAAAACTTTTAGAAAAAAAAGGAGAAAATCTTCTGGATTTAGGGCAAGTCAAAGAGTTCTTAGGTTTGCACCATAGAAGGAAAATTGACAAATTGGAACAAATCAAAATTAAGAACTTTTGCTCTACAAAAGACCTTGCTAGGAGGATAAAAAGAAAAGCTACAGAATGGGAGAAAATACTTGCAAACCCTATATCCAATAAAGGACTAGTATCTAGAATATATGAAGAACTCTCAGATCTCAACAAGAAAAACACAAAACAAGCAAAATAATTAGAAAATGGACAAAAGGCATGACGAGACACTTTACCAAGAGGATATATGAATGGCAAATAAGCACATGAAAAGATGTTCAGCATCATTAAGTATTGGGAAATGCAAATTAAAACCATAATAAGATATCACTACACACCTATCAGAATGACTAAAATAAAAAGAATAGTGACAAAACCAAATGCTGATGAGGATGCAGAGAAACTGGATCCCTTGTACTTTGCTGGTAGGAATGTAAAATGGTACATCACTATGGAAAACAGTTTGGCAGTTTCTTATGAAACTAAATATGTAACTATCATGTGAACCAGCAACTGGATTCCTGAGAAATCCATTCCAGAGAAATGAAAACTTATGTTCACAAAAACTTGTTCATGTATGTTCATAGCAGCTTTATTCATAATATACAAAACCTAGAAAAACCTAGATATCCTTCAATGGGCAATGGTTAAACATTCTGTGGTATATCCATAGCAGGGAATATTACTCAGCAATAAAAAGAATTAATTATTAATAAACATAACCTGTTGGATGAATCTCCAAGGAATTATGCTGAGTGAGAAAAACTTAACCTTACAAGGTTACTTACTGTATGATTCCATTTATATAGCATTTTTGAAATGACAATATTATAGGGATGGAAGACAAATCAGTGGTTGGTAGGGAGTAGGTATGGGAGAGGGGGCAGAAGGGAGGTGGTTATAAAAGGGCAACATGAGGGATCCTTATGGTGATGGAAATGTTTTATATCTTAACTGTAGTGGTGGATACATTAAATTACACATGTGATAAAATTTGCATGGAGCTAAACACACACACACACACACACACACACACACACACACACACATACAAGTATAACTGGGGAAATTTGAATAAGATCAATATCACTGAGTAAAGGATATGCATGTGAATCTACAATTATCTCAAAAATTTTTATTTAAAAATATTTTTTTCAAAGATTGTATTGCTCATTTTCTCCTTTTTCATTTTTATTTTTATTTCATTAACCATGAGACACACTTGTTATATATTCCATGTCTGATAATTCCATTTTATGTATTCATCGGAGTGTAATCCTGTTGTTTGTTTTTTCTGATGAATCTCACTAATGGTGTCATATTTTCTCATGCATTTTGTTTGTTTGACTTGTGAGCTCCGTTTTATGAGGTTTTTTTCCTCTTGGTGTTCTCTATGGCCTGCGTTGAAGTTCCATACCCCCAGAGATGATTTATCTTTGCTTCTGCTATGCACTCCAGGGCACTACCAAGCTGGGAACACGTCTGCTAATTTCAAAAAAAATTTTATTGGAGTATAGTTGATTTTCAATGTAATTTTTTTATTGTGGTTTCCTGGGCACACACAGAGTTTAAATTTGAGCCGTGACTCTTTGTGGTTATGAATCTCAAAAGAGACCTCATCCATTAATATATATATATATACACTAATGCTAAAGCCAAAACAGCAAAGTTTGCTTGTTTTCTCATTTAATTATCAAGTGGAATTTTCTTCTAGTCTATACTTTGCTAAGGGTGTGGTCTTTTGGGAGTACTCATTTTTGTGTGTGATGATCTTAATTCCTACTCGTCCTTCTTACAAAGGCCCAAGGCCTTGTCTACTGCAAGAAGACATAATCAGAGCATCATAATCAAAGATCTTAACATTAAAGGCAAAACAATAGAGCTTTTAGGGGAAAAAAATAGAGAATATCTTCATGACCTTAAGATAAGCAAAGATATTTTTAAAATTGTAGTTGATCTACAATATTGTGTTAGTTTCAGGTGTACAACAAAGTTATTCAGTTATATATATTTTCCAGTTAGGAAAATATAGGTTATTATTTTCCAATATAAGTTATTATAAGATATTGAATATAATTCCCTGTGCAATACAGTAAATCCTTGTTGCTTATCGATTTTATGTATAGTAGTTTGTATCTACTAATCCCATACTCCTAATTTATTCCTCACCCTCTCCCTTTCCCCTTTGGTAGCCACAAATTTGTTTTCTATGTCTGTGAGTCTGTTTCTGTTTTATATATAGATTCATTTGTATTATTTTTTAGTTTCCACATATAAGTGATATCACATAATATTTGTTTTTGTCTGTCTGACTTACTTCACCAAGTATAATATTCTCTAGTTCCATAGTTCCATCCATGTTGCTGAACACGGCAATATTTCTTTATTTTTTATGGCTGAGTAATATTCCATTTTGTGTGTGTGTGTGTGTGTGTGTGTATATATATATATGTGTGTGTATATATATATATGTGTGTGTGTATATATATATATATATATATATATATATATATATATATATACCACATCTTCTGAAGTCAATTGTCTGTTGATGAACACTTGGATTGTTTCCATGTCTAAATAGTGCTGCTATGAAATTGGGTTGTGTGTATCTTTTTGAATTATAGTTTTCATTTTTTCCAGATATATACACATGAGTGGGATTGCTGGATCATATGGTAGTTCTATTTCAGGTTTTAAAGGAACATCCATACAGTTTTCCATAGTGGCTGCACCAATTTACATTTCCACTAACAATGTCGGAGGGTTTCCTTTTCTCCCCACTCTTTCCAGTGTTTATTATTTGTAGACTTTTTGATGATAGTCATTATGACCAGTGTGAGGTAATACCTCACTGTGGTTTTGATTTGCATTTCTCTAATAATTAGCGATGTTGAGCATCTTTTTATGTGCTTGTTGGTCATCTGTATGTCTTCTTTGGAAAAATGTCTATTTACGTCTTCTGACTATTTTTTGATTGGATTTTTTTTTATATCAAGTTTTGTGAGTTGTTTACATATTTTGGATATTAACCCCTTGTCAGTCACATCATTTGCAAATATTTTCTCCCATTCTGTAGATTGTCTTTTTGTTTTGTTGATGGCTTCCTTTGCCGTAAGATAAGCAAAGATTTTTATGATCAGGACATGAGTGCTAATCAAATAGGAAAATATTGTTACATTGGATTGTATTAAAATTAAGAAGATCTGTTTATCAAAAGATACCACTAACAAGTCTAACAAGTGAAAAGACAAGTCACAGAGTATGTAAACATATTTGTATTACATATATCCAACAAAAATTTGTATCCAGAATATACATAATCACACTATGGAATACTATACAGTAACGAGAATAAATGAATTATTGCTACACATTATAACATGGATATATGAATCTCACAAACACAATATTGGGTGAAAGATACCAGACATGAAAGATTACATACAATATAATTCCGTTCTATAAAGTTCCAAAACAGATAAAATCAATCTATGATGTTAGAAGTTACCTTTATTAGAGTTACCTTTGAGAGATAGTGACCAGGAACAGGATATAAAGTAGAGGAGGGGTTCTGTTCTATTTTTTGACCTGGGTGCTGGTTACAGGGTGTGATCACTTTAAGAAAATTCATCAAGTCATACATTTAAGATATATGTACTTTTCTGTTTATGATATACTTTAAAAATTTAGTTTAAAACTTGGATTGGCAAATAGAAAAATGAGTGTGCTCCAGGTTTGGATCTGGAAAAATAATTTGTTGTTTTCTATTTTGTTGATGTTTTACTTTAAAATTGGTTTATTGGATAATAGCTTAAAATATAGTAATATTAAAAGTAAATCCAAAAGACAAAACAGCAAAGGGCCTTTTTTATGGTAAACGTGATGTTTGATGGTATACCTCTCCTCTACCCCAAAAAATAAAAGGTCCAATATAAACAAACTCAAATCCCTTCAGCGTCTACTTGGTTAGTAATCCATACCTGCCTCCAGGGCATTCATAAAGCAGCATCAGCCCAGGGCTCTTCTTTTAAGCTTGGCTCTTTGTTTTGGCTCTTGGGGATTTAGCTTGATTCCTTTTGAGCTCGGTAATGTATTTAAAAGGATATTTGTTATCTTTTATCCAGTATTTTTAAGTGTTTTGTAGGAGAAAGTTATTGTCAGGATATCGCACATACAACGTTGCCAGAAATGGAAGGTGTAGTCCCATTTCTATATTCTGATAACTCCCAAATTCCTGTCTCCTCCCCTGACCTCACCCTTCATATCTAAGAAATATCTCATATACCTGTTTCACATCTTCACTTGGATGTCTAATAGGCATCTCAAACATATTCAAAATAGAACTTTTGATTTTCCCCTCAAACCAGTTCCTCCCTTAGTCTTCCCCACCTCAGTGAATTGTAGCACTATATAAACATATACTGAAGCCAGAAATTTGGATGTAATCCTAGGTGTTACATCCAAAAGAAAAATCCTCCTTTTCCCTCACCCCCTACATCAGCACATCCTGTCAAATCCACTCCAAATAATATACTTAATTCCTTCACTCCTCTTTATCTCCACTGTAATCCATTTCCCAGATCCCATCATCTCTTTCACAGGCTACTTCCATAGCCTCCTTATTTGTTTACCTGCTTCCACTCTTGAATCTTTCTGCACAAAAGTGGACTGACTGTATCAATCCCCGTCTTAAAATCTGCCCATACTCCTAGAATGAAATCCTAGCTAACTCCTTATCACAGCCTTCAATGCCCTTGACCATTGATCCAAAACTCAAAGAGGACTGGTTAACTGGACAGCACATAACCCTTCTATAAATGGGGCATCTGCTACTCACTTCCAACAGATTGTCACCTTGTCAAATGAGGACCCACAATTATCAGTTCTTTTGATATTTTTTCCAAGAGAGCTAGAAATCTAGGTCTAGATATGAGATCTTCTGATTTTTAATTATTGGCAGTTAAAGATAAAACGAAAATGAAACAAACAGAAGTAAGAGAAAACATTGTGCAGGCCAAATCAAACACCTCTGCCAGCTACTAATTTGCAGCTAACCTTGGCCCTAGATGATCTGCCCTGCTTGACTCTCCAAATGGTCCTTTTTCTGACTCTGCCCCAGGCTTACTAGCTATAACAGACACTGTCAAAATCTTCTCATATCACTTAGATCTGTCATTTCAGTGCATTCTCACTTTCCAACAGCCAGTGTCTGCATCTTTGAGCCTGGCTGCTTTTCTGGAGATTTGGAAGGTCACTCTGCTCATGGAGAACAGCCATTGACCAATGACTTCAACTCTCTTACTCCCTGAGTTGGGTAATTTTGAGACGTGTGTTTTGCTCCATTTCCAAGAGTTTTCCTGAGGTATTAGGACTGCTACCCACTATGTAGCTGGCTTATTAACATACTCTTTACTGGCTGCCTTTACTGGCTACCCTTTATTGGCTGTGTTTCTTTCCCTGTGTCATTTTCTCATTGACTACTGGTATTCCCCTCATCTCCCAATAAACTACTTGCACTCAAATTCTTGTCTCAGGGTCTGCTTCTGGAAGAACTAAAACTGAGATAATAGCCTTTTTTCATTTTCTCCAATGAGTCAAGCTTGTTCCTGCTGCAAGTCCTTTGCCTTTGCTGTTTCCTCTGCTTATATGCTCTTTCCTCAGATATTTGCACTGTTCATCCTCCTCTTTGTTCCCATCTTGGTTCAAAAGTAACCTCTGCAGATAGGCCATTCAAGACTACCCAAACCATAATAGTTCCTCTGTCCCTTTCACTGTCAGTTTTATTTTCTCTGTGACCTTTTCACTGCCTGAAGTTATCTTGTTAATTTACTTGTTCACGTGTTTACTGTCTATTTACCTTCAGTATTAGCTCCATGAGAGCAAGAATCTTGTCTGACTTGTTTGCTGCCCTATCATGGGTGCAGGGCACTAATTAAATGAACAAATTATTATTTCCACAATTCTTGGAGCTGGAGTTCACTTCCCCTAGTACCCTTGATTCTCTATTCTTAACCTGACCCCCAGGATGCCACAAAGCCAGTGCACGTGGGCAAAGGGCAAACTTCCTAACTGGTAGGTAACACAGATCTCTCAGATTTGTGTCTTTAGAAGTCCCCATGAGGGACTTCCCTGGTGGCGCAGTGGTTAAGAATCTGCCTGCCAATGCAGGGGACATGGGCTCGAGCCCTGGTCCGGGAAGATCCCACATGCCACGGAGCAAATAAGCCCATGGGCCACAACTACTGAGCCTGCACTCTAGAGCCCGCATGCTGCAACTATAGAGCCCACATGCCACAACTACAGAGCCCGTGTGCCCTAGAGCCCATGCTCTGCAACAAGAGAAGCCACCGCAATGAGAAGCCCACACACCACAATGAAGAGTGGCCCCCACTCACCACAACTAGAGAAAGCCTGCCCACAGCAACGAAGACCCAATGCAGCCAAAAATAAATTAAAAAATAATTTTAAAAAAATTTAAAAAAAGAAGTCCCCATGAGTATATTCCAGTTATGAATCCTTTTCCTCTAAGTCTTAATAATATCTTTGATTTTTTAAACTTATTTTTGTTAAAAATCCCACTTTGTTTTCTGCTCTCACTCTTCACATTGGTATATTGACAGTTGAGGCTTGGAAGCGCCATTCCCAATTTCCTTCCCAGTCATTTTCTCCTGCAAATCACTGAGTGTCTCTCTCACTATTATTCTTCTGTCGCTGACATGCCCGCTGTTGTCTATAGTATCTGGTGTTACAGTCTGATATGGGCATGTTTTTCACCCCCCCCCCCATTTCCAGTTAAAGTCATCTTGATCAGATCGGCAAGTCTCCAGGCAACCACATTCTTCCTTAGTGAGATGCACTTGATCCTTAGCCAAAAGCCTACCATTCCAGTGTGTTAAGCCATCATCCAAAAACAAAAAAAAACAAAAACAAATCTGCACAGCTCTAACCCTTCCCTGCATCATCAGCTGTGCTGGCTGCCGCCACCCCCACACCTAGCCTCAAGGGACCTCTGACCTCCCAAGCTAGCCCTGCAGCAGCTGAGATGTAGACAAATCCCATTTCTCTTGGTTCAGATGAAACAATATTGGAATTTCTCAAAAGGAAATTTGCTAGGAAACAAAGTGAAAAACAAACCAGAGAGAGAGAGAGGGAGAGGGGGAGAAAGAAGACAAAAGCTTAGGAAAAGATGCATTATAGAGTCCCGATTCCTTATCCTGAGATAACTATACTCTGACTTCAGATTGGTTTGGCTGGCACAACTAACAGGGCACACAGGATATGAGAATATAATCCTTCAACCTTTTCACAAAGGGGTGATGGGGATAGGGTGGGGGAGGGGCTTGCAGGAAAGCAGAAAGAGTCTTTGTGTATCTGGACTGTTTCATTCCATGGAAATGGTACCCAAGAATGTGGATGGGCTATTTCATCAGCTCTGGAGGGGCAGGAAACCCCATCTACCATCCCCTGTTACACTGGAAGCTGCCTGCAACCTTGCTGAACTTGTTTATTAGTTCTGATAGTTTTTTAGTGGATTCTTTAGGATTTTCTACATATAAGATCATGTCATCTGAAATAGAGGTATTTTTACTTCTTCCTTTCCAATCTGCACGTCTTTTATTCCGTTTTCTTGCCTAATTGCCCTAGAACTTCAGTACAATGTTTAATAGAATTGGCAAGAGTGGACATCTGTGTCTTATTCTTGGTCTTAACAGGAAGCTTCCAGTCTTTCACCATTAAGCATGATGCTAGCTGTGGGTTTCACGTAGATGCCGTCTCACTAACTCTTTCAGGGACCCATGCCTTATTTTAAAGCTCTGCTATACTTTTTGCATTTTCTTTCTTTGTTTTAATTTTAACCTCCTTTACTTTTTGTACATTTTCTCTCAGAAAAAGTCAAACTTGTCTCTGCAGTGCAGAAATCAAGCATGGAAAAGCTTGATTTTCTTTCATTCATCTGTTCAGCAAGCATTTATTAAATGTTTACTCTATGCCAACACTGTCCTAGGTTATTGCAGATACAACACTGAATAAAATAAAGTCGCTATCCTCGTGGAGTTCATGTTCTAGTGATGAACTTAGACAGTAAATAAATAGTGAAGATAAATATAAAGAAAGGTAAATTCAGAGAAGGAAGAAAGTTAGGCTCTGTGGGAGGGAGGGCCTCAGGAACTACTTTATAGTGAGAGGTTAGGGAAAGCCCCTCTGGAAAAGTGACATTTTGGCTGATAGCTGAATGATAAGAAGGAGCAAGCCATCGGAAGAGCTTGGAGAAGAATGTTCTAGAAGAAGGAAAAAGTGCAAAGGCCTTGAGGTAGGAATAAACCTGCTGAGTGAGGGAGAAGGGCAACTAGGAAGGCAGCCCAATGTGGCTGGAGCAGAGGGAGGGAGGAGGAGAGTGGGAGGTGATGAGGACAGATAAGTCATCAGGCAAGGATGTTGGAGTTTACTGAGTGTGATGGGAAGGTGTTAAACCGGGGGTACTATAATCTGATTTAAGTCAGTAAAATTCCATCTGGCTGACATATCTATACATATCTTGGATATCAGCCTTTGTGAAGCACAGGGTTCACTGGAGTTGGTTCAGAAAGTCAGGGTAGTTGGAGAGCCCCTGTTAACCTCTGAAGCTTCTCCTCACACAGCAGCAGAAGGATTCTTCTAAAATATAAGTTAGATCATGTTTCTCCTTGCCTTAAAACTCTCCCACTGCTCCCTATTTCTTTGAAAGTAAATACCCTCTCAATGATCTTCCAGTTCCTACAATATCTGCCCCTCCCCATGTCTCTCTGCCGTCCTTGCCATCACTCTCATCCCCACTTACACTCCTCCAGCCATACCAACTCCCTTGGCTAGTCCTCAAACTAGCCAAGCATGCACCCACCACAGGGCCTTTGTACTTACTGGTTGTTCCCTTTGTCTGGAATGCTTTCTTGCAAATATCTGCTCAAATACCGCCTTGTCAGAGAGGCCTTCCCTGACTGATGCTATTTCCTCTCTGACCTCATCTACCACTCTCACACGTTTGCTCACTGCATTCCAGCCACATTGGCCTACTTGCTGTTGTTCCATGAGCTTAGCAAGCATACTCTCACCTGAGGGCTTTTGTTACCACCTCTTCTGCTCCAAGCATGATGGCATTCATTTAAGTAAAATACCAGTGCGACAGAAACCAGGGGCCAGTGAAAAGGAAACATGTGAACAAGAAGGTGGCAGGCTGAGCCTGGAGTGATTATCTGAGTCAACTAGTATATGATGGCTACAGAAACTTTTGTGGTTTCTTTTGTCTATTGTGAAATTTTTATTTTTATGATCATAAAAGCAGTAGATATTCATAATAGAGAGTTTGGAAAATAAGAAATGTAACAGTCTGGCAGTTTCTCAAAAAGTTAAACATAGAGCTACTATAAAACTCAACAGCTCTCGGACCGCGCGGCCGGCGTGCAAAATGGCGCTGAAGAAAGACAAGAAGCCTAAGAAGTCAACCTGGAAGTTTCATTTGGACCTTGCTCATCCAGTAGAAGATGGAATTTTTGATTCTGGAAAATTTGAACAGTTTCTACGGGAGAAGGTTAAAGTGAATGGAAAAACTGGAAATCTTGGGAATGTCATTCACATTGAACGCTTCAAGAATAAAACCACAGTTGTTTCTGAGAAACAGTTCTCTAAAAGGTATTTGAAATACCTTACCAAGAAATACCTTAAAAAGAACAATCTTCGTGATTGGCTTCGTGTGGTTGCATCTGACAAGGAGACTTATGAACTTCGTTACTTCCAGATTAGTCAAGATGAAGATGGATCCGAGTCTGAGGACTAGATGAAGCCATCCCTTTCAGGGCTTTGCTTGCTAATAAAACAAATGAAGTACACAAGAGAAACATCTTGAAATGGACCTTTAGTTTATCAGTGAATAAAAAACATTACTCAGTATGTTAAGCATTCATCTCTTTGATTTAAATGTATGCTGTTTATAGTGCTGGCTTTCCTTTAATACTTTTTAAAAAAATTTTTTATTGGAGTGTGGTTGATTTGCAATGTTGCGTTAGTTTCGGGTGTACAGCAAGGTGAGTCAGTTACACACATGCACTCCTTTTTTTTTAAGATTCTTTTCCCATATAGGCCATTACGGAGTATTGAGTAGAGTTCCCTGTGCTGTACAGCAGGTTCTTATCAGTTATCTATTTTATGTATGGTAGTATGTACATGTCAGTCCCAATCTCCCAATTTATCCCCCCGCCCTTATCCTCTGGTAACCATAAGTTTGTTTTCTACATCTGTTACTCTACTTCCGTTTTGTAAATAAGTTCATTTGTACTCCCCTGTTTTTTTTTTTTTTAATACTTTCTGTAAGCAGTATTTAAATAGCCTATAGCTAGTGGAATTTCTTCCAGGATTTCTGAAGTGTACTGCTTCTACAAATGTCCTCGAGTTAAAGTATATAGTGAAAAAATGAAGCACAATTTTGGGTATAACTTTATATAATAAAATATTTAAATTCTAAAAAAAAAAACAAACCAAAAAACAAAAACTCAACAATTTCACTGGTAGGTATCTACCCAAGAGAAATAAAAACATATGTCTAAACAAAGACATGTAAACTAATATTTATAATAACATTATTCATAATAGCCAAATAGTAGAAACAACCCAAATGTCCAGCAACAGATGAGTGGATACACAAAATACGGTATATCCATAAAATGAAATATTATTTGGCCATAAAAGGGAACAAAGCACTGTTACATGCTGCAACCTGCATGAACCTTGAAAACATTCTAAGTGAAAGAAACAAGTCACAAAAGGCCACCTCTTGTATGACTCCATTTATATTAATTGTCCAAAAGAGGCAAATCCATAGAGATGAAACAGAAAGCTGATTAGTGGTAGCATGGGGAGTGATTGCTAATAGTTACGGTGTTTCTTTTGGAGGTGATGAAAATGTTCTAAAATTGTTTGTGGTGATGGTTGCACAACTTTGTGAATATACTAAGAACCACTGAATTGTACACTTTAAAAGGGTGAATTTTATGGTATATGAATTACATACCAATAAAGCTTTTATTAAAAAATAAGGAATATATAAAGATTTAAATAAAAATCACTCAATATCTTACTACCTCAAGGTAAGTCAGTGTTGCATTTCAGTGTTGTTTGTATCTCCCTATATATTTATTGGTAAATAGATGTAGAATAGACATATAACTTCAGAATGGTAAACATAGACAAAACTGCACATACAGTTTTGTCTCCTTTTACATTTATTACATTGTGAGCATTTTATAGGCCATTAGATATTTTCCCCCAAATATGATTATAATGGTTGGTTGTTTCTCAAGTATTAATGTTCTCTCCTCAAGAGTCATACTTTCTGGTATACTTTGGGGGAGGAAAGGAGGTTCATCTCATGTTTACACTGAGTTGTACACTGAGTATTTCTTCTCTGTTCCATATGCTTATCCCTGCTACTATCTCCCTTTTCTTCCTTCTGTCACCACCTATAAGTTCTTAACTATAGCTCCCCTTCATTTGATGTTGATACCTCTGCACAGGCCTCAGTGAGTGGGAAACAGGGTGCAGGACACCCCCTTTTTTTAAATTATTTTTAAAATTTTGATTTTATTGGAGTATAGTTGATTTACAATGTTGTATTAGTTTCAGGTGTACAGCAAAGTGATTCAGTTATACATATATATATATATATATTCATTCTTTTTTAGATTGTTTTCTCATATAAGTTATCACAGAATATTGAGTAGAGTTCCCTGTGCTATACAGTAGGCCCTTGTTGGTTATCTATCTTATATATAGTACTGTGTATGTTCATCCCAAGCACCTGATTTATCCCTCCCCCTGCCACGTTTCCCCTTTGGTAACCATAAGTTTGTTTTCAATATCTGTAAGTCTGTTTCTGTTTTGTGAATAAGTTCATTTGTATCATTTTTTAAAATTAGATTTCACATATGAGTGATATCATATGATATCTATCTTTGTCTGACTTACTTCACTTAGTATGATAATCTCTATGTCCATCCATGTTGCTGCAAATGGCATTATTTCATTCTTTTTTATGGTTGAGTGATATTCCATTGTATACATGTACCACATCTTCTTTATCCATTTATCTGTCTATGGACATTTAGGTTGTTTCCATGTCTTGGCTATTGTAAACAGTGCTGCAATGAACATTGGGGTGCATGTATCTTTTCGGATTATGGTTTTCTCCAGATATACTCCCAGGAGTGGGTTTGCTGGATCATGTGATAGTTCTATTTTTAGTTTTTAAAGGAACCTCCATACTGTTCTCCATAGTGGTTGTACTAATTTACATTCCCACCAACAGTGTAGGAGGGTTCCCTTTTCTCCACACCCTGTCCAATATTTATCGTTTGTAGACCTTTTGATCATGGCCATTCTGACTGGTGTGAGGTGATACCTCATTGTAGTTTTGATTTGCATTTCTCTGATCATTATGATGTTGAGCATCTTTTCATGTGCTTTTTGGCCATCTGTATGTCTTCTTTGGAGAAATGTCTATTTAGACCTTCTGCTTATTTTTTGATTGGGTTGTTTGTTTTTTCAGGACACCCCCTTTGAAGTTCTGTCCCTTTATTCAACACAGTTCACCACAAAAGGCTGAATGGGCATTTCTTTACTAAAGATTTGAAATGATAGAAGGAAGCTACATTTTCCCCAAGAGCCAGCTGACAGAGGCCAGGGCAGAGCTGCTCACCTTGCGTTCACAGTCCTGATGATCTCAGGACTCAAGTTAATGTCCTTTGGCTTCCAACTCCAGGTTTTGTCTGTGTTGCTATAGACTTTCATGGAAATTCTGGGTTAGTGGCATTTCTCATGTATCTCCTAACCTCCTAAGTGGGTAGTGTTGGGAGGCAGATAGGTAGTAGAAAGATAGTTTGTTTCTTATCTATAGCCTGGTAGCCCCCTCAGGAAAGATTACATGATATTTCTAGCCATATTACATCCGTGTCCTGATAGAAAAGGCTAACACCACCCTTTCTGCCTCTACTATAGGTAAATGTCAGTAAGCCTTCATTCCATCACATTCTGCTGACAGATGAATAATCTCACCCTGAGGCCATGCTTCTAAGAGGAAGTCTTATCTGAAACAAACTAGCCTAGACTATCGAACCAGCCAAAGTCCTAGACATTCTAGGCTTAAGCGCCTGCTGGTAGCTCTGATACAGGGACTAGTGTACATCACACCCAAGGCAGATGAGGAGGAGTCGTTGCATGAGGATATGGGTTGGAGATAGATAGAGATATTCCTGCTTGATAGTAGCTTAGAGAGCAGGCCACAAGGGGGGATTGTGCCACAAGTCCTGAACGCATAACTGGAAAACATTGTAGCTGCCAGTAACAGGAAAATGGAGTATGCTCAGGCATAACCCTTATTTTATCTGAGCCTCACACTGAGTCAGGAGATGTTCTGGTTATTAAAGAAACTGTCAAGAGGGGGGTGGTTCCCAGTTAAAAACAAATGTATTCAGTGGTCTTTGGGGGTATTGGGGAATTAGGTATAGCAAGCCCAGCAATTGACCTGTCTCAGGCCCGCCCTAGTCCTGGCAAAATTTATTACAGAACTTTCTAATCTTTATCACGCCAAAATGCACATAGAAAATGATAACATTTATATAGTGCAGTGGGGCAAATGGAGCCTACTCATAGTCAGAGGTGACTGGTCCAGGCTCCAGCTGCCTCAGGTTCTGCCAAGCCACCTAAGACTGAGCAATGCAGCACATGGCTTGGGAAGCTCTGCTTTGTTGAAGGGCATTTGCTTCTGATGGCACCTGTACTCTTGAAGCTCAGAGATAAGTAATAATAACGATCACTCCCTGGCCATGTGTCTGTCTGACCTTAGATGTACCTATCTTGAGACCTACAAACTTATCATTTCCTGGAACAATTGAGACCCTGAACATCACCTGTAAGTACTGCCAACATTATCTTTGGGTCAGGCTTATGGCCAGAGAACCCATTTTTCCAAGTAAATTGTCACTTACTTGAGAGGTGTTTTCAGAACAGGAGATGGAAATGCTAGTACAGTATACACCTTCAACTGGTTTTGGGGTCTTATAGTCAGGATGCCCATCCTTGAAAAGTCAAGGTACTCATACTCTGATTCAGGAGCCCAGGCTCAAGGACACCACATACAAAATCTATGGCAGAGATATATTAAATCTTCAAATTCCTCCACTCAGGCACTGGCTCTTCTGTAAAAGGTTAAGAAAAGGTTTCAGGACGGGACTTCCCTGGAGGTCCAGTGGTTAAGACGCTGCGCTTCCACTGCAGGGGGCATGGGTTCTCTCCCTGGTTGGGGAACTAAGATCCTGCATGCAGCTCAGCATGGCCAAAAAATTAAAAAAAAAAAAAAAGATTTCATGGGATGACAGGTCTCCAGTGGTTAAAGGCAATGGTGTTATGAGAGGAGCCCAGGTATTTATAAACTTGGACCTGCTGGGTACCTACATATAGCCTCATTTGAGTTAGAAGGATGAAAAATGTCATATCACTTGGGGGTTAATATAAGGTATTATATTAGTATCATTTTGATATGCATTAACCTTTATTGTTTTGTCACTTAAACAATTAGATCTTTTATTCTTGTTGGATCTAGGGCTCTAAATTTATAATTTAATCCCTAAACCTGTTTTCCCTTTAGTTCTTGGTTTGAGTTATATTGGGATACTACAGCAGCACCACCTGCAGGTCACATCAAAGAAATGCATTTTTTTTTTTTTTTTTTAATGAAACTCTCTAGGAGTTAAGCCAGCATTTTATTTATTTATTTTTATTTTTGGCTGTGTTGGGTCTTTGTTTCTGTGCGAGGGCTTTCTCTAGTTGCAGCAAGCGGGGCCACTCTTCATCGCGGTGCGCGGGCCTTTCACCGTCGCGGCCTCTCTTGTTGTGGGGCACAGGCTCCAGACGCGCAGGCTCAGTAGTTGTGGCTCACGGGCCCAGTTGCTCTGCGGCATATGGGATCCTCCCAGACCTGGGCGCGAACCCACGTCCCCTGCATTGACAGGCAGACTCTCAACCACTGCGCCACCAGGGAAGCCCCAAAAGAAATGCATATTGATGGCTTGGAATTTGAATCTTAGAATTCTATCTAGACTAGTAGTTTCTAAATCTTTCTGTGCATCAGAATGGCTGAGAAGCAGAAAACAAACAAACAAAACAAAAAATCCAAACAAGTGTCCAAACAAAAGAAGTACAAAAACAAACAAATGCTCAGGCCTCACTCAGACCTCCTAAATCAGAAATTCTGGGATGGAGACCAGGATTAATTCTTTCAAAATAGTTCTGATGCCACTGACTTTTATAAACCATTGGTTTAGCTGATAGTGAACAAAGCGCCTGCAGGGTTTGAACAGCAAACCCCTAAATGATCAAGGACATACAAACTTGGGGTTTACTTGCAGGCTATCATTGCAAGTTTATAACCCATGTCTCAAGCCTAATCATGGCTCTCACCATCATTTGCACGAAGCAGTGAGGCATCATTTGGACTATGGTGCAGCTGAGAAACTTTTGTTTTAAATTTTATCTTTAAATTAACACATCAGTCTTCCGGTTTCCAGCACAGTATGTAAGGAGCTTAGAAGTTGCCACAGCATCCTAACAACAAATATAAAGATGAACAAACTGAAAAATCAATAACTTGTCTTAGATCTGTTAGAGAAGTGAGATCACAGGGAAAACTGATGCCCCCCAAATTGGACAAACAGGCAGGAGGATACAGAGAATCATAACTTACCAGAGCAGAAACTCATGAGCAGAAACATCTGTGGGACCAGTGCTTGGATAAGAAAATTTGAGCTGTAGTTGATGAATTGTTGGAGGTTCAGAGTGGCAAGGAGACCCATTCATAGTGGGACCCCCCATGGTTTTGAGACTTTTCGTTTCAGGAGTTCTATCAGGTTCTCACAGTGAATATTGGAAAAAAATCTCCTCATGCTTCCAGCAGGAGGGGAAGAAAAGGAACCATTTTGAAGTATGTCAGAGCATGACGTTCTTCTAAACAGAGTCTACCCTCAGGACAAGCTACTTAACCAGAGCTTATCCTACTGAGATATTAGCAAAGCCTAACCTACCTGGAGAAGAGAAATAGCCAACTCCAGCCAGCTCTAGTTTCCATGTGGGAGAAGGGAAATACCCAATTCAAGCCCCCTCTAGCCTTCCTGTTCCACCTAAGATGGGGGGAGGGGACTGGGAAGCACTGAAGTTCACAGTCCAGGAGCATAGGTTTACCAAAAGATTGAGAGCTAATCATGGGACTATAAAACACTTCCCCCCACACACACCTTATCACTAGACTACTAAAGACCTATTTACCACAGTTCCTTTTACCCAGTACATCATGTCCACCTTTCAACAAAAATTACAAGGCATACTAAAAGGCAAAAAACACAGTTTGGAGAGACTGAACAAGCATCAAAAGTAGATCCAGATATGATAGAAATGTTGGAGTTATCAGACCCCAAATTTTTTTATACTACTATTAATATGCTAAAGGCTTTAATGGAAAAAATAGACGACATGCAAGAACAGATGGATAATATAAGCAGAGAGATGGAAATTCTAAGAAAAAATAAAAAATAAATGCTAGTGATCAAAAACACTAACAGAAATGAAGGATGCCTTTGATGGGCTCATTAATAGACTGGACATGACTGAGGAAAGAATCTCTCAGCTTGTGAACATGATAATATAAACTTCCAAAACCGAAAACAAAGAGAAAAAAACTGAAGGAAAAAAAAAAACCAAACAGAATTCCTAAAAATTGTGGGACAACTACAAAAGATGTAACACACTCATAATGGGAATACTGGGAGAAGAAAGAGAGAAAAGAATAGAAGCAATGTTTGAAGCAATAATGACAGAATTTCCCCAAATTAATGTCAGACATCAAACCATAGATCCCCAAAACTCAGAGATCATCAAATATGATAAATGTAAAAAAATTACAACTAGGCCTATCATATTCAAACTTCAGAAGATCAAAGATAAAGAAAAATATCTTGAAAGAAGCTGGAGGGAAAAAAAAAACCTTACTGATAGAGGAGCAAATCTAAAAGTTATACCTGACTTCTCAGAAATCATGCAAGAAGAGAGTGGAGTGAAATATTTAAAGTGTTGAGAGAAAAAACCCACTAACCTAGAAGTCTGCACCCTGTGAAATTATACTTCAAAAGTTAAGGAGAAATAAAGACTTTCTCAAATAAAAATTGAAAAAAATATGTTGCTAGTATGCTCACCTTGCAAGAAATGTTAAAAGAATTTCTTTAGGGAAAAGGAAAATGATACAGCTCAGAAACTCAGATCTACATAAAGAAAGGAAGAGCATTGGAGAAGGGATAAGTGAAGTAAAATAAAAACTTTTACTTTTCTTATTCTTTATTGATATAACAGGTGTTTGTTCAAAATAAAAATAGCAACAATGTATTTATGTATGCTTATATATATCTTATATATATAAAAATATGCTTATGTATGCATATGTGTAAGTTGAATGAATGACAGCAATGATATAAGGGAAAAGAGGGAGGAATTAGGAATATTTTGTTATTACAAGGTACTTGCACTACCCATGAAGTGACATAGCATAATTTGAATGTGGATTTATATTAATTTTAAACATATACTGAGAACTCTAGTGCAACCACTAGAAAAAGTAAAAAAGAGAAGTATAATTGATATGCTAAGAAAGGAGAGAAAATTGAATCATATAAAATGCTCAATTCAAACCACAAAAAGCTGACTGATATCAGCAAGATAGCACAGTTGAAGGTCCTCTGCTGTGTATCCTCCCTTAGAAACAATAATTTGGCAGCCACTCATGGCCAAAAGTGCCTTTGTGGGAGATTTGGGATCCAAGTAGGAGATTGTGAAACCACACTGGACCCCAAGAAGAAGGAGGGCTGTTTTGAGAAAGCAGGCCCATGTCCAGGTAGCAGACTCACTGACCATGGTCCAGCTACAGATCTAGAAACAGCCCTATCCCCCTGTGGACTTGGCTACAGCCCCATTTGGCCTTGGTCCTGCCACCAGTGCTATCTGCCAAGGGACTCGGCAGTAGTCAGGCCTACTTGTGTCTTGGGTAACAGGCCCACCAACCTTGGTCCTGGCTGTAGACCCTGAAATGGCTCATGACCCAGCTCCAGCCCATATTGCTGCCAGTCCTGCCTACCCAGAGATTGGGTGGGAGATACTTCCATATGTGTCCCCAGACTAGGCCCACTGACTTCAGTCTGACAGCAGATCTTGAAGTGGCCCTGAAACCTCACTGCAGGTCCTTCCACAGTCTGGGAGTGGACCTGCCCTACCAGGGACCTGGAGGGAGAAATGCCCATCTGTGGCCCGCCAGGAGGCAGGCCTGCTGATTGTAGAGCCTGAAGTGGCCCTGTGACTTGGATCCAACCATGGTTCAGGAGCAGTCCTGCCCATACAGGGACCCAAAGGGAGACACATTCTTCTGTACTCCCAAAGGTAGGCTTGCTGACCTGGGTCTGACTGTTGATCCTGAAACAGCACTGTGACCCAGCTCCAGTCCTGCTCAGCTGTCATGTAGGGGGACTTCTGCCACCAGGAACCTGGCAGGAGGCATGCCTGTTCATGCCCCTGGAGGCAGACTTGCAGACACTGGTCCAAGCTGTGGACCCTGTGTCTCAGTTCCAGCTCCTATAAGCTGTAGTCCAGGGCCAATTCTGTCCACCCAGAAAAGTGCCCAGTGACCTGTCAGGAGCCCTCCCAGGGACTCAATGGGAGTCACATGTATCTATACACCTGGTAACAGATCTGCCATCTATGGACCATGAAGCAGACCCTTCTCCCAGCTCCAGTCCAACTGAATGAGGTCTTGGATGCAATCCTGTATACCCAGGGACCAGATAGAACTCATGCCTGCTCAGATAGAATTCATGCCTGTATACCCAGGGACCAGATAGAATTCATGCCTGTCATGTGTTTTCAGGCCCAACAGGCCTGAAAACACATGACTCAGTTCCAACCTGGTTGACTGCTGTCCCAGAGACAATATCATCATCCTGGATACCTGACAGGACAAGGTTTTTACCTGCTGAAATCAGTCTGTAATGGCTGGAGGAGGTGTTTGTTCCTTCAAATGCACAGACACCAACACAAAGCTACAGGAATCATGAAGAATCAAGCAAACATGGCACCACCAAAGAAAACGAATAAAGCTCTAGTAACCAACCCAAAGAAATGGAGATCTACAAATAGCCTGACAAATAATTCAAAATAATCATCTTTAAAAAGCTAAATGAGATGCAAGAGAACACAGATAACTAAAATAAATCAGGAAAACAATACATTAAAAAATGAGAAGTTTAATAAAGAGATAGGAAGCATAAAAAAGAATCAAATAGAAATCCTAGAGCTGAAGAATATGGTGACAGAACTGAAAAATCAATAGACAGCTTCAATAGCGGAGTCAATCACGCATATGAAAGAATCAGTGAACCTGAGGACAGGTCATATGAAATCAGCCAGTTAGAGGGAAAAAAAAAGAAGAAAGAATGAAGAAAGCACACAGGACTTATATTTGAATGAACAAATATATGCATTTTGAGAGTCCAAGAAGCAGAAGAGACGAGAGGGGTGGGGGGAGGGACAGAACACTTATTTAAAGAAATATTGACTAAAAACTTCCAAAATCTAGGGAGGAATATAGACATCCAGGCAAGTGAAGCTCAAAGGACCCTAAGCAAAATCAACCAAAAGATTATTATGACAAATTATAATCAAATTCTCAAAAGTTAAAGACAAAGAGAGAAGTTTGAAAGCAGCAAGAGAAAAGTGACATAAGTGGGATTTATCCCAGATATGCAAGGTTTGTTCAACATTTGAAAAGTAATCCATCCCATCAATAGGCTAAAGAAGAAAAAAATCACATGATCATATGAATACCTGAAAAAGAAGCATTTGACAAAATCCAACACTTATTTATGAATAAAATCTCAGCAAATTAGGAATAGAGGGAATCATTTGCAACTTGATAAAGAACATCTACAAAAAATCTACAGCCAGCATCATACATAATGGTGAGAAACTTGAAGCTTTCCCACTAAGATCAGGAATAAGGGAAGGATATTCCTCTCACCACTTGTTTTCAACATTGTACTGGAAGTCCTACCTCTTGCAATAAAACAAGGAAACAAAAGGTATACAGATTGGGAAGGAAGACATAAACTTGTCTTTGTTAACAGATGAAATGATTGTCTATGTAGAAAATCTGAAAGAACTGACAAAATAAAGCCTCCTGGAAGTAATAACCAATTATAGCAAGATTGCAGTATATAAGATTAACATACAAAAGCCAATCATTTTCCTGTATACCAACAATGAGCAAGTGAAACTTGAGATTAAAAACACATTAAAAGGGCTTCCCTGGTGGCGCAGTGGTTAAGAATCCGCCTGCCAATGCAAGGGGCACGGGTTTGAGCCCTGGCCCGGGAAGATCCCACATGCCGCGGAGCAACTAAGCCCGTGTGCCACAAATACTGAGCCTGCGCTCTAGAGCCTGTGAGCCACAACAACTGAGCCCACGTGCCACAACTACTTAAGCCTATGCGCCTAGAGCCCGTGCTCCACAACAAGAGCAGCCACAACAGTGAGAAGCCTGCGCACCGCAACGAACAGTAGCCCCCGCTCACTGCAACTAGAGAAAGCCCGCACACAGCAACAAAGACCCAACACAGCCAAAAATAAATAAATAAATTTATTTTAAAAAAACACATTAAAATTTACATTAGCACAAAATTGAAATGTTTATAAATCTAATGAAATATGTACAAGCTCTAAATGAGGAAAACTCTAGGAAAGATATCAAAGAAGAACTAAATAATTGGGAAAACATTTCATATTCATGGATAGAAAGTCTCAATATTGTCAAGATACCAGTTCTTCTCAACTTGATCTGTAGATTCAAAGCAATCCCAATCAAAATCCCAGCAAGTTATTTTGCGGATATTGACAAACTGATCCTAAAATTTATATGTTTAAAAAAAAAATTATATGGAGAGGCAAAAAAGCCAAAATAACCAACTCAATGTTGAAGAACAAAGTTGGAGGACTGACACTACCTGACTTCAAGACTTACTGTAAAGCTACAGTTATCAAGATAGTGTAGTACTTGTGAAAGGCTAGACAAATATATCAGTGGAACAGAATAGAGGGTGCAGAAATAGAAGCACGTAAATATAGTCATCTGATCTTTGTCAAAGGAGTAAAGGGAATACAATGGAGCAGAGGTGGAATTTTCAACAAACTGTGCTGGAACAACTGGACATCCACATGCAAAAAAAAAAAAAAAAGAATCTAGACACAATCCTTACACCCCTCACAAAAGTTAACACAAAATGGATCATAGACCTAAATGTAAAATGCATAACTATAAAACTCTTAGAAGATAACAAAGGAAAAACCTATTGGTATGGCCATAACTTTTTTAGGTATAACACCAAAGCCACAATCCATGAAATAAACAATTGATAAGCTGGACTTAATTAAAATTAAAAACCTACTTTGTGAAAGACCACGTCAAGAGAATGAGAAGACAAGCCATGGACTGGCAGAAAATATTTTCAAAACACAAATCTGATAAAGGATTACTATCTAAAATATACCAAAAAACCCTCTTAAACTCTTAAAACTCAACAATAAGAAAACAAACAACCCAATTAAAAAATAGGCAAAAGACCTGAACAGACACCTCATCGAAGAAGATATACAGATGGCAAATAAGCCTATGAAAAGATGTTCAACATCATATGTTGTTAGCAAACTGCAAATTAAAACAACAATGTGATATCACTACACACCTATTAGAATGGTCAAGATCCAAACACTGACAACATCAAAAGCTGGTAAGGATGTGGAGCAACAGGAACTCTCCTTCATTGCTGGAATGAAAAATGGTATAGCCATTTTGGAAGACAATTTGGCAGTTTTTTACAAAACTAAACATACACTTACCATATGATCCAGCAATTGTGTATTCACTCAAAGTAATTGAAAACTTATGTCCACACAAAAACCTGAACACAGATGTTTATAACAACTTTATTCATAATTTCCAAAACTTGGAAGCAACCAAGATGTCCTTCAGTAGGTAAATGTATAAATAAGCTGTGGTATATTCAGATGATGGAATATTATTTAGCACTAAAAAGAAATGAGCTATTAAATCATGAGAAACATGGAGGAAAATGCATATTACTAAGTAAAGAAGCCAATTTGAAAAGGGTATATATTGTCTGATTCCATCTATATGACATTCCGGAAAAGGTGAAGTTATGGAGACAGTAAAAAGAAACAGTGGTTGCCAGGAGTTAGAGGAAGTGAGGGATGTATAGGCAGAGCACAGAAGATTTTTAGGGCAGTAAAATTATTCTGTATGCTACTATAATTGTGGATATATGTTATTATATATATGTCCAAACCTGTAGAATGTATAACACCAAGAGTGAACCCTAATGTAAACTATGGACTTTGGGTGATAATGATGTGTCAATGTAGATTCATTGATTGGAACAAATATACCACTGTGATATGGGATGCTGATAGTGGGGGAGGTTGTGTGTATGTTGGGATATATTTGAAGTCTCTGTACTTTCCAGTCAATTTTGCTCTTATCCTAAAACTACTCTAAAAAGTTAAGTTTATTAATTAAAAACATAACATACAGTAAAATAGATTTTTTTGTGTACAGTTCTATGAACTTTAACACATACATGGATTTGTGTGACCACCACTCCAATCAGGAACCAGATCAGTTCTACCCTCCAAAAAAATTCCCTCACGTTGTCCTTTTGTACTGACAAGTGCTAATCTATTCTCCATCAGCATAGTTTGTCTTCTCAAAAATGTCATATAAGTGGATCATGCAGTATTTAACCTTTTGAGACTGGTTTCTTTCGCTAGCATAACTACATCTAATGTATTAATAGGGTACTCATAGTTTGTTACATTTTATTGCTGAGTAGTATTTCATGGTATGGATGAACCAAAATTTAACCATTCACCTAGTGAAGGACATTTGGGTTGTTTCCACTTTCTGGCTATTATGAATAATGCTGCTATGAACATTCCTATACAGATTTTTGAATGGATGTATGTTTTCAATTCTCTAGGGAAAATATTCAGGAGTGGCGCTACTGGGTGTTATAAACTGAATATTTGTGTCCTCCCAAATTCATATGTTGAAACCTAATCCCCAATGTGATGGTATTTGGAAGTGGGACTTTTCGGAGGTGATTAGGCCAAGAGGGAGGAACCCTCATAATGGGATTAGTGCCTTTATGAAAGAGACCTTAGAGAGCTCCCTTGCCCCTTTAGCTATGTGAGGACACAGCAAGAAGATAGCTATGTATCAGAAAGCGGGCCCTCACCAGACGTTGTATCTGCTGGCGCCTTGTTCTTGGACTTCCCAAGCCTCCAGACTATGAGAAATAAATATTTGTTGTTTAAACCACCCAGTCTATGGTATTTTTGTTATAGCATCCCAAACAGACTGATACTGGGTTATATGGAAAGCATATATTTAACTTTGTAAGAAACTGCCACACTGTTTTTCAGAGTGACTGCACCATTTTGCATTCCCATCAGTAATATATGTTCATCTCTCCACATCCTTGCCAGTACTTGGTATTGTTTTTAATTAAATGATTACATGTTGAAATTTTAGCCATTCTAATAGGTGTATGTTTTTAAAAAGTTAATTAATTAATTAATTAATTTTTGGCTGTGTTGGGTCCTTGTTTCTGTGCAAGGGCTTTCTCCAGTTGCAGAGAAAGAGCAGGGGCCACTCTTCATCGCAGTGTGCGGGCCTTTCACTGTCGCGGCCTCTCTTGTTGTGGGGCACAGGCTCCAGACGCGCAGGCTCAGTAGTTGTGGCTCATGGGCCTAGTTGCTCCACGGCATGTGGGATCTTCCCAGACCAGGGCTCGAACCCGTGTCCCCTGCATGGGCAGGCAGATTCTCAACCACTGCGCCACCAGGGAAGCCCTAAGTGTAAGTTTTTAATTTGCTTTTCATCATGTTTTTAATTTACTTTTCTCTAAAGTTGTTGACTGTTTTTTGTGTGCTAATTTACCTTTCATATATCCTCTTTGGATAGTCTTTTAAAGATTTTTAAAATTTTATTTCTTTAATTGAAGTGTAGCTGATTTACAATGTTGTGTTAGTTTCAGGTGTACAGCAAAGTGATTCAGTTATACAATATACATGTATATATATTCTTTTTCAGATTCTCTTTCAAAGATTTTTTGATTGGGTTTTTTTCTTACTGTTTGTTATATATTCTAGATATGAGAGATTTGTTGTATATGCAGTTTGCAAATATTTTTTGCAAGCTTGTCTTTTCATTCTTTTCACAGTGTTTTCGTAGAGCAAAAATTTTTAATTTTGATGAAATCTAACATCAACTTTCTCCTTTAAGGATCATAGTTTGGTGCCATGTCTAAAAACCCTTTGTTTAACCCCAGGTCACAAAGATTTTCTCCTATGTTTTCTCCTAAAAGTTTTATAATTTAACTTTTGCATTTAGGTCTATGATCCATTTTGAATTAATTTTTCTATAAGGTGTGAGATTTAGGTCAAGATTCTTTTACTGAACATGGGATATGCAATTGTTTCAGCACCACTTGTTGAAAAGATCCTTCCTACACTGAACTGCCTTTGCATGCTTGTCAAACATCAATTGGCCAAAGCTGCAAGCTTAGGTTATTGATTTTAAATCTTTCTTCTTTTCTAATGTGTGCATTCAATGCTAAAGATTTCCTTCTAAGCGATTTTGCTGCATCCCACAAATTTTGATAAGTTGTATTTTCATATTCATTTAGTTAAAAATATTTTAAAATTCCTCTTGAGACTTCTTTAGAAATATGTTGTTCAATCTCTAAATATTTTGGAATTTTCCAGCTATCTTCCTGTTCTCTGCTAGTTTAATTCCTTTGTGATTTGAGAGCGTACTTTGTATGATCTCTGCTAGCTTAGATATATTAAGATGCATTTTATGGCCCATAATGTGATCTATCTTGATGAATGTTCCATGTGAGCTTGAGAAGAATGTGTATTCTGCTGTTGTTGGATGAAGTATTCCATAGATGTCAATTATA